>NW_024426119.1:13614684-14039862 GCF_017311325.1 Ursus maritimus | reverse complement strand
CGGGCCGTGGCTGGGAACCACAGCACAAAGAAAACCACGGTAAGGAGGTAAAAAATGCGGGACTGATCGACAATAAGTGGGATGAAATAAACGACTGGTAGTTTTTTTTTTTTTTTTTATGAGACCAGCAGAATGAAAAAAAAAATATATGACAGGTTATCACTTTTAAGGCTTATTTCCCATTGCTGCTACTAAGCATGTAATGATAGAAACAGCACAATTGAGCAATAGCACCCAGATCAGAGAGAAAGACAGAGTGAAAGAGAAAATTAAAGGATCAGAGAGGCTCCTTAAGACTTGTCCAATCCAGGGCAATCAACTGAATAAAAACTTCCAGTTTCACTCAAGTACAATGCCGGTAAATTGCATCAGGGAGATAAAATATATAGACTTTTACCAATTATTCTGTTTTCATACAGATGAGTGTCCACACCACCTCTGGGTTGAGAGTGTTTGGGTTCATGGAAGGGATAAAATCATCAGATGACCAAAAGCGGCGTATGTATTTGTAGCAAAGCTAAGAAGTCATGTCATCTAAAGATTATGTGCCTGTGGTCTCTCCTGTGCTAACCTTTAACCTAATTTAGGACGAAAGGGAGGGAGGGGGGATTCCTTAGTTCCTGTACGCAAAGGGGGTTTGCCTATGAAGGGAAATAAAATTTCTCTTCCCATTTGATTATCTTCCCTCTGTCGGGCTGGGCATTATTACATAGGCGGTGGGGAACAGAAAATTCTTCACTCATGAATGGGTTCAATCTCTCAGATCTCAAGAGACCTCCAAGAGTCTCCAGAACAGGAGTGGCCGGAGCCTTGTTCCGAATTCTTCTGTCTCTCACCCTTGGCTGTTCGTTCCATACCCCACCAGGCGTCCAGCACTGAATCGGCACGAGAACAGGACACAGATGGGGGAGAAAGGGATTCAATTCGCTATGGCTTTAACCCTTCTCAAAGTCTTCAGGGTCTGTATACAATGGGATTCCTATCAATGTGAAAACAGGTGGTTTTGTCTCATTATTCTACCCCATGTTTTACTTTCTTTGTCCTGGTAGAAAACAAAATCACCAACTCTCTCCGTCTCAAACAATCTTCAGTTTGGCACAAACAAAGAAGGATGGAGTCTTCTTCGCATGAAGGGTCTAGAGGACGCCGAGCACCTAGTAGGTGCTCAATAAAGACCAGCCCATAGGCAGGGCTCGTTTCCTCTGACAGCTGGCCAGAGGCGCAAACTGCTTTGGGAAACCTGATGAAGAGACCCGCCTTTCTGGCAGAGCCATCTCACTCTTTCATCACTGCACTCAAAGATATTACTGATGTTGGTCCTCTGGTTTTGCTGCTTTTTTCCTCTGACTGGACTAACTGAGTCTACTCTGCTCACTAGCTGCCACTTCAGAATCCTGTCACGCAGCGGAAGGCCAAAGGACATTTTCCCCTAAGTCCTTTTAACTTCCTGGCATTCCGTTTTTCAACCCCACATTAAAGGTGCTAATGTTTCATCCTAGTCCTACCAGCCAATGGGTGGCCTCAAGTCAGACTAGGCAGGGCTTCTATCGGCTCTTTCCCTGTTGGGCACAGGGAGAAGGAACCCAGAAAAATGTTTCCTCAAGCTCATTTTGTAATTTTCCTTTGGATGCTATCACTAAAGTTATGAGATCATTTATTAAGAAACAGACGCATTCTAAACTAACATACAACAGCTGTCAACCTAGGGCCACTGTTGGCCAGCAAGACCTATTTCTTGCGAGTTCTTGAAAATATTTTTTTTCTTTCTGCTTGCCTTTTTTCCCCCTCTGCTCTCGCCCAACGCCCAATCATCTTATAATCCATTAAAGCTGGTATACCGATTCTGTCTCTTTTCCAAGACAAGACCTGCCAACTTGAAAAACAAAAATGAACCTCCCCTAATTTTGGCATGTTTCTCCAAGCCTCAACTAACCTCAGGCAGATGCTGGTGGATGTGCGCCCAGTGGAAGCCTGAGGTTAGAGCCATCATTTTTACCTGCTTTAGCGAGCAATCTCCTGGTATGTTCTTGACTTCTCATCCTTGGTATACTGCAGGCCCAGGCATTAGCAAACCCAGCAGACTGGTATTCTCTGCAGTTTGGCAGTGCAAGTCATCTGTCCTGGGAAACTGAGACGAGAGATGTTTCTGCTCCCATAAGGATCTCTCTCTGTCTCTCTGATTTGCCCTGTTCCCGGTGGTAAAGTATTTTCTGCAAACATGAAATTAGTTTATATTTTAAGGGCTTTGGAATGACTAATTTCGACTAAGTTAAACAGGGCAGAGTAGTGACTCCCAAGTGACTCGATCTGTGATTCTTGGGAAGAGTTTAATGGACATTTTATTTTCGTTCAGGGTGACCTCACCAATCGTCATGATAAATGCCCTTTCTTTGTTGTTTTTTTTCTTTTTTCCTTAAAACAAAATAACCACAATTTTCTAGACATTTTCTAGGGAAGGAAACTCTAATTGCATTTTACTTATCTTTAAGGCCACCGTTCAGGATTTTTTTTTTTTTTAAAAAACCTCTATTTTAAAATTAAAAGTCTAGGTGAAGGTGATTATATCTTTCCAAAGTCAGTAAAACAAATGTGTTGCATAAGCCATTTCAATTCAATTAAGAGAAACAGGTCAGATGCTAAAATATTAGTAAAATCAATTATGAGTAATAGGTCTCCTGTTAACATGTATCACTACAACTGTCTCTCTCATAATTTTTGAATAAATTTACATTTGTTTCATATTCTCTGTGTGCCCGTAATGTATGTGTGTGTCACTGACCAGAGAACCCTCTCCGTTCCCTTTTCTTCGTTACTTCGGCTCTGGTTTGGACTTGAACTAACCCCAATTGAGAGGAGGTTTCTCTAAGAGGAGAGAAAGTCAGCTGGCCAGTTGGAAGGAGCTACGGAGCCAGGAGGATCTAACTTTGAATCTTGTCCTGTCATTTGGCAGCGGGGCGAAGAGCTTCATCGCTCTGGGCCTTGGTTTCCTCATGTGCACACGAGGGTCACAGTACCCTCCCCCCAGGGTTGTTGTGTGATTGAAGTACGATAACCACTGCAGGACTCCCACCCGATTGCTGGCCGCGGGGTGTTCAATCACTGTCTCCTTCCGATCTCCTTTGCAAGTCCTAACATCATTACTACCGAAGGGAGGATAATAATCATAACATTTCAAATTTGATATCTTGGTTTTGTGTTAGGATTAGGGTCACCGAAGTCCCCTGAAAAAGGGGTGTCACCCTTGATTTTTACTGCTTATTAAAGGGGGACTCTCAGATTCTCACGTAGATAACTCATGGGAAGGCAAAACTATGGGACAATACGTTTGCTGCCGTGTCCCCCATAAGCCTGTCCTTCAGACCAAATGGGTGCCGTCTGATGTGGGGAAATCCCTTTGGGGCGGGGAGGGGGAAGAATACAACACTGAATCCGCAACTATAATTGCAAAAACACAGAAGTGACATATATATGATAAAAGACGAGAAGGGAAAACTGGAAAATCATTTTTTTTGATAGATTAGTGAGAAAAATGGGTATATCGTTCTCCTTTTCTGTAATATCCTTTCTTTTTCTTAAAACGAGGTTAGACATTTAGGTGGTAAATAGAGAATTTTATGGGGATTCATCCATTTAGGTGGATAGGTTATGTAGTCAAGAGGTAAATAACCAAGGAATGGAAATGAAATACAATTTGGCTTAACGGACTACTTCTCTTCCAACAGCACAGAGGGGACACAAATGTTGATGAGCTGAGGAAGAGGAAGGAAGGACAATTTCGGAGGATGGCCGCCAGTTGAGGGGAGCAGACTTGGAGAGAGTGGGCTCCACACAAGATCTCGAGGATGTGGAGATGGTAGAATAAATAGAAATGAGAACGTTGCAAAGGCAACTTTGCTCCCTTTGCAAGGGAGGAACATTAAGGGGTTGATTCTTTTGCTCTGTGTGTGTGTGTGTGTGTGTGTGTGTGTTGGTGTGTGTTTATTTTTGAAGAAAAGAGGCATCCATAAGGTGCACTAATGAGCTCAAAATCTCTTAAGAAAGTCCCAAGAAAAGTATTCAAGAGTTTAGAAGGTAGCTCACTGACACTCTGGCTTATAAAGACATTGCCTATGAGCCTTCAGGGGAGGGGGGCAGCAGGGCACAGTAGGAAAGACAAGGACACTGGGGTGGGACAGAATGGGGTTCAAGCCCACCTCTGTGGCTCACTAGCTATGTGGGTTGGGCAAATGGCTTAACATTTAAAACTTGGTTTCCTCAATTAACACTCACAGTTAGACTTCATAGTCATGTAATCATCAGGTTTAAATGAGAGCATACACACATATACACAAAACTACATACATATAAAATGACTGGACCAGGGGCGCCTGGGTGGCACAGCGGTTAAGCGTCTGCCTTCGGCTCAGGGCGTGATCCTGGCGTGATGGGATCGAGCCCCACATCAGGCTCCTCCGCTATGAGCCTGCTTCTTCCTCTCCCACTCCCCCTGCCTTGTGTTCCCTCTCTCGCTGGCTGTCTCTATCTCTGTCAAATAAATAAATAAAATCTTAAAAAAAAAAAAGACTGGACCATAGTAAGCTCTCAAATAATACATTTATTCTTGCTACAAGGAGCAGAAGAGATAAGAACCCCCGTCTTAACATAATAAGAAAACCAATAAAGTTCAGGTTGTGGCTCCGTCTAGATTTACAAGCACAAGGAGGGACCAGAACAGCCTTCTCAGGGAGCCCTGGGTTTAGCAGCGGCCAGTGAAAACAGACAGCACGACCCCATAGGCCCCCACTCTGCTTCCTAGGATGTGGTGGTGGATTAGCTGCCATTGCCCACAGCCGAAAATCCTAATGCTCTCTTGCATCGTGTGTCTTCATCTCAGGGCTGGAGCACTTGGCTGAGCTGATGGCTCTGATGCCTGCATTTTGAATCCTATAATACCCCATGCTTGGGGTCAGGGGATGCAGATAAAGGGGCAGAGGGCAGCTTCTGTTCTCTACCGAGCCCTTGGAGAGACCGTGTCTGAGTCCTGAAGGTGTGCCTATCTCATCTGGGCAGCTGGTAACAGAAAAGATTAACACCCCAGCCAGTATCTCTAACCTGTACCATGTCTAATGTGAGAAAGAGAGGGAAGATTCTCCCCAAAGTCTCATAAGATAGGGGTCCAAGCACTTATCAAGAGCAGGCAGGTAACTTTGTACCTGGGGCTCCATCAGCAGCCGGGGAGGAGAAGGCTAACAATGGGATTTTACTTTACCCAGCAAAACCCACGACAGAAAATTCCTGGTAGGCGGAGGAAGAACGCGAGCGTCTGGTAGCCAGGGTTTGGGAAGGCTGCTCTCCCCTAATCCAGCTAGCTCATAAGGAAACTGTTTATGTTTTCTGTTTGCCAAAAAAACCTTTGCGCATTGCTGGAACCTGTTTGTCCTGAACTCCTAACAATAAACACATGGCAACCAGTTCTCCAGATGACAAGTCCTTTTGTTAATGAGCAAGGAATGACTGGTGAGGCCCGGCTGCTGTGGAAACCCTTAGCTGCCTGGAGTCTTGTGGACCAGGGTGGAGGGGGGCTGCTTTGGAAAGAAGTCCTGTTTTCTCACTCCATCCTGGTCCTTCACGCCCCGGGGCAACCCGTGAGCGTTGTTACAGATATGTCTCATTTGGGTGAGCTGCACTGATTTCATCCAAAAAATGCCACAGCTCCGGGGGGACACCAAATGCATCCCCGTAACACTCATAAAAAACTCAATATAAAGAGTATTAAGAAACATAGTTTGGTAAATACATAGCCACTCACACAAAACACTTCACATCCCGTTTAATGTAAGCATGCACACATACAGACACCCATACGTATATGTGGTCTGGGTCTCAACAAGAGCAAGGTAAATTCGAGAACATGTGAGTTGGTAGTGTGGATCAAACCCCATAAGGGCGTGTGTTTCTCCAGGCTGCTGTGATGACATGTGTTCAGTGTGGAGGAGCCTAGTGCCAGCACACGCACCCGCGCTCTCCTCTCACCTCGTTGTCTCTTCGAATCTGTCTCCCACACTTGCCAGGCACCCTCCCAGTTGTACAAGGGTTGTCACTGGCTGGCAAGGATTGAGAAATTTTGACTTCTGTTTGTTGTTTTCCTGGTATCCGTCGTTAACTAAAAGTTAGAAAATATCCCCTGTAGTCCTTAGAAAGGTTCAGAAAGAAATCAAGAGTTTGGAAGAGCCCCAAAGGCGTGTTTAGGGGAAGTCTCAAGGAATTCCAGTGGTCATGGAGTTTAAGAGATTCTAATCTTGGAACCAAAACAGACCCCAAATATGTCAGAACCTCGTTCCAGGAAAAGAGCTTGGAAAAGGAAGCTTGTCAGGTAAAAATAAACTGATTTTCCCTGAATAATCTTGCACTTTGCACAAATAAGAATGACCACACCTCCGTTCTATGGCTGGGGCAAATCCAGGTTCAGCCCAACTAGCTCAAAGGTCTGCTGAGTCAGTGGCAAGGCCATAGGAAACCCCCTTGTTCCCAGCCCAGGGTCACACACAGCTCTGGAGCGGTTCTCCCAGAAAATAACTTGGAAGAAGATTGGGTGGAAAGGCTCTCCCTATGATAGATAGGCTTCATACAAAAAGATACTGCATTTTGGGGACGACTTCCACAGCATAAAAATGCTTCAAAACAAAACCAGAAACAAACCCACCAGTGGCCCCATGATTTTTCCTTTTCTATCTTAGCATCAAGTTATCAAAGGCAAGGTTTAGATATATTCTCTGCTGGCGAGCCCACTGGGACAGGGACTGCCTCTGTCAGGCTCAGTGTTACGTTCTCAGAGCCACCACGGTGCTTGGCACATGACAGTTGCCCCCCCCCCCTTTTTTTAAAGATTTATTTATTTACTTGACAGAGAGACAGCCAGCGAGAGAGGGAACACAAGCAGAGGAGAGGGGAGAGGAAGAAGCAGGTTCCCAGTGGAGAAGCCTGATGTGGGGCTCGATCCCAGGACTCTGGGATCACGCCCTGAGCCGAAGGCAGATGCTTAACAACTGAGCCACCCAGGCGCCCCTATAGTTGCCCTTTTAATTGTTCATATTCACTGAATAAATAGGTAAGTCATACAGGGTGGGGGATCCAGTTGGCCCTCCATAAGGTCTTGTCCACTAATTGAAACAAAAAGATTATACCCGGTGCTAGTGAAATTTGGGGCCTCTATTCTTTTTTTTTTTTTTTTTAAGATTTTATTTATGTGACAGAGAGACAGCGAGCGAGAGAGGGAACACAGCAGGGGAGAGGGAGAGGAAGAAGCAGGCTCCCAGCCGAGGAGCCCAATGTGGGACTCGATCCCAGAACGCCAGGATCACGCCCTGAGCCAAAGGCAGACGCTTAACGACTGCGCTACCCAGGTGCCCCAGGGGCCTCTATTCTTATCTCAAAGATATAGGAGCAAAAGGGGAACTCTGTACTGAGTCTTGAAGGACAGCAAGATTTGAGGTAACAACTTAGCAAGAGGCAGGAAAGTGAGAATCTGGCTCAGTGGACACCCTATCCACAGGTGCCCTCAGACGGATTATAGGTAGAGCCGTCATGGGCCAATTTCAATGCCTGTTACAGTTTCATAACACGGTGGATGATGAGCTGTATTAATCAGGAAGAAAGAAAAAAGCAAAAAAAAAAATGTATACATATATTCAGAAAAACCTATACCAGTGAGTTTCATTAAGTCCAGTCTTTATTAAGTCTGCAAAACTGCTGATGGGGCAGATTTGCCCCCAGAGAGGGCAGAAAGCCCGGCCTCCTCTGGGCCTTGACAACAGGTGCTAAGCCCAAGTTGAAGCAGGGCTGTTTCAGGGGTTGGGTCCCACTGTGGGCATGGGGCAGACAGGGAGGCAGCTGAGACAGAGATCCTCAGAGAGGGTGTTGTGCTCTTGAGAGTGATAATGGGAAGTCAAACTCTGGACTCTGGTTCTTAAAACTATTAAGTCACAGAGAAGTGACTGGAGCTTACCGTTGAGGACAATTTTGAATGATTATATAGGGACAGGACCATTACAGGCCACGGATAAGCTGTTCAACACTCTTCTGTTACCACGTATCTTTCTTTTCTTAGCCAGTAACACTTAGCATGGCTGATTTTCCCCTCTTGAGTTCCCGAGGTCTTAGCAGAGGTAACTAGGGACTCCAGGATTCTGATGGCAACACCGTGCTCAGAAACAGCAATGGTTCCTTCCACGATTTAGCTATTGTGGACAATGCTGCTATGAACATTGGGGTGCATATGGCCTTCAACAGATGACTGGATTAAGAAGTTGTGGTCCATATATACAATGGAATATTACTCAGCTATCAGAAAGAATGAGTTCTCAACATTTGCTGCAACATGGATGACACTGGAGGAGATAATGCTAAGTGAAATAAGTCAAGCAGAGAAAGACAATTATATGATTTCTCTCATCTTTGGGTAATGAGAGGGGGGAAGGAGGCATGAGAGACTATGGACTCTGAGAAACAACCTGAGGGCCTCAGAGGGGAGGGGGGTGGGGGAATGGGGGAATGGGATAGACTGGTGATGGGTAATAAGGAGGGCACGTATTGCATGGTGCACTGGGTGTTATACGCAACTAACGAATCATCGAACTTTACATCAGAAATAAAGGATATTGTATGGTGACTAACATAATATAATAAAAAACATTAAAAAAAAAAAAAAGAAACAGCAACGAAACAATGCTGGGGTAGCAGGAGTCAAGCCTCTCTCAACTTTGACCAAAGCGAAGAGACTACCACCTCTGCTACATTCCTCCCCTTGCTGCCCCCACAACCTACACAGTCCCTCACACACAGATGGAGTACACACTGACACAGAGCCCTTCCTTACACACACACACACAGCCCTTACACACACACATCTTGAAACCTGTCCTTTTTTGTGCATTCCAGGTACCTGGCATCTAGCAGTGCCCAATAAGTCAGTCAAATGTTGAATGACTGCATTAAAATATTAGGAAGCAGGGTATCTACCCCATGCTGTTGCAACTACCAAGCCTCAACTCACCATGAAATTATGTGGACACAACTTTTTTCCATGTATTGATTC
Source organism: Ursus maritimus (assembly GCF_017311325.1). Lineage (NCBI taxonomy): Eukaryota > Metazoa > Chordata > Mammalia > Carnivora > Ursidae > Ursus > Ursus maritimus. Next base: position 14,030,789 of record NW_024426119.1, on the reverse strand, counting down.
TCCATAAAGGAACTGTGAGAGAGTCAGGATGCCTAGATAGTATGTTCTTTACACTTTGGTGACAAAGGTAAAAATAATTTATTTTCTCATTTCAAGATAGCAGATCTTTACTGTGAGGTTTTTTTTTTTTTTTCCTTAAAGTAACCTCTATGCCCAATACGGGGCTCGAAGTCTCGACCCCAAGATCAAGAGTGAAATGCTCTACCAACTGAGTCAGCCAGGTACCTGTCCTCTGAGTTTTACTTTATTGAGCCTGATGTGGGGCTCGATCCCATAACGCCGGGATCATGCCCTGAGCCGAAGGCAGTCGCTTAACCGCTGTGCCACCTAGGCGCCCCTGAGTTTTACTTTTAAAGACACTCTCTTCCTCAATCCCCATAATCACTCTTCACATGTTGCTTTCCCAAACGGACAATTTCTTTGGAATTTTTTTTTGTCTTGCCATTTCCCCAAATCTTGCTAATCTGCTGGATTTGAAGCTCGTGCAATTTTTTTTAAAAAATATATCTGTCCCAACACCTCCTGCTGACACACACCCAAAGGTGCTCAGCTTAAAAAGGGAGTGGTCTTCAAAAACATCGACTAGGTGTTCCCTGTTCAAATGAAAACTTGACAGGTACTCTCACAGGGAACACTGGAACCTTTCCCTCAGCAGCTGTACAAAGGTTAAAACTTGTTCTTGGCAAACGAGTTTACACTGATGTATCCTACATGGATTGTCCCTTCTTGTGGTTCACTAAACTCTAATTGCAATCATGTCGGACATAAGCTGTTTACCATAATGTTTCATAATGAAAAGTGCCCTCTCCAGAATTTAATGCCCAGGAATGGCTTCTTTGATTTAGAGCATGACTATGGTAATAAAACCACTACATAAATGGACACATCTTCCTCAGTAGCTCATCTTTCTTTGGAGACAAAGGCAAGTTCTGATTCCTCTGGCTGTTGAGGATCAAATTTAGTTTCAGATGCTGTCAGCAGCCCCTCCAGCTTCCTTTGACCCACCGTGCTATAAAATATCTCGGGGCTACAGATATGGCCACCCAACTTCCCCCATGCGGTGTCACGATGATTCCTTTTGGGTATATTCATCATCAGCGGGCTTGAGCGATATTTGGTTTTGCTCTGTTTGCTAAAAAATTTGAATTTTACAGCAGAAGCATATCATAACCTATAAGGAAACTGAGAAACTCACTTGGAACCCTCGAACCTTAAACACACTAACTGCTTTCCTTCTTCGTCACTGTCGTAGCTTTGACCTCTGTGGGCATGCCCGTTGTCTTGCCCCCATGCTTCTCGGTATCATTACTTCACGTAATGAATCAGGAAGGACTGTCGCACAAGCATCGGCCACTCTGACCACTTCACCGTGGCTCGGGAGCCGGCAGGACAGCCCAGCTGCCCAAGATTTTAGGGCTCTATGATTTTTAAGGTGTAGAACCAGAGACACAGCTTGAGGCACTTTCTGAAGAACATGCATAGCTTTGCCTCGAAGCCCAGGAACCACACGAGGCTGATCCTGATCCTCTCTGTTCCATTTATCCAGAGCGGCTTCTCCTTCAGAGCATTCCATCCACCTTCTTGGAGGCTTTCTCCAGCCACTTCTGCCCAGAAGAGTCTCCTCCGCCTTCCTTTCAACTCCAGGAGGTCCCATGGTCAGCCTCTCTCAGCATCTCCCTTTGTTGCAAGACTGTCCATGTTTCATCCGCCTACCGCGCTCCACTGTTCCTGGAGTGAGCCTCCGATTTAGAGGCCGAGACTTCCCTGGAGTCCCCAGGGAATCTGATGCTCAGGAAGGACAAAGGCACATTTCTACAAGGATCCAAGTCACATCGTTGACTGAGACAACTGTCCGTTGGAAAATTAAGTAAGTGAAAATAATGTAGAAAATGTGAAAGAGAAAAAAGACGTGACGGTATTAGTTCAAACAAGGGCAGGGACCCAGTGTCACCCGTATATGTTACTTAACCTCTTGGTGTGTCCGTTTCCTCAGCGAAAAAGTCCAAATAATAACAGTACCTGCTCATAGGCTGTCATGAGGATTTAATGAGCTCTTATTTGCAGAGTGCTTAGAACAGTGCCAGGCGTGCAGCAAACGCCACAGAGGCATTTGTTAAGCGAAAATAAAAGTGAAATAACATCACAGGGCCAAAATCTAGCATAGTGCCTGCCACAGGGTAGCTGCTGAGTCAAGGCGGACCTCAACCCCCCTCTTTGTTTGGGGACCCTTGAACCAGCCAGGCCTGGGAGGGAGCGACGGCTGCCAGGATCGATGGGCCGCTTGGGGACAGTGCTTTCCAGGAGGCGAAGCCCTTGGGAGCACAGCAAGCCCGGTGCGCTAGTGCAAGGGCCTTGGAAGGTACCAGGTTCTGCCACCAACTCGGTTCAGCTGGCGCACTCCCAGGGCTGGGCCGTGTGGCTTTTCGGGGTAGCCAGAGGAGGAGCCGCTGCCAGGCACCCGGGCGCCCACAGGCGGTGGCTGCCGCGGTGAGGGGACAGCCCGGAGCTCCGCCCCTGGCCTCGCAGCCCGGAGTCGGCACGGAAAGTTACTGCGTGCTAACGTGGCAGGAACGACGGAAAGCCCGGGGCTGCCAAGAGCTGAAATCCTGGGCTGTGTTTCTTATGCTCACAGGCACGGCTCTTCTGAGAATCTAGTCTACACACGTCCCCTGCACATAACTGTATTCTTTCAGCAGTTACTATATTTTGGGGCAGAGGGAGGAGAGGGAGGAGAAAAAAGTTGGAGGGAGTGGCAGGAAGGCATGAGCCAAGAGCCCACGTATGATTTTTTTTTTTTTGCCTGCCCTAAGATGCATGTATATTCTCACCCACTGTATCGTGTACCCCCGAACTTTCATCTGACGGATTACAACAACAACAACAACAAAAAACAACCGAACTCCTCATCACGTTCAGCTCACCAGAGGCTTCCGTTTGTCTATTTGCTCATTCATTTTTAGCAAACATTTCCTAAGCACCAAGTATCTGTCAGTTACCTAAGTAACTAAGTAGGCCCCAGACACCCCGAAGTCCAGGGTGGAGACAGTCAATACCACATGAAGGGCTATCAGCGCGGCTGCCACAGAGGACTGCCCGGCAGAGAACTGATTTCAGGTGGGAGAGCAGCCCGCCCAGGCCTGCCGGGGAGTCTTGTTAGAGCAGAGTTTTGAAGAACGACTCCAGCGAGGAGGTCACCAGGTGAACGAGTGGCCTAATTAGGCTGTGATGTCCATTTATCATCTTTGTTCCACACCTGCTTTTTCAAGAGAGGCTTTAAAAATACAGAAGCAGATTGTGGGTTGGGGATTGTGTTGTATCAACAGAGCTTTCCCTGATTATGATCCCTGTACAGGGGTCGTGGAAGAGAAAGACCACATTTGTAGGAAATCCACCCTGAAAGGAGGTAAAGAGACGTGTTTTCTTTCTCTCTCACGCATACATATACATATATACACACACATAAGTCTCTCTATATACGTGTACACATATGAGAATGATAAAGGGCATATGGGAGTTACTTGTGCTGTGCTTGCAAATTCCTGTAGGTTTGACATTACACCAACATATATGAACACACAATTGTAAAGTACAAAAAATACTGTTTTTAAATTGCCAAAATGACAATGCTTCTTCTTGCCATTATTCTGAAAAGGATCAGCAGTAATCAGAACATAAGTTGGTCAGGTGGATGCAGCCACTGACCAAGGCCCTGGGAATTCTAAGGAGTTCTCCTGTGGTTCTCATGTCCCCACTTTTTTCCCCTGAAGCCTTGGGATGTGTAGGGTGACAGGGGCAGGACATTTAGTGAAGCCTATAACAGGTGCAGTGTACAGGCCCTTGGAGGGGAGGGGCTAACAGATGCTGCTTGGCTCTCTGTAGGAAGGACTCTCCCCCCACCTCCCCAAGAACCCAGAAGAAGTGGTGCCCCCAGGAGTGGCACCAGCTTAATAAGGATTTGGGATCTATCAGACAATTCTGTTGTATTTGCTGATGATGCATTTTAAAAAGCAGAAAGCAAAATTTAGTAATAATGTTAGTAGCTGACATGGATCAGGTGCGTACTATATATTCTTTGCTAACAATGTGACACAGATATCTCGTTAATTCCTCATCACACTTCTATGAGGTGCAAACTATTAATATTCTCATTTTACAGATGGAGGAACTAAGGCCCCGCTAGTCAATGGTGGGATAGGATATAAGCGGAGGTTGCCCACTCCGTGGGCTCTTGCTCACAGCATTACACTTCTGTGGGCTCTGGTTACTACTGTACGTGCATAGGGACTGTGCATTTCAAAGGACATGGAACAGGGAGGAAAGCAGGATGTTTAGTTGGGGTGGTGAGACTGAGTGATGTTTACTTTTATTTTGATCTTCAGTGTTATTTGTGTAATAAATGATTTAAAAATTAAAAAAAAAATCCACCCTATTGATTGATAATTCCTGACTCAGCTGACGCAGGTTTTGATACATGTGTGCCTAACACAGAATCTTCGCCACTAAATAAATGACAGCTTCTCTGTCCCTTGGTTTCTGTATCTGAAATACGAGATGATGTGCGCTAACATTCCCCCGCTAAATACTTGCTCTGTGGTTGATATTCTGTGTGGGGTGTGTGTGGGATACGGAGGGTGTGGAGACTACGGGGTGGGAAAGGGTGGGGAGGAGTAGGATGGGTGAGGGTGAAAAAGCTCTTTATAAAAAGGGCAATTACTCACTGGTGGAATCAGACATTATGCAGGAGGCTGGGCTGGGTTTTCTGCTCACAGGGTACTGTCCAACATGGGGAGGAAACATCAGATCTGAATGAGGCACCCCCTCCCCTTGTCTTCCTGCTTTTCTCCCTCCTCCTTCTCTCCCTTCCTTCTTCTTTCTCAGGGCGGGAGGAAGTAGTGTTTGTCATATTTAACCATTTTCTGGATAGAGAGGACTGGGACTCAGCAGAGAGCATGTGAGTAGCTCCAAGGCCTGAACACACCTCTTTTTGCGTCCAGGGACTCAACCCCCTGACACTGTTGAAACCTTTTGCCACATTTCTCCTTGCTGCTTATACAATTGATTATTCACTAGAAATGCATCCACAAAAGGTAAAAAAAAAAAAAAAAAAAAAAAAAAAAAAAAAGGAGTAACCAAAGGGACATGCTACTCTGGCTAGAAACTATGTTGGCTGGTTTGTATTCTCTCCCCGGTCACCTTTCAGACAATCTGGATAGAAAGCAGAGATTTCATTTCTGTGCATCACCCTCTAGGTTCAAAGATGCTTTTGAGAGAGCCAAGGGAATGATGATTCAATGCTGTCAAGTGCTTTGAGATCTCAGACAAAGAAGCTCTGTAAATACCGAGAATTACTGGGCATTATCGGCCCCAGTATCGGTCCCCTCAGTATTATAAGGGCTTTGGAAAAATTAATGAAGAAATAGGTCCTGGCATACTGGCAGCAGCAATTGCTTCTGGAAAGATTAAGAGACCCTCTACATTGGGGAATGTAAGACTCGGTGAAAACTTTCTCTTTTTTTTGCAAATGAAAATCACCAAAGATGAAAACCCACTGCAGTATGAAAAAGAAAGAATTAAAGCCTTTTAAAAAATCAATCTCCAGTGGGGCCAGGGCTAGCCATTGTGTGGGTGCACATACCTGCACAGGAGATGACAAGAGAGAGACATTCAGAGAGACAGACGGGGCTTCCCGAAAAAGCTATGCAAAAGGCTTTTGCTCATATGTTTGTATTTGCTACAAAAATAAATCCTTTTTTAAAATTAAAAAAAAAACCCCTACGCATTTTGTGTTGGTGAGGGTGTAATCACATACATTCCTGGTGGACGTGTAAACGGATACATTCTCTGTGGAGGCCCACTTTGCAATACCCAATGACACGACAAATATACTTTCCCATTGTCCTAATAATTCCACATCTAGGAGTTCCTCCTGCACCTCGATCTGCGTGTGTGCAAACTGGTACATGTTGGAGGATATTCATTGTAGCACTGTGTGTATCAGTGACGTCTGAAGACAACTCAGAACGGATTAGGAGGGGATTAAATAACTCCTGGTGTAGCCATAGAATGGAGTATCACACTGTTGTTAACAACTCCATGGCAGCTTTGGAGGCCCTCATATGGAATCAGCTCTTAAGAGGTAGTGGGGTTTGAAAAACAGACTAGTGTGTGTATGTCTACATGTATGTACATGCAGATGGCACTATGTGTCATGCTCCTTTCCCCACAGAACAGAGCATTTTCAGAAGGCAGCATTAGAAAGTCGTCACTGGCTATGGCATAGGGCTTACCTCTACTTTGTATCCTTTTTAAAAAAAAGATTTATTTAATTAGACATCAACTAAATGTTTGTCATCGGGAGAAAGGAAAATTTGTGATGTGTTTGAACAAATGAGAACAGCAAGTTCCAAAACACAACTTACATTTATTGAACACTCTTACATGTTGTGGGCCCAATTCTAAGTTGTTTCCATGTATTATTTCATTTTAATCCTCTCAGCACCACTGTCAGTACTATCTATCGTTCTCATCAGCATCCGCCTGTTTTATAGAGAAGTGTTTTCCTAAGACGTACAGCTGGAGAATGGAAGGGTGGAGATTTGAACTCAACACTCCATGTTCTTAATGACTCCTTTATGCTGCATTTTGAAAATTATTGAAGACTTCCAAGGAATCCTCCTGAGGAATGCCATTTGCAAACCTCTGCACCAGAGATAGCTGGATGAGGGTACGTGCCTGTTGTTCTCTTCCTGAGTTCCTGCTTAACCTTAGCCTCTAGGTCCAGGGGTGTTTTCAAGTGTACAAGTGTGAGACTAGAGGGGCATCTGGGCAGGAGAATGTTAGCTTGCTTGAGAAGGTAAAATATAGATTGAGTTATATAAAATTTTCAAGGGTTGTAAATAAATTTGGCACACTCAGAAGAAAAAAAATGCAGATTTTGTTATATTAAAGGAATAGAGAGGCTTTGTGTTTGAAAGGAGGCAATCAAATCATTAGACCTGATACTAGTGTATTAGGAATGTGTAGACTTGTAAGGATTCAATGAAATTGTGTATTTATTAAGTGTCTCGTGCATGGGAGGCTCTCAATAAATGTTCTGTTCTTTAATCTAAAAAAAAAGATTTATTTGTTTACTTATTTGAAAGAGAGAGAGAGAGTACAAGTGGACTGGGGGCAGAGGCAGAGGGAGAGAGAATCCCAAGCGGACTCCCCACTGAGCACGGAGCCCGACGCAGGGCTCGATCCCACGACCCTGAGATCATGACCTGAGCCCAAATCAAGAGTCAGACACTCAACAGACAGAGCCACCCAGGTGCCCCTACTTTATATCCTTTCGAATACTGTATCCTGTACCCATGTGACCTATCCAAAAATAAATAAATAATACTAATGTGTGTGACACCACTGATGAAGTGACGGAGTAAAATTATGAACTTTGTACCGTCTTCTGGGGGTGAAGCTGGATGAGGGTGTCTTCAGAGTTCTCCTATGTTCTTCTTGGCACCAGGCTCCCCAGCCTCCAACTTCCCCAGTTGCCTACAGCTCAATTCAGGGTGAGTCAGCTTGGTGCCTGGGGCCTAACTCTCCCCTGACCAGGAAATCCCTGATCTGTAGCAGGTCTACCAGACATAGATCAGAGTACGCAGGGACCTTCCCTGTAGGACTGACACAGACAAGGATCCCTAAGGATTAGGGCTCCGCCAAACCTATTTGCTGCAATTCTGACCAGTGATAAGTTGGGAATTGCTCTGTGTATGTGTGTGTGTGTGTGTTGTTGTTGTTGTGGGTTGCAAGGAACAAAACCTCATAAGCCAGGGGATGTTTGCTGCACGGATACTTGTGGAGTAATAAGAATAGCACAGTTCTCATGGGAATGCCATAAGAAGAGTATGACAGCAACTTCAGAATAACGGAGATGGAGCACTTTGGTGTCAGCGCTGTGTTAAGCGCTTTCTGGCAGCGGGGGGACCACTGCCTCTCAGAGACGCCGCTTCTCTCTGTGCTGGCTTCTCTGTTCCGACAGCAGCCGGCTTCTTCAGTACCTACTGGACTCACTCGCTGATTTTGCTCCCTGAGGACACCAGCTTCCACAGGGTCCTCTGAGGCGTTCTTCTACTTAAGGTCCCCCCTGCTTCTCATCTGCCTCCGAACTGCTTCGTCCTTTTCAGACCTGTTCAAGTTCCTGTGAGAGAGAACTTGAGCGGTCCTCCTTCCACTGGAGGACAGTCACTTCCTGACCTGTGGGTTGCCTCTCCCAGATCAGGTACCCGTGTGTGTTCACTCATCTGTGGTGAGGGCCACCAGGCCTCTTGGGGTAAGTCTTGCTCTTCACTCATCAATTTCCGTCTCGAAGAACTGACCTTAAGGCAACCAGTGGGATACTGGGGATCCAGCGCCAACACAGCAACGCCCTTGCTCTCAATGGACTTGCCTTCTACCTCCTTTACCTGCGGGGATGGGTGTGGCAGACAATCTGGCCCGTCCAGTTTGGAGACAATGGCCCATGACTGACCACTCAGCTCTTGCTTCAGTCCCCAAGTCACCGCCTCCTGTGCTCCTCTGCATTCGTGTCCTTTCCTGGTTATCCGTCCGCCCCCGGAAACCGGGGATGTGCCTTGCCCCAGTGTACTATGGAGTCCACAGTGACCAAACAGATGGCCTCAACAGCTGGGTGGAGAGTGATGGGAGGGAGACCTGGGGCACTGCTCAGAGGCCCCGTGGATCAGCTGTGGGGGGCAGTCAAGTCCCAGCCACAAACAAAGAGTTTGCCAACTATGGTGCCATAATTTCTCAGGGAATACCCAAGCTTTTATCCTCTTTTCTTTCTTCTCTTTTGTCAAAGCTAAACTGCTTGAAAGGATTGTATGCTTTGTCCAAGGGGTCAACGGCCTGAACCAATCTTTTCTAGGCTTGTCTTCTACATTCTTCAAACTCCTAGTGATCCTTCAAAACCTAGATTTGGGCGCTTCTCTCCTTGATGAATCCTTCCCTAAATTCTCAGAGGTAATCATGCCCTCATTTGGGCTATTTTTGTACTTGATATGCAATTTTGTTGTTGCCCTTATCTTGTTTGCACTGCAAATATTTACTCAGATGTATGTTTCCTTTACGGGAGTATAAACTCATAGAGGGACTATGTCTTGATAATTTATTCATTTACTTTTACTTATTTTTTTAAAGATTTATTTATTTTAGAGGGAGAGAGAGCAGAAGCAGGAGGGGCAGAGAGAGGAGAGAAAGATCAAGCAGAATCTGCAATGAGTGTGGAGCCTGACTCAGGGCTCGATCTCACAACCCTGAGAGCACGACCTGAGCTGAAACCAAGAGTCAGACACTTAACCGACTGCGCCACCCAGGCACCCCTCATTTATTTTTAATACAAACGAACAATGTTAGAATAATTTCCGATTTATAGAAAAGTTGCAAAAAAAGTAGAGTTCTCGTGGTTTGCCCCTATTGTTAGCATCCCACTTCCCTGCAGTATGTCTGCTACAACTAAGGAATCAACACTGGTATGTTCACTCTTAACTAAATCCCATAGTTCATTCAGATTTCACTTGTTTTTCCTTACTGTCTTTTCCCTATCCCCAGGATGCCATTCAAGTACGACATTACATTTAGTCGTCATGTCTCCTTAGCCTCCTCTGGTCTGTGACAGTTTCTTGAACTTTCCTTGTTTCTGATGACTTTGACAGTTTTGAGGCATACTGATCAGGTATTTTGTAGTTTGGGTTTATCTGATGTTCGTTGTCTCATGGCTAGACTGGGCATTGTTTACTTTTAAAAACCAGCCCTGAGCTAAATACCTAGCATGGACCACCCAGTGTAGACCAGGTTATTGAACTGAATTGAACTCAAGTGTTTCTTTGGTACCTCCTATATAAATAGCCCCCTGACGGATGCTTTAGGAGAGAAGTGTGGAACTCAAGTCCTGTAAAGACCTTCCACATAGCTGAGTAATAAAAGATAGCAAGCAACCAAGTGTTAAGTAAGGGGAACGGAGAGGATGACCCTATGGCAGCCCAGGAGACGGACTAATGAGCATGAGTGGGTGCAGTCAGCAAGATCTACGTGAAAGAAGGGACTGGAAAAGCGGGGAGGATTTCGAGAGGCTTTTTTCAGTTCTCAAGCACACCACGCTCCTTCTTGCCTTAGGGTCTGCTCACATGCTGAGCCCAGAGTCTGGAAGGCATGTCGGGTCCCTCTTTCCCCCATGGCTGGCATCTTCTCATTGTTTAGGTGTAGGGCTAAATGTGTGCTCCGCAGAGGACATTATCCAAAATAGGCTCCACTTGCCACTCTCTCCACAGACCTTGTCTGTTTTCTCTATGCCTTTCTCAATGCTTATAATGATTGATTGTTTATTTCTTTATCGTCGGTCTCCCTCCCTGAAGTCTAAGCATCGTGAGGACAAGTATTGAATTTTTTAATTTTATTTATTTAATTTATTTTTTAAAAGATTTTATTTATTCATTCGACAGAGAGAGAGACAGCCAGCGAGAGAGGGAACACAAGCAGGGGGAGTGGGAGAGGAAGAAGCAGGCTCCCAGCGGAGGAGCCTGATGTGGGACTCGATCCCACAACGCTGGGATCACGCCCTGAGCTGAAGGCAGACGCTTAACGACTGAGCCACCCCGGCGCCCCCAAGTATTGAATTTTTATTTACTCTGGCAAAACACATTACCCGGCGGCACAAAGTGATACCCAAATTACCTTGTTGAATGAATAAAAGGGTTGGTGTCGGATGAGTCCGACAAGACATGGGACAAGAAGACACATGAGCAACTGCTTGTAACAGGCAATGAAATGGAGCAAGAGTGAACTGGGTAGGCAGATGGGTTGCTGCCAGGTCATAAGACTGATCACAATGGTGTCAGGTGACCCCAAGTGGGGTGGCATAATTTGGGCAAAGGCCAGCGATGTTCTAGGTGTGGGCTGCACAGAGGTAGAGGCTGTCCAGTAGTTTTCCACCTTGGGAAGGGCAACAAGGGTTCACAGGACAAAGAATGGGGGATAAGGAATAACTAGGGCCAAAGGAAGGGTGGGGGTTGGAGGAATGTCTACATAAATTGAGAATGTCTCCCATGAATGATAACAACACAAGAGCTCCTGAGAGGCCAGGGACGTACCCCGTTTAATGTCTCTGGTGTTGGCACAAAGCCAAAGGAAAAAAAAAGGCACTCTGGGTAAAATGGAAGATGAAGACTTGTGATTTTGCAATAGGATTTTGTACTAGGAAAGGAGAGCCATCTTTGGAAGCATGAGGAAATCTGGAACAATGCAACAGTGAGCTTCTGGGCTCGGAATGGAGAGGACCCCACAGAAATCTTTATTTTCTACCATCTTTCCCACATGGCCACAAAGCACAGAATCAATGTATTTGCTGCCTACCTTGAAAAGAATGTATTTTCCCATCCACATTCAATTTTAAAACACTGACCAAAAGGGGCAGTGTTTCGTACAGATCCTGACTGGAATAAGCCCAGTGGGAAAAGTCCTGGAAAACATGGCAAAGAATCTCTGAGAGTTGAGAGTATGATTTAAAAACAAAAAACACGGGACGTGTCATCTTTGCATACCCATGTAAATAATTGCGACGGGTGAACTCTGCTTACTTTTCATCCAACCTAAGTAACGGCTTTGAAGGTAACAGTGACCTGTGTGTATGGGAATCCAGAGGGATGCTCCATGATAAGAGCTCACTGGGTCCCCCAGAGGAACAAGAACACGGTCCAACTGATCTTCCTCTGACGAGGTGGGGTGGGCAGAGGAAGGCATATAGAATGATTGCTCTTCTACGTCGGAAGGTCAGAACGTCAGAACGTGAGATCAGGGAGCAAGTCTGTTAATTTCAAAAACACAGCCTTGCAACCCCCCGAAGGTAAGTGGATGAGTTCTGTTCATTAACTTATAAATCCAAAATTCCTTCTCTCCTCTGTACCTCCTTAGATCAGAGCTATAAGGGGACATATTAGTATTAGCCCATGTCATCCCTTCATCTGAGAAGGAAGGAACCTGAGGTCCAGAGGACAACATAACTTGCCCAGAGTCACTCTGGTAGACAGCACCTGAGCCAGGATGAAACCTTCTAACCCAGCTTCCCTTTACAACCCTAAGCTGCCCATCTGCGGACTGACCACAAAGTTGGCTCCAATTCTACATTTTGACCTTCACTTTCCGTTTATCTGAACATATCAACATTGCTGACCATATTTTTCTCCCCTCATATTACTTTTGCAACAACCATGAGGTGGCCAGGGAAAAAACAAACAAAAGACCATGCACATCCCCACTCATTGTAATGAAATGCACACCAGGCACCTGACCTAGACTCCTACTTCCCTGCCAATCTCCAGCTCATATAAATTCATTTCCCTAACAGAAAATAGGTGTCAACGTTGTAGATGGAAAGTCATTTCCCTGCAAATATTACCAGAGAGGTGACTGGCGCTACTTGACAGTTTTATTATTACTTTTGTTTCAAGCTAAGGTGAGGGAATCTACATTTGCCAGGTAGCATGGTGAAAAAAAAACCCGCAGACTTTCAAACTTTGTATTAGTGTTAACATCAGAGGGGAAAGCACGAAACAAAGAATGAATGTGTTGGCTGCAGGCTGAGTACGTCTAAGAGCATTTCACAGGATCCTGGCTTTCCTCCCTACTTCCCACCCACAACTTTCCGGTCCTGAAACATCAGAGTGGGTTGGAGGGAAGTACTGGGCAGCACCTGATCAGCCAGCTCAGAGGTGGGCAGCCCAGTGACTCGGCAGGACCTGGTTGTAAACACTGCTTATCAGCTCATTCATAAGGTAAGCCAACTGGGAGCAAGTAACTTGTTTTACTCTTCTCTGGATTTAATTGAAGGTTGTTGTGCTTTTGTAAGAACCCTATCATCTAAGCATTTCACGTGTAGATAAGAAAACTAGACAACATAAAGACAACCAAAAGACTATTTCGGTAATAGATACGTAAGTGTATTTCATTAATAGCGTTTATATGATAGGGGCTACTGTAATTCATGTTTCATTAGCTATGTATTTTCTAAAGGGTCAGATAGTCTTGGATGTAGGATTGCCAGATAAAATACAGACTAGCCGGTTAAATTTAGATTAAAAATAGACAATAACTAGTGTTGTTAGTGTAAGTGTGCTCCAAATATTGCATGGGACATATTTTTATTGATCGACACGGGGTCCATTAACTAGCCAGTTTATTTATGATCCAGATTATTTTTTTCCCTGCCTCCTTCTTTTTTACTTCTCAGTGGCTTAATTTTAGGAGCCCCTAATAGAGGGTGGACAGAGAAATACAATTCAACCACACGCGGTGTCCTACTTATCATTAGCTGGGACACACGTTTGAGTATGGGAGGAAACTGATATACTGGGTTAAAAATGGTGTTTATCTGCATTTCCCCTATTACCATATAGACAGAACTAGCCACAGATTGATGTTTTCAAGTTCGGATCTTACAGACCAGTAAAATGGAAAAAAAAAAAAGAAAAAGAAAAAGAAATTGTGACATCGTGGGAAGATCAATATATTGTTGCCAAGTTTAAATCTGATCAAATAAAAATGTTAAAAATACCACAACTGCCATCTTCGATGACCATTACTTCATTAAGGGAAGTGACATTTGAATATCCCCAAAGTAGGACGGACACTCTTTTAGAATGAAGAGCAATACTTCTTAAATAAAGTTGGCAGCCTTCCAACGTACAGCCCTAGGTTTTGTGAAAAGTCTGCCACGGTGTCACGCTGGTGCTGGAATCAGAACACCCAGCCCAGGTTAGGCAACAGTAGCCCCTGTAAAAACGACAGCACCAATGTCGTCTGCCATCCAGGTTTGGGCTGCTAGGAGAGAACCGCAGAGCACTTTCAAGTAAAGGAAGGAGAAGGTGAGCACAGCCAGCTCGAACTGTGAGGACTTTAAGTTACTCTCTAATTTCAGTATTTTATTTCCGAGAAGCATATTATTTGTGTGGAAATATTATGTGACTTTTCTCAACCCATGAAGCATTTCCTCTACCTACACTACATAGAAAACCTTTCCCTAATTTTTTCTAAAATTTAGATCACAGCCTGATCTCTGTACTCGTCTGCCTCTCTATCTCTGTAAATCGAAGGCTTCAGGAATCGGATAGTATGACATTGAACTGAAGCAGCCCCTTCGTCAGAGTCCAGAGGTCTTTGAAACGACAGGTAATTAAGCCTCCTGGCTTTTGTGAACCGGCAGAACGCGTGACCCTGGCCGAGAAGAGTTGGATATTTGCCAAAAGGCAGGTGTAGTCAGTAGCAGTGCTGGGAGACCAAGTCCCCAAGTTCGGACTTTCTATCACCCTTCCCATTTTACGCAAGGGAAAACTCTGGTGTGAGACCAGAGAATTGCCTGAAATTGCTGAGTCATTAACAGAAATTAAAATCAATTGCCCAACCCAAGTCTTGTATATAGTTTCTTCTATCCTTCTCTTGCCCGAGAAACACATATAAAGACTTTTTACCAGGGGAACTTTAAATAGGACTGAAATCCAGTTTCATTTGCTTCTTTGAAGCAATGAAGTAGTCATTAAACACACACACACACACACACACACACACACACACACTTTAAAATATATGTTAGAATGTGCTTAAAGAAATATGAAGACTACCCTAACTTTTAAAATATTTTGATATAATTTTGTCTTTATCCAGTCGTAGGGTTATTTGGTGTCTTTTGATTCTGTTATGTATCCAATTTTTTTGTCACTTTTTAAATGTAATATTATTATATACTTATTTCTCCTATTATTATAACTATCCATAACTTTATTTTAAACGACATAGCATATGAATCATGTGAAAATATATTTTTACCCTCAATTTTTAACAAGTGATCATCTCTGCATTAGGAAAATGGGGGGGCAGTTTTTTTACATTATATATTTCTGTAATGATGGCATTTTTAAATGTAATTGCTTATTACTTTAATAATAAGTAAAAAGCAAAGATCGGAAACACATACACTCCCAGTAAAAATCACTTCAACCTGAATTTTTGGGAGGCCACTTGACATCATCTCCCAGTTGTACCTTCCCATCATCCTCTCCTGGACCTGCCTGCCTGTACCACGTGGGGATCCCAAATATTTGCATTTCTGAGAGAAGCAGAGCTACCACTTTTTTTTTTTTCCTTAACCTTCTTAAATCCCACCTGTTCTGTAATTACTGAAGCTCCGGTATTTTCCCCTTAGCCCTATTTAATATCGGCTTGTTTTCATTCCTCGCCTTGTGTTGTCTGTCTTACTGATTCTGACGTGATTATTTTTTTCAGGCTTAATTGAAGAGAAGAGAGAGATTTTGGCTTTGATTCCAGGGTGATGTTTCACAGAAAGTCAACTCTTGTTCCAGGTACTAGATAAATATCTCACTAATTTCTTGCTGTCTCTAAGCCATGAACATTTTGGTTAGCAAGTCCAGAGCCCTTCAGACACAGTTACCCTCCTACACAACAAGTAAGCTAATGAAACTCGCGAAGTGAGGCCAGGCCCTCTGCTTTGCTTTAATGGCTTCTGTCACCCGGGGCCAAGCCGCCACCACCATGACTGTGCACACTGAGGTGCTGCCTCAGGGCGAGAGCAAGAATGCAAATTAGTGTGAACCTCAAATTGCAATTTAAAGATAGCTGTTAGGTTATACTCTTCCCATATGCTTCTCTTCCTCACCACCAAGTTTGAGAATAATGTGCTATTTTTACTTATGTTCAGTGGGAAGAATATTAAACCTTAGGGTGATGCTGGCATATTGCTGAACTATGTGTTTTCGTCTGACTAGATTAAATTACAGATTTTTACTGGAGAGAGGGAAGAAAGGGGGATCCAAATCCCTCCCCAAAAAAAGAGTCAAAAAGCTAGATTTTCCTAGTTCCTGGGTTCTAGCTATCAAGAAAAAGATAGCCACAATTAATAACATGATAATTAAACTGTAGGAGATTGTAATCCTTACAAAGGTGTTTCTTGATAGATTTCAATTACATTTGCCTCTACTGACTGAAAATATGCTTTCTGCAATCAGAATGCAATCATGACACTTAAAGGGGAAAGGGCACTTTGAAGGGCTTTCCAAACGCATGCAAAGGACAGTGACACTTTCATCCAAGGATGCTACGTGACATCATGGAAATGAATCAGAAGCTCAGCCCTCCATGTCCTCTGCAACAGAAACATGCTTCAGATCGTTAGGGTAAATGAGTTAGGCAAAGTACACTCTGCATTTTGCTTTTAATTTCAGCAGAACAAAACAAAACATTGGATTTGGATGGAGATGGATCCTGATACTTTTCATCTTCTAACCTCTGCCCCAGTCAACACCAGGCAAGAGTGTGGACTGCCTTTTAGTTCCTTTATTGTCAGATCTGGTTCAGGTGGTGGTGGTGGGGGTAGTGGTGGTGGTAGCGATGGGGTTTGCTGCCCTAAAGGTTACCATTTTAAAACACCAAAATATATAATTTTTTTAGGTTAAACATTCCCTCCATTTCTCCAATGAACTCCTTGAGGAAATGTGTTCTTTGCATGTCCAGGTGTGGTCTACAAGAAGAGGGTTGGAGAAGCTCGCCCAGGTCCTTACAGAGACCATACCATTCCTTCTCATCATATAGGAAACCCACGCTCTCCTCCTTTTCAGGTCTATTTTATCAGGCTTGGAAGAAGAGATGAAAGCAACTCTATCTCGCCACTTCTAGAATGGCGTTGAGGTAGGGTGCTCATACTCCCTGGCTTTGACTTGGATCAAATGTGGGAGAAAGGAAGAAAGAGAAGGGGAAACTAAACCTGGAGAAAGAAGAAGAGAGGAAAATAGCTATCCACTCTCTCCCCCAAAACACCTGTATAATTTTTCATCATATGATGCTACTATAATTTGTTAATAATTTTCCTAATACTGGACATTTAGGGTGAACTTAAATTAATGTTTTATGTGTATGCATAAATCTTAGCATTTCAAATTATTTCTTTAAGATAGTCTAATAGAAGGAGAAACACCAGACCAAAGAGTATAATCATTTTTCAAGTCTTTAATACATATTACCAGGAAGGTTGTATTAATTTATATTAACACAGTATATCAGTGTCTTCTTGAAGCTCTCACTGCATTGATTAATGGTATTTAAAAGATCTTTGCTATTTTGTTAGGTCCCTATTATTTAACTTTGTATTCACTGGAGAGGCTGAAAATTGTTTACTGTATAATTAGCTCTTTGTATTTTCTCTTCTGTGAATTGTTGGTTCATGACCTTTGTCTCTTTGCTCATTGATTGGAAGTAACACTTTATAAATCAAGGTTATTAACTTTCTTCACCCCTCAATTTTAGAAAAAAATACATTTTCTGACCAATTTGCTTTTTGTCCTCTGATTTTGCTATGATTATTTTTGACATACGGACATTTTATATTTCTCTATATTTCAACTTACTGACCCTTTACTCAGGGATTTCTTCCACTGCTTTAAAGTTTTGAAAATCTTCACCCACCTAGACCAGATAAATATGCAGAAATATATTCTTTTAGTTAATTAACTTTTCAAAAATAGTATTTCCTTAATCTATCTAGAACTTGTTATGTGGTATGAGAAAAAATAATTCTTTTCCTGATAAGCTGACAATTATCATGGTACCACTTGCTGACTACTTTTCCCCACTGTTTTTATATGTATTCTGTATATGCGTATTTCAGGTTATTCTTACATATGCAAGATTATATTTGTGAGTTTTCTGCAGATTTCTTTGCTGATTCTTTTACTAGTAGTTTCATCACCCCTAACTTTTTTTTAGAAGTTCCTTTAGCTCTTATACTGAATTCCTTCAACTTAAAAGGTGGCCAAGATGATGTACAAAGAAAACTGTTTAAAGAGAATGTTTGCCTTTAAAGTTTCAGGTCTTAGGTGAAAAAGATAGGGTTAGTTCTTCTTGTGTCTATGAAGGATGGGGCTCATGCTATGACACAGAAAATCAGGAAGGACTTTCTTGTTTTCTTGAGAGTCATGGGAACAGTAATACAAAAAACCAAAGAATTATATATCTTTTTGTTCATCTCAAGCAAAGAAAACTTCCAGTGAGGAGATTAAGACATTTCATGCTGGAAGATGATTTCTGCTTGGGCTTCTGGGGCACCAGTAAAGATATCAAACCATAGATCTGAGGAATATTGCCAGAAATGGTCACAAAATGATAAACGAGAGAAAGCTTGAATTACAATGGTCCTACTAGGGTTCATCAAGGGATGTGCCGAATAATTTTGTTTTGTTTTTAAGGCTTGTTAGCAGTGAAATCTTAGGATGTTGAGGTTTTAGGTGACCTTTTCTTTCTTTTTTTTTTTTTTTTTAAGAATTTTTAAATTTATTTGACAGAGAGAGACAGCCAGCAAGAGAGAGAACACAAGCAGGAGGAGTGGGAGAGGAAGAAGCAGGCTCCCAGCGGAGGAGCCTGATGTGGGGCTCGATCCCAGGACTCTGAGATCACACCCTGAGCCGAAGGCAGCCGTTAATGACTGTGCTACCCAGGCACCCCCCTTTTCTTTCTTTTTTTAAAAATTTAATTGTGTTTTCATTTTCCCCCCAAATTGCATAGGTTCACCCCCCCCCAATAATGGTCTTTTAATTAACTTCTGGAATACAGTATTGGAAGCTTGAGTCCCAAGAAGTGCAATGGTACAAAAAGTGGATTTTCTATTTCTTCCTCTCTTTTCCTTAATAGACATAGCAACACTAAAACTCATCTCATTAGAAGAGATTTTGTGAAAATGAGACAGGACATTTCTAAACCAAGTGCTTTTCCTCCGAATAAGATTTAACCTAAAATGAAGTTGGGGACTGGAAGAAGGTATGAAAAAATGATTTTTAAAAATTTCTATTTCTAAAGCTAATAAAAATTCTTTCATGGTAAGTTTTTTTTTTTTCCTTGACAACCAAAGATTGATACATCTTGCATGTTAAAAAGTAGAGGACTATAAGTAAGTACTCACTGGATAAAATTTTTTTCCTCTGTAAATTCCCTTTTTGTGATACAATTGGTGCTATTTTACCGTCTTGAAAATTCCCATTTTTATTTAACGGTCTCTACTTTCCTGTTTTCTTAGCTCTTCTTAATTGTTCTGCTTTTCATTAGTAGATAATTCTCTCTGGCTGACCAACAGTGAGGAGGGTCAGAGTCATGGACAATATACTATATCTGGTTTAGTCTGGCTCCAGAAAAGCTAAATTGTGCCTCATCCTCGAATTAGTTACTTTAAGTACAAGAAATAATCAGCCTCCATGGCAATGATTTCATCATATAAGCGCCTGAGCATACCTGCTGCAATTTCTTCACCTCCCACTCAAGCAAGTTTATCTTTGCTCTTAAACCATCAGCGGCACTTTGTATTTCTTTTCCATGCCACATTGAAAAGAAATAAAAATCAAGTGCTGTATATATCACTTGAATGCATAAACAATTACGTCATAGCCCATTTCCCCCTTAAACCTTTCATGCTTGTTTTCCTGTCTCAGAATAACAGTTAAAAGTCATCAAAGTGCCTACGGTACCAGCAGCAGCCCTTCGTGTCAGGGGTGGGGGGAGCCCTGTGGACGTCACATCTTTGTTCCACGATGGATGTTCACGTAATTTCTTGGAACAAGGCTTCCAGCTGAGAACCCAGTGAGATGGAGGAAACTTCCTTCCACTCAAATACTGTCAGGGCCAATGTGCCTTTCAGGAGATTGTGAGATTCTGAACATTGAAACTGTAAAAAAAATTGAGCTGGACAGATCCTTGCCACCACTTTTTCTGCTAAATATAGATAAGTTGTCATCGGGTTGCACAAGCAATTTCCAGCTACAGCTCCTCAGGAAGGGAGGCAGGCACAGGGGCTCATGTCTCTGGCAGTTAAACCGCATAAAGAAGAGTGGACTCTCACTCAGAGATCGTGAGGCACAAAGGAAGGGGGCAGAAGGGAAATAGGAGAAACGAATCCTAGCTTTGGTTAAATACAACGGCACACTGGGGGATCTGTAGCAAATGATGGTATCGGCTCTCGAGAAGCATCAACGATCTGAAGAAAAGGTATGAAGAAGGAGCTCTATCCCAGAGTCTGCACTCAGGGTTCCACTCCGCCACCACTTTGGAAAACAACGTGGTACAGTGGCAAGAGACTATGGGATGCACATTCGAATAGTCCTGAGTCGGATCCCGTCCCACCTTAACCCAACCCTATGTTTGATTCGGAGTTACTTAAATTCTCTGAGCCTCGGGATGCTTATACATAAAATGTAGGTAAAGTAATATCTCTCTCACAGTATTATCAGGATGACTATGAGGATTGAAGTTACTAAGTACTCATCTTTTCTTGGTGTCCTTCTCTTTCTCCCCCCCTTCAAAAGAGTTTATGTATTTATTTGAGAGAGAAAGGAAGATAGTGAGAGAGAGAATGAGGAGGGGGGAAGTGAATCAGGCTCCCCCGGAGCAGGGAGCTGGATGTGGGGCTCGACCCCAGGACTCCAGGATCATGACCTGAGCCGAAAGCAGCCGCATAACTGACTGAGGTACCCAGGTGTCCCTCCTTCTCCCCTTTCAGGCAAGTTATTAAAGCTTCCCTGGACTCCAGCTGTTTCTCTTTTAGCAAGAGTCGTACCTCTATAATATAACCAGAATTTACCCACTTCTATTTCCACTGCTACCAGGCCAGTACAAGCCACTGTCATCTCTCCACAGGATAGCTTCCTGACTAGTTTCTCTCCCTCGGTTTTTTTTTTTTTTTAATTTAAAGGCATTTATTTATTTATTTATTTGAGAGAGAAAGAGAGGCACACGAGCAAGCGGGGGGAGAGGCAGAGGGAGAGAGAGAATCTCAAGCCCACTCCACACTGATCGCGGCCTGGAGCCCGAGGCAGGGCTCCATCTCACGACCTTGAGATCAGAACCTGAGGTGAAATCAAGAGTCGGCTGCTTAACCGACTGGGCCACCCAGGCGCCCCTCTCCCTCTGTTTTTAAATCTGCATAGCAGGTAGAGAGAACTTGAAAAAAAACCCCAAAAAACCAAAAAAGTGAGTTAAATCATGCCACTCCCCTGTCTAAAACCCTCCAAGTGGCTTCTTACTGCACTGAGAATAAAATCCAAGCTTCTCATCACGGGCTTTGATGTTCCGTGCGATCTAGGCCCTGCTTATCTTTTTCTTCTTTGACTCCAGCTGCTATCACTTTCTTCTTCCATTAATATTTTCCAACCGTACTGGCCTAATTTCACTTCGCAGAACACATCAAGTTTATTTCTACCTTGGGGACTTTGCTTTTGGTGTTTCCATAGCTTGGAAGAAGTTTCTTCTAGCTTCTGCCGTGGTTGAAACCTTTCTAACAGTTCGGTCAAAGGTCCCTCCTAAAACTTGTCTTCCCTCACCTAGTGTCTCTATCTCAGCCGATTTTATTTTCTTCATAGCACTTACCGCTACCTAAAATTATTTCAAATTTTGCTTTTCTGTTTTCCCCCTGGGAATGTAAACTCCATGAAAGTAGGGGACTGTATTTCTTAGCCCTGAATAAGCCTAGAAGAGTGCACGATGCAGAGAAGGTGCTCAGAAATCACTCGGGGAATGAATTCCGAATGAATATGTGAAATAAAGTAATAATATCTGCCTGAGAGTTTGCAACTGGACTTGAAAATCTTCCTATGTCTTTTTCATTTCTAAAGGTTCTATGATTCCTTGAACAGAAAGTCTGAATCCCAGAGTAATTTTAAAGAAACGCAGTCAGAAAATTTTCAAATACTCAACATAGAAAAAATTATATTAGGTTTACCCAGTTCAACGCACTCTGGGTATCTGCTGTAATGGGGAAAAAAAAAAAAGAAGGACTTATAATTTGCATGTGGTGTGTTTGTATGTAAGGGGATCCTTTTAAACTATTTAAAAATTGTGTTCCTTTAAGCAGCATTTAGATTTTCTGAGCAATCCTATTTACAGTTGGCTTAGCGCATGCTTTCTTCACAGATCTTGAAAGGGAGTATGGCTCCACAGCATAACACGTCTGCTAAAGGAAATGGCTCAGGTAAGCTCAGCCTGTGTGACCTGGGTGTTCTTCAGCTCAGGGAGGGGCTCATCCCACTGTGCTCTCCCAGGTCGGCCCACTTTCGGGGCTGCGCTGTAAGAGAGACACTGTGCAAACCGGATCGCCTCCTCAGGAAGGAACAGGAAACCATGTGCGGAGAAGAACATGGGCAGGCCTAGCTGCAAGGAGAGGGGATTGCAAAGGCCGATAGTTGTCAAATATTTGAAGGTTTCTCATAAAAAGGCAGATTCTGAGCCACGGGACAAATCTAGAACCAAGGAATAGAAGCTACCGGGAAGCAGATTTTGCCTCAATAAATGGAGAGACTTTCTAACAGTCTGGCCTCACACATAAGCAAAAGCCTGCCTGGAGATATAACGAGCAGGTACCATCACTGGATGTTTAAACTGGGGGCAGAGGAGCAAGGATCCATATTATAGGTGGGCAGCGTGCACACTTCTAGCAAGTTCTCACGGAATTCTCTTCATACATTCTAGCCTGGCTTGCAGGGACCAATACTATGTGATTTGCATCACATAGCGTTCTTTCTAATAAGTAACATATGGGATATGATGAGTGCTGTTTAAATAACGACTCAGGCCCAGAAAACACGGCATTAAAGAAGTCAGCCTAGAGTCTCATAGACCCATGATTTCATATTCTGACCTGGAAGCAAGTTCCCGGCTATTTCCTGCCCAAGAGACTTCTTATCTGCAAGGCTGAAGCAGGCGACTACTCTTCTGCTCTTCTTGGTGAATGACAGGTTGTATTCCAAAAATAACCCTGGGTTTAGGGATAGACCACGAGGCTGGAGAGTTTGGGGTTGAATTAGATCACCTTTTAATTCGTAGCCTAAGCACTGTCTGTTATTTTTACCTCTCCCTTCCGGCAGGGGCGGCTGGTTACTCCAGGCAGAGGTTGACCCTCCTCAGCAACACCCCCAGTCTGACCTCTCTTTTTTCCCTGCTTTCCTTCCTTTGCCTTTCTTCAGAATCCCTATGAGCCTTTGCATGCCTACATGAAAATGAGCCCATTTTATTTTTGGAACCCACACAGGCAGCCCTGAGGGGAGTTATTGTGTTGCTTTTAGCAGTTAAACAAAAAGGTGTGAAATCATTTGCTGGCTGTTCTAGAATGGAAACAAATAAATAAATAAACTGAGAAGGAAGGTTCAGGACAGTGTGGCAACTTGGACAGAACCTCATGACGGGCTTCTCTGAGACTTACTAGTAACCAGAGTGGCTGCAGGAATGTCCGTGCATTTCTCTCACCTTCCCAGAAAGTTACTAGAATAGCAGGGAAGCCACTGGGATTTGTTTTTGTTTTTTTTTTAATAGATATATTTTGAAATACTATTTCCATGTTGCTGTGAAAAGCAATAAGGCTGGGGCTGGTTTGCGAAAATTCCTTAAAGCCCTTTGTAACATTCCCTGTGCAGGGAGAGTGAAGGAAGAGGAGGGGACGATTCACCAGGCTTTTCTAAGAACTGGGGACACCCACTGAACGCTTCTGGGGACATGTATTCAAGTCATTACAGGCCTTTAATGATTCAGTGACGTAACAGTGGTAAGAGACAAAGACCTCAAGCAACAAAGACTTCTTCTGAATCTTGAGGTTTTTGGCCTCACGCTGATAACAGTGGCTGGGACCTATCTCCTGTATGGGGGTGCTGAGGGCCCCAGGTACCTCTCTTCTTGGAAGAGCATCATGTTTTGAAATATTTCTTCATTAGAAGGTGCACTTTCATTTTCAATGGGCATCTTTGATATGGGATTCTCTTTTTCCTTATTTATTTATTTTTGCAATCTTTTTTAACCTACAAAATACTTGAAGCATACAGAAATGCAGAGACTTGGTAAATCCACAGTCTTATTACCCAGATTTTACAATCGCTATCTGGGCTCTTTTTCAAAGAAACTGAATGTTATGGTTGTGCCTGTTCCCATGCTTGTTTCTTCCTGTTTCCCAACAGGCAAACTCTGTTCTGCAGCTTATGTGTGTCCCTTTGTCCTTGGCCTTTGTGCAGGCCTGCCCATGTAGTGGCTTGGCTTAACAAATGTGGCCTTTGGAGTATTTAGGCAACCTGGCCTTTGTGACTGGTGGGCATCACCACACCATGGGGAGTCGCTGGGCCTGTCTTACTAAGGTGGTTGAAGCCTCCTTATATCTAGCATCCAGGGCAGAATTACAGTATAGTCAAACACCAAGACAAGACAGATCTTTTTAAAGCATTATTTAATTGATTAATTCATAGAACAGATAATATTGATTGCCCACTTATTGCCAGGGACTAGGCCGTGAGCGGGGATATATACAGACAAATGGAAATTAAAACCACTGTAATATCAAAATATCTCTCGGAAAAGGAACTGTCTTGGCTTGGGACGATTCCATGATAAGCTATGACCTTGAAGATGTGGGCAATAAGAACCAAGAGACAGCTTAACTGAACTGAGTAGGATTGTGGGGGGAAGAGGGAGGAAGGAGAGGGAGAGGGGGAGAGGAGTAACTAGGAATTTCAGGGTGAGAGAAAGAAGAGAGACAGGAATGGAGAAAATTGCAAAGGCAGAAGACAAAACGACATGTGACAGCGTGGCTAAAGTGAGAACGGTCCATGGTGGTTTAGCTGTGGTGGCTGGGAGGCTCCAACGAGGCCTCTTGTAAAGAGATCCATGGACGGGGCGCCTGGGTGGCTCAGTCGGTTGAGTGTTCTGCTCTGGATTTCGGCTCCTGTCATGATCTCAGGTTCTGGGATTGAGCCCAGAGTCAGGCTCCATGCTCAGCAGGGAGTCTGCTTGGGGATTCTCTCTCTTCCCCTCCCCCCACTTGTGTGCACTCTCTCTCTCTCTTTTAAAATAAATAAATAAACCTTAAAAAGGGAGAGGGAGAGAGAGAGAGAAAGATCTCCACGATCTCCAAGGATCCATGTAAAGTTTTGTTTCTGTGAGAGAAACCCACTGTTTGCTACCCATCCTCTACCCCCCACTGCAGTAAAATGTTCAGGGAAACAGATTTTTTGTAAAATCAAGAGATGCATTTCATATTCATGCGTATGTGTACCTATGTATGATGTATGTAAAAACACATGTATATATGTATATGTAAGTATACACACACAGAGACATATACCTACTGTATATAAAAGACATCAAATGAGCTGAAACGAATCAGTGGAGTAGTGCAGAAATTCAGAGCCAGGTGAGACTGGAAACACAGCCTGGGTGCCTTCCCCTTCCCCTCTCAAACCTTGGAGCTCTCAGAAATCCAGGCAAGGTCCTGGCTTTCCATATGGTACGGGGAAAGTGAACTGAAAGACATCTCGAAGGATAGAGAGAGCTAATCTGACATCAGACTTGAGAGCCGAGCTTACATGTTTCAGTTTTATGCTATAGGTTACGGAGAATGTGATTCGAATATGGGGGTAGATTCTGCATCCAGAGTTTATCACACCTCCACCATAGTCGCCCAGGTGCTTTTTCCCCTTGTTTCCAACTAGCAAACTCCTACTCCTTTCTTTAGATTCTATTTAAATGCCACTTTATCTGTGGAGCCTTCTCTGACCACCGGGGAGGGTAATTTTCTTCTTCTGGCCTTCCCTCTCTCTCTCTATTTCAGCACATATCACATGGTATTACACGGCATTGAACCTGAATACAGCGAGGTAGACCTCATGGTATCACTTTTGAATCTCCACTGGCCAGCAAGATACAAGACCCCTTTGCTGAATAAATCCTCGGTATGTGAGTAATAAAGGGAAACTCAGAAGTGGACACAGAGCTGCAGAAAGAGCACAACTCCAAGCCTCCAAATGGTGGCACCACTCTCCCCCAATAGCTTTGCTATTGGATACCATTTGTTTGGCCCCTTGTACCTATTTTGAATAAAAACCCATTGCTCCCCAGAAGTAAAAGCAGTGTAATAGTCGTTTGTTTGTTTATTTCTTCCCCACGCCAAGACCCAGGGTGACGAGGCTGGATTGCACATGGGGCGTGGGCATCAGAAACTGGGAGTCTCACCCTGCCCAGCCTGTCTGGCTCGTATGCTTGGGCAAGTCACATAGCTCCGATGGGACTCCGTTTCCTCACCCAGTGGTAATGACCGGCTTCACAGGGTGGCTGCAAAGCTTAATTAAGGATTGAGAAGGAGGGAGAAAATACAAAGTGCTTCATACACGCAAAGAATTTTCTTCCCGTATTTATTTTTGGGCTCAGTACCCTGTGGTAGGAAGTGCCTATGACCTAGAAGAAGAACCCAGTAAGAAAATGTAACTACTATTCTCATTCTAAAATGGTTCACCTGGTACTGATGGGGAAACGGACCACACACATTTCTTTTATTCTAGCACATTCTGTGGCCCTTGCTGCGTACTTTACGTGTACAGCTTGCTACCTCTATGCTTCGGTTTCCTTGACTACAAGGACTTTCTCCCTGATTCCTTTATGCTCAGATGTGTTGTGATGCCTTCAGTTTTTATCCCAGTCTCTATACCCTCAAACCGAAGAAACGAGGTTCGCAGATGGGTCACAAAAGTTTGTGAGCAAATGCACAGGGGTTGGCTCCCTGGACGTGGGAAGGCCTGTACGAGCGACACCCCAACTTGGCCCGGCTTTGTGATGCCTGCCTCTCCCCTCAGCACCTGGAGGCCTGGGAAGGTTCAGGGTTTCCATCACTGCCAGAGCCTCGGCTTCGTTGCTCCCTGTTGGCTGAACAAAATTGAGCAAAAGGACAACTGATCCTGAGGCAAGAGTGGGAAGGTAAGAGAGAGACAGAAAAGCAAACCCAACAAGCGGGTTGTTACTGCCTTGAAAAGCCTTATTATTACTGTTACCTTTTTTGTTTTTTATTATTTATTTATTTGAGAGAGAGAGAGAGAGTGCACGAGCAGGGGGAAGGGGAGAGGGAGAAGCAGACTCCCCCTCTGAGCGGGGAGCCCGATGCGGGACTCGAACCCAGGACCTGGAGATCATGACCCGAACCCAAGGCAGCCGCTTAACTGAGCCACCCAGGCACTCCAACCTTTTTCGTTTTTTAATCGCAGGGCTGTCCCTGCGCTAAGGCTATTCCAAGACCAAAACTGTTTAGAAAGAGAAAACAAAGGCGCGTGCTGTGTTTGTTGCTGAGAGAGGACTACAGGCTACGGGGTGACCATTATTTACACAGCGCCTCCTCTGTACCCTCTTCCTGCCCCAGCTGTCTTCAGAATCCCTGGCATCACACCCCAGAGGCAGCCACGCAGATCAGGTGAGGAGGAAGTGTGAGGCAGCAGGTTGCCCGGCCAGGTGTGGCGGTGGCTGGGGAAAGGTGTGGGGCCACCAAGGCCTATATAAGGAGGAGGGAGAATACAGGCCAAAGGGGAAGATGTAACGTTGACTTTGATTGGCTAACTTAACATGAGGCCGACTGAGGGAATGGGGGGGAAGGAGGGAAGAGTTTTGAGAGCATGGCAGTGTCTCATTCGTTTGCATTATGAAGTTTCCTTCCACATAGAACATTGAAGGTGGGGATAAATGGGAAATTTGATAGGCAGTAAAACCACATGCTAATTTAAACATATACAAACATTAACGAAGGTTGCCACTAGGAGAATATGATAGCTATCCTAATAACATCAAAATTGGATGCACTGTTAAAACCATTACTCAACTTCATTGAAAAATCACTTGAAGAAAATGCAAAAATAATTTTTGGAACTTCAACCTTAGGTGCCCACAGATCACTTTCTCAGGAAAATGTGGCTATTGGAAACATTGGACAGATTTTTTTTTTTTTAAACCAAAGCGTTGTAACGGGTCTCCCGTTTGCCTAGAGTAAAATTTTCTATAGAAGCAATGTTAGAGAAGAATGCCACGTGCTACAGATTAAACACAGAAAGCAGCTAATCACGACACATGAAAGCAAAGGTTGGGTGTTCTGAGGGGTGCAAATATGTTGGAACCTATCACAAAATATCGCTTAACAATCCTCTGAAAAAGAGCCCTTTTGCAAAGAGAACTTATTAAGAACCTCACGGAGGGTTCTCGGTTTCAAATGGGGTTAATGTTATACATGTTGATGATGGAAACAAAAGACGACAATATGGAAACATCCTTTTAATTCAAAGCACCCCTTTGGGGGGGCAGGGGAGCTGTCAGTGATTCCATATGTGTCTTACATTTAATCTATGGGAGATGAAAAGCAATGCGGGTAATTCCAGCACTTAAACTGCTACTCAACCATCCAGCTGTTAAAGGAGTCCAAATGAACTGTTAGCTACAAAAGAAAGGTTTCTCAGTCTATCTCCCACTCTGAGGTCAACAGGCGCACTTGTAATGTCAGAAGCAGATACGGCTGCCAAGTTCAAGTTGCCATGACTCTGAACATAGTATAACATTCCACTCCACGCCAGAGCCCATAACTCCAGCGGCTGTTCTGATGAGGGCCCTTCTTGGTACCACTCTGGCTCACACCCACTGGCTACAGTGATGCAGCAGGTGAAGGACTTAAGTGTCACTAAGTTGGTTTCCAGTTGCTTCCAGGAAAAAAAAAAAAATCCATGGCATATACGATTCTTGCATCTGACACCTGGCAAATTTCCCCTGTGTTCAGAGGCCACAGAGATGGGACCTGACCACGGCCGTCACGGCCTTAAGTGCTGTCTCCCACGCTCCGAGGGGCCCCGAGACACAGAAACCTGGGGACATTAGCATTTTGGAGACAAGGTGTAGGAAAACACTCTACATGTATCTGAAAACGCTGCCAAGCACCTTAGCCCTGACATGCCATTTCTTAGCTCTTCCAGCTTCAGAACATTCTGTCTTAGGAGCTGTCAGTCAGCTCGACATCATACGCTGGTTTTACGGTGTTGATAAACATCTACCAGAAAGGAGGCCAAAAGGAAGGACTCACCACTGTTGCTGTCTTCTGCCAATGACCTCCCTTGGTTTGCCTCTCGGGATTTTCTCCACGTGTTGTTCTTGGGCTGTCTGATTCGAACTGAGCAGCCGTGGAGCCGAAGCCCCACGAATATTCAAATAATGAACACCATGGCTAATACCCAACAGGCTAATTGCTAAAAAGCAATTAGAAGAGCAAACTCTAGAAGAGCCTCTGTTTCTCTGGCAACCGACAGGTCAGGATGCTAACTGTCCTTTTAGTATCGTCTTGACCTTTACCCCTCGTGGGGTTAAATCCTCAACGTGAAAGTCAATCTAGAAACTTTCTGTCACACGCTTGCAGGTCGTGCCTTCCAAATGACACGCTTTGGGAGGTAAGCGCAAGTCATGCTAACTGGCCACATCCTTTCTCTGTGCAGTCCTAAGAATTAGCAGAACTTTATCTTTATGGTGAAATGGCCTTTAGAAGTGGGTATCACCGAGTTCAGAACGCAAGCACCATTACTGAGAAAGAGCACTTTCCTTTTAAACGGAGAAACCAACAGCCATGCACGACAAGGCTTGAAAAAAAAAGAAAAGTGTAGCTACCGCAAAACAAACAAATATTCAGCTCAGTTTCAGGAAGTTTCCAGAGGATCAAACAAGCCTCTCGCTCTTGAAGTTGTTGGGGAGCATTTATGCTTACTTCAGCCGCGGTTCCTATTTATGCTGCTGGCTTTTATACAGCCGCCTCAGGAGGGCATTCCAACTTCAGGTTACTCACAAAGTATCTTCGGGAAAGGACGCCTGGAAATCCCACCCCCCGCGTGGGGGAGGGGAAGCCCTCAAATCTGAATTGGCTTCCACACCGCTGCTGGCCTTGAGGCGAGGCTACCTCAAAACCCGGAGAGAGGATTTCCACAGAGAGAGGGTGAGAAAGATTTCTCACGGTGTGAACATGCCTGTGAGGAGAACGCCTTTTCTCGTGGGTGAAACCAGGAGATGGAGGGTCTATTCGTGGAGCCCTAGTGAGGGTTTCCTCTCAGAAGGAGCCTGGCTGTGTTCTGCGGGTCCCTGGGGAGGAGGATCAGGCACGCCGTCGAATGCTCGGGCAAGCTGTCTTCCAGGATAAAGGAGGCACCATGCCAACCCTTTGCAAACAATACTCTTGTTTCATAAACCTATGTCTTTTCAGTTCTTAGTGTCATTCGCTTATGACAATGTTTTGGTTGGTGTTTTTATCCCCATTTGATGGATTAGAAAATTGAGGCTCCGAGACGAAGTCCCAAGGGACACAAGAAATATAATACATAGAAAAGCAGAGGCAAACCTGGGTCTTTGAGCCTCTAATGCCTGAGTTCTTTCCAACACACCACATCGGCTCCTAACCTCATCCTTCCTAATAACCCGTATGATTATTGGTGCGAAGAAGAGGGAAACTTTTGGAGAAGAATACTAAAGAATTTTGATTAGGGAGCGAGTGTGCATGCGATAGGGGGAAACGTCATCACTTTGGTGGTTGTTACTATGGCCCCATCCCTTCATGAGAATATAAAGAATCTGCATGTTGGAACTTGCTGGTGAAATTTAAGTCACATCCTGCCTATGGTGCAAGCTCACATCAGAGAAGCCAAAGACGAGGAAGCTGCTGGCTCGAGCAGCGTCGAGTCCGAAAGATGCACACACCTAAACACAGACATGCCACACGATGCCTGCCCCCGGACAGAGTCTCAGTAAGGTCACCTGCACGTCAGCAAGAACGCGTCTTCCACGAGCTGAGTCTTCCTGTTTAGGGATTGCCTACTGTACATGCCGAGCTATACAAATACCTACTTGGCTTATTCCAGAGCTTAAGAAAATGTCCTACCTCTGCCGAACAGCCTCCCTGTTTTCATTGTGATAGGACAGATTTGAATGGTACAAAATGTGCAACACTTCTGTGGCACAACATCGACGGGCATGCCCCTACCTGGCCCTCTTTCCCCCGTAACATCGGCACCCTCAGGCTTCCGCTCCAGCAGGCTCCTGGGAGCAGCAGCTTTCTGTACACTCCTCCCACCCGAATCTTTTTTAAAGTTGGTACAACATGTCCATAAAGCCGGACTATCCCTTCCAGAGTTTCGAACAGCATCTTAGTCACCTAAATCGGAGAGAGATAAATTTACAATCCACTTTAGGTTTATGTGGGGAACCATAAATATCAGGCTTGAGCCCCGAGGGCTAGAATTTCATGGGCCATTAAGCATGTCACCAGTTGGAAAGCTGTCAATCGCTAGATGTGAGTTAGACTCAGATAACCGCAGTCGGCCTGGCTTAAGAAAGTGTAACCCTGATCAGAGAGGGGTGTCTTTCTGCCCGCCTCTGTCTCTCCACTCACCAGTGATTCCCTCCCTCCTCTGCACTCAGTTCTTGTTAGGTCGTTAGACTTGTCCCCCGTGGTAGAAAGCAGGCTGCCTTCCTCTAGCCTAGATCGCAAGGCGAGGTGACATATAGAAAGAACAGGAGATTTGCAGTGAGGCAGACCTGGATTTAAATCTCTGTTCTGCTGTTTGTAGCTATGAAATGATGCACAAGTTACTTAACCCACCTTAGCTCCAGTGTTTCCAATTGTAAAATTATGAAAGATAGTTAATAGCATAAGAAAGGTATAAGTAAGGCCAATAGGTAGAGATTATAGGGAGATAGATTTCCTGCTTAGTAGACAGAAGAACTTTCTAAAAACCAGTCTGGCTCAGAAGCAGAATGGCTGCATTGAAAAGAAATGAAGAAGCTAATACCTTTGTTTCAGGTTTTGTGCCTAAGTTGGACTCTGGGTGTAGGGTCCTGGGAATAGTTAGGAGTTTAGCCTGGCCACTTCAAATTTCCCTGCTAATCTTGAAATTTGATGATCCTATGATTTGCCTATGTGACCTTCCAGAAAAGCCAAGATAAATCCTCTCAAAATCCCCAATAGAGAATAAAAGTGAAGCGATATTATTTTTTCTCAAATTCATTTTCCTTCTAGAAAACTAATCCCTCCCATGTATTTCCCCTCCATTCAATTAGTCGGTAGAGAATCCCATTTCCACCAAGTGCACGGAACACACTTAACCATTGTGAAACACTTAACATTTAACACAAACCACATGGCCATAAGTTTTCATTACTTCCCACTACACAAATAGTTCCATTTTTAGAAAAATCAGAATTCTCTCTGCTGCCTCTTGCTCTCCTTCTCCCCATTGTTTCTGTTTGACCAGCTCGGCAGTACTCTCCTACCCTGCCCTCTTGCTGTCTGAGCCCGTGGCACCTGCCAATAAAAGTGATGACAGACTTTAATGTTCACGCAGGTTTCCAACAACAGAGTTCACTTCATAATCACCAGAGTTCAGCTGGTAAGCCTGATCTGAGTGACATTGGATTTTTTACCTGAGATGTTACACTGTGGGCTTTCATTTCTACAGGTTATGAACCACTTTGAAAGTGAATTTTTTAGCTTGCTAGGGGCAATGACCTATGAGCCTACAGACAAATCCCAACTGATTGGGCAAAGCCCAAACCCTTGTTAGAGTGCTTGACTTTGCTTGGAAAATTGGCTGCCACATATGAGTCATAGACACAGGGTCGACCTCTGGGAGACTGTGTGTGTGTGTGTGTGTGTATTTGAACATGCCTGGGACATGAAGCAAATCATAAGTGTACCTTGCAAACGGTAACTTCTGTTTGGCCAAAGCGAATATCAAGGGCAGCCTCGCGGGAGGGCGGCAGAAGATGAAGGCCATCATGCATCGGGCGTGACAGGAGTGCCAAGGCCAGGACGGCCATCCTCACCCTGCTTACAAAACGACATCATCGCTGAATGCCCGTCGATCAGCTAGATTCTGGGGAAGCACGGGCTTGCACCCACAGATCTTATTTATTCAACTAGGGACCATTATATCCCCATTTTACAGATGGAGCTCTGGAAGGTTAAGTAGCCTGCTCATAGCCACGCTACTCCTATGTGGTAGTAGACGTAAAATGTGACCCCACGATGATGCGTCTGCGGCCTCTGGACTTTTCCTTACACCGCGTTACTTGGTGGCTGCGGGCGGCTTCTGGTGCAGAATCGGACTATCTCCACCATGGTTTAACCGCCTGGCCTCATTTTGTTTTTCCTCTGATATTATATTTCTTGTTTTGTAGCCAGATCCTCTCTTTCCAAGTTGGTTCTCTTTTTTGCCTAATGTTATAATTTATGTTTCAAATACCCTAGGGCAATATTTTTCATGTTCAAATTTTCAAAACTACAAAGAGCCTGAGGGACAATTGAAGTCTCAACGAGAGCATGAATTCTACCAGGAGAACCCTGACCTTTGGAGCCAGCACTTAGGATGAAGGAGTGGCGTCTCTTCTTCTCCCAGGAAAGCTGCCCCTTTGGATAGTTGGGATTTAGAATGCTTATCATTTTAGTCAAAGCAGCTACTGAATAAAGACTTGTTGACCAAAATTTCTCACAGGCTAAGGAGAGAGAAGTTGTACTTCTTCCCCCTTGAAAATAAAGACTCCCATCATTTCATGCTGAAATTCAGATAATACAACAGTTTAGATTTATGTTTGATGGTACAGTTAATGTTCTGTTTTGAAGGTAGCATTTTATAAGAGGACGATTTATTTTTAACCTTGACACAATTTGAATTTAACACATTTTCTCCTTATTTATTTCCACTGAAACTTTATGGCTGGAATAAAGCATCAAAAACAAACAAGCAGGCCAGCAAGCAAGCAAACAAAAAACCCACCCCCGTTTTTCCTTGCCCATGTGACTAGAAGCTATGCTCTTTGGGGTGACAAAGGCTGTGTGCTCTGTTGCAGGAGGCTGAAAAATGGCCCTTCCTCCGCCCAAGATGGCCACCTCCTAATCCCCGGGACCTGTCATTATGTTATTTTAGATGCAAAAGGGACTCTGCAGATGTGATTAAGTTAAGGACCTTGAGATGGAGAGATTATTCTGGATTATCCTGGTGGGTCCGGTGTAATCACTGGGGTCCTTATAAGAGGGAGGCAGGAGGGCCAGAGACACAGAAGCAGAGGGACAGAAAGAGGCTGGAAGATACCACGTTGCTGGCTCTGGAGAAGGAGAGGGGCACCAGGAGGAAAGATATATAGGTGGACCTAAAGCTGGGGAGTCAGGAAGCCGTAGAGCCTCCCAAAGGGTTAGCCCTGCCGACACCCTGATTCTAGCCCAGTCAAACTGATTGCGGACTTTTGACCTCCAGCACTTAGAATAAATTTGTGTTGTTCTAAGCCTCATGCTGGTGATAATTTGTTATAGAGGCATTAGGAAACTAATGAACTTGCCTCCTGTTTATCGCATCTCTCATGCCCAGCGTAGTGCTTGGCATATAATATGGACTCATAAATTAATATTTACTGAATGGATTGGAAATGTAAAGGAAGGAAATCATGAAAATATAATGTACCCAATTCATGGCAGCATTTGTGGGTTTATAAAACTCCTGATTTCTGAGGACGAAAAAAACCCTTTTTTTTTTTTTTTTAAAGGCTCAGCTGGGTGTACGATTGCCCAGTTATCCATGACATGGCCCCAGAATTTAGGCTGCTTTGTATTAGCTCTTCAGGGCTAGCGAGCTCTTTCCTGGGAGCAGGTGGAAGAGACCAGAGGGCAAGATAAAAGGCATTTAGAGGCCAACTCCTTTGCAAATATCTATTTAGTGCTTCCAGGGACTGAAAGCACCAGGGAGGCAGGGAGGAAGAAGAGGTAGCATCCATACTGTGTAATACTCGCAAATATCAGCACCTTGAGGAATGTCTGGTACGTAGTAGGCACTCAACAAGCAAAGGGTAGAATGAATGACATTGGGAGCCAGTGTAGCAATGTTAGCACCCCCTACATCCCTTCCCAAAGCTTCCTACCGTAGAAGTCAGTCTCCCACCACCTCTGCATTCTGTGCCTCCCTGAATGTTAATTTCAATCAGATTTCACCCATATAAACTAACCAAGAGCGAAGGAGAGAACCCTCCAACCTCAGCACAGATGCACATACCACACATATTTTGGCCACAGAAACAGCAGATCACAGCAATATGCCTCATCTTTTCTAGGACTCTCTCACTTGTTCTGTTCTTGCAAGTCTTTTAATTTAAAGAAAAATAAATTAAGCTATTCTGGCTGATTGAAGAATAGTTTCCCTGAGGAACTTATTAACACTTAATGTTTATATTAGTGATTTACAGTAATTTCTCATTCAGGATTCTTTTCGATTTATCATAGAGGTAAAATCAATACCTTCTACCAAAGTGGAGAAATTTAGGTGATTCATTTTTGAGATACAGGAACAAAGGAAAATTAATGGTAAAGCCTGAAAATAACTCCAGGTCTCCCAATTCAAGATCTAATTGACTCTCCGAATCATAAGTTAGGAAGGCAGAGACCTTGGGGACCATCTAGTCCTATTTCCTCACTTTGTAAATGAGGGAAAGGGAGGCCCATTTGGAGTCTGCCAGGTCAGGCTGGCTGGTAGACAGCAGACCCAGGTTCTGAGTCTCGGATCCAATGTGAATCCCCATGTGCCTTGCTGCCTTAGATGATGGTACAAGGAGTCTGAGGCACACAAAAATAAACACTGATCTTGCCTTCAAGATGTTTACAGTCTAGGGAAGATAATACATAAAAAATTATGACGCAAAGTCAACAGAGATAGGCTCAACATAAGAGTTACAGATTAAAAAGGAACCTTTATATCACTAACCCTTGAGATTTTTTTTTCATTTTTATAATACTAATCAAACTTTTTAAATAGTGAAATTATTCTTTTTTTCAAGATTCCTTGAAACCAAGTATTTGCACCATAATTTAAACTATTTCACAACACACTGTATTTGAGTATCTGATTTGAAAAAATAAATAAATAAATAAACAACCAAGCCAGACCACACAATACACGTTGAATGAGATCTCCTGAGCCGGTATCTTCCCGTCTGCCCAGGCAAGCCAAACCACATGAGGCACTGGGTCGAAAAGGAAGGAAGAGTAAAGGATAAATCCATTGACCACCACCCCAGGAGGCCAAGAGACTCTCCCCCACCCTCCATTAGTCGTGACTGGCTCTAAAATAAAAATAACATACTCAAGCTGTGATAGAGGAAAGGTCTTGGTTTGGAACCCAACTACAAAGTATTAGCAAAGAGAGATTATTACCCACTAGAGACTCTCTTTTTGGTATAATTAGAAGAATGGAAAGACCACTGAATAGTGGGATTTGTGAGAAATATGGGTCATGTGTCGGCAGCGCTCCTTGCTTGCAAAATTGGCTATGTGGGTTGGCACACAGCACCGTGAATATTAGAAACCACAAATATCCAGAGTTTCCCGAACAAAGTAAAAGGCCTTGCCTCCAGATTGACAGCTTGGAGTTCAGCTCGTGTAAGAAGTCTCTGGGTGAGCTCCAAAGCTACCTATGCACTTCCTACTTTTCTTTCTCTTCCTCCTCCTCCCCACCTCCCTTTTTACCTCCCTGTTTTCCTCTTATTTTGCATATACGGACATCTCAGTGTGTCTAACTGTGGCTTATGATGCTTCTGCCAACCTGCCAGAGAAAACCAGCCCTCTCCATGTCAATGACCAATTAGGAATCCGTGAGCAGCTCTGGACAATGGGACAAAGCACATTTTCATGAACAAAACCAAGGGAAGCTGATTCTTTTGCCCCTGGAAGACTAGAGGAGTTACTCCCCTGTTAGATTATGCTGCAGTTGAAGGTCCAGAAAAGGCACAAACCTCCCTGTGTTGACAGCAAAGCCAATTCTTGAGAAGCTAAGCCAGAGTGGGGACCTCTTCAAAACTTCCCCGTGGGAGCCTGAAATGGAAATCAAGTACTCCTCTGTTTTTATCTAATCATAGACTCTTCTATAGGATTATTATCTTGAGTTTTAAGTAAGTTAAGTAAATGTCTTCTAGGAGGTATAATTTGCAAAAAAAGTAAAAGATGAAATGAGCTTTCAAATCCTCACAATTAAGTATACCTTGGACACAGACAAATAGCCAGGTGTTCACCCCACCTCTGCCTGGAATGCTCTCTCAGCTATTCCCTCACCTTCCTTCATGCTCTGAAATATTACCTGGCTAGATCTTCATCCAACATGATTTTCAGGAGACTCCTGCGGGGGGCAGATTCTATGCCATTTCTTTCCTTAGCACTTGTATCCAAAGCACTTAGGTTGTACACTTGCATACTTTCCCATTTCTGTGTCCCTGTCTCCTCCAAGAAAATGTGGTCATGGTGGTGGCTGAGAACCAGTATTTTCTTTCTTTGTAAAATTTTATTTGATTTCTTTTTCTTTTAAGAGAGAGAGAGAGAGAGAGACCACACATGTGCATTGTGGGGAGGGGCAGAGGGAGAAGGAGAGAGAGAATCTTGAGTAGGCTCCGTGCCCAGCACAGAGCCCGATGTGGGGCTCAATCTCAGGACCCTGAGATCATGACCTGAGTCAAAACCAAGAGTCAGACACTTAACCAACTGAGCCACCCAGGCGCCCCAGTATTTTCTTTCTATATCCCCAGTGCCTTCTACATATGAGTTCTGTAAGGTTAGGATGATTCTTTTTTTTTTTTTTTTAAAGACTTTATTTATTTGACAGAGAGACACAGTGAGAGAGGGAACACAAGCAGGGGGAGTGGGAGAGGGAGAAGCAGGCCTCCCACTGAGTAGGGAGCCTGACACGGGGCTCAATCCCAGGACTGACCTGAGCCGAAGTCAGACGCTTAACGACTGAGCCACCCAGGTGCTCCATGTCAGGATGATTCTTGAATGGATACATGAAATCTGTATTTCTTGGGCATCCAACAGACAAGAGAATCCAGAGTTCTGAGTAATGAATAGAAGAATGAGAGGACCAACCCCTGTGGCTGGTCTCCTCAGAGACCATATCAACGGGGCAAAGTCCTTCTGTCTCTATTTCTATTTCCCCCATCTATTTGTATTATCATGCTTCTAAGAATCAGAGGGTTGCTCTTTGTAAAACTCTTGAAAAGACTTGGTAACAATTATTTTATAAATGCCAATAGGATCCTCTACTTTATCCCAACGAGCTATTATGAAGTACAATGCAAAGAAGACAAATTTTAGCAGGGGAGTCTGAGATTAAAGGATTTGGCCACAAACACAAAACAGGAATTCATTTTTCCATTTGGAAAAAAAAAAGTCCCTATTTCAATTGCGATGTTTGGAATTTCAGCTTCAATTATGAAAGGCCTTTGAAAAGGCCTTACTGAAGTGCCTGATGGTCCTCGTGGAATCGCTTGGCCAAGCGTATCCTTCTGTCAGCCTAGACTGCCATCTGAGTCTATTGACCGTCGCCGACGGGAAGTCTATGGAAGCTAGAGGAGGAAGAACGTGCCGTAAACGGGCTGGAGAGCATTAACAAGAACAGAATTAAAAACCATCACTTCTGGGACTTATCGCACAACTTGGAAATGGCGTTCAATAAAGGAAAAGATAATTTGGGGCCACTCTACCGGAATGAACATCTCGCACGCAGTCCCTGGTCTGGATTTAGAAAACTGCTTGGATCCCTGGAGAGTAGCTTGTTAATGAGTATTTTAAAGGACGAGACTGAGGTGGTATGACAGAGTCGAAGGGTTCCAGTCTTGCTTCTACTTCTGTAAAAGCAAGTGGAGCTGCCTCGGAACAAGATGCTTTCTACCTCCCGGAGAAAATGTCCCCATCTCGCACAGGGGAGGTGCGGACCCCCCCTCCCCCCATCCACTCTCTGGTCCACTCTCGAGTCTGGCTCTTCATGACCAGAACATTGGAAAGACTTAAAAACAAGAGCAGAAACACGCATATCTTTTTCCAACCTGAAGCAAAGGTGAGGGAGCTTTATTATAAAAGGTACTTTTTATTTACATGTATGCTAACAATTAACGCATAATTTTTCTAGAGATGCAAGGATTTACGTAGCTTAAGAGAACACTATCAACTTTCTGAACTTGATATGCTCGTTGGTGTTGCCTTTTTTTTCTCATCGGATACTAATTACCCAAGGTGGTCAAACCTCCTATGTAAATATAATCATCTCAGAAATCACAGATGAGAAGGTGAAAAAAAGTTAATTTATTAAAAAATTTTCAGGTTAACACAAAAATTGAATAGTATAATCAGCTCCATGGACTCCCCCCATCTCCCTCCTGGTAAAATAGATGTCTTGTTACTCTTGTGTCACCTATTCCAAGCCCCACCTCAATATCCTTTTTTTGTGGAGCATTTTAAAGTAAATCTCAGATATCCTGTCATTTCACTCCTAACTACTTCAGTCTTCATCTCTGATAGAGATTTTTAAAAAAACAACTACCATGCCATTACGACACCTGACAATATGAAAGAAATAATTCTTTAATAGCATTTAAAATACCAGTCCATATCCAAATTCCATCCATCCTCTAAAAAAAAATTTTTTTTCAACTTTTGGCTTGAATCTGCGTCTACATAAGGGCAGAGATGAAATTGATTTCACTCAATTCAAAATCCTTTGTCTTTCAAATGTTTATTTTAGATTCCACCATTACTTAGATAATGTGAAGCCCAGCTTCAAAGCTACTAAATATTTCATTATATGAAGTGTCTGATTCTATGAATCAGATTCAAATGTAGTTGAAGACTCAGAACTGGAAATATATCAACTAATGCTCATAATTTTCTCAAGTGCATGAACTATTTAGGCCACTGTACCTGCCTGCCTTAAAGATGTTCTGTTAAACTTTGTAAGATTCCCGGGAAGAATACATCTGAGAAAGCCTAGCAGCCCTCATTTTGCCCATATAAAAGCTGCATTTCCTGGACTGTAGAGCAGCCCCAAAGCAGATGTCGCATTTTCAGCTGTAGCTTAACCCAAACTTCAAAAAAAGAGACATCTGACTGAATACGGCGACAGTGAGGCCCACTTTGTAAATAGGGCTAAGAGCCGTAAGCTGTCATAGACCTGCTTTGGGAAGGAGGAAAGTGAAGAGTTTCTACAGTCAGCCTTCATGCACCTCTCTGCTAACACACAGGCACTGCTGTGACTCATAACTAGAAATACTGTTTTATAACACCAATCTGTGTTTTGTAACACACACGGAAACAAAAAAAAAAAAAAAAAGAATATTTAGAAACCAAAACCAAGCCCTGCATCTGGGCATTGGTATCAAGATCTCAAGATGTCAGAGTGGCTATTTAATCCAGATAAAGTAGGCAAGGCCTTATCCCTTTCTTTGGCAAGAAAGGGGAGACTTCCTGCCTGCCGCACATGTCCATAGGAGGAGCAATGATGAATT
Organism: Ursus maritimus; assembly: GCF_017311325.1. Taxonomy (NCBI): domain Eukaryota; kingdom Metazoa; phylum Chordata; class Mammalia; order Carnivora; family Ursidae; genus Ursus; species Ursus maritimus. The sequence continues at coordinate 13,990,601 of NW_024426119.1, read as the reverse complement.
TAATTTTCTTAAAACAGAAGCATTTTCAGACTTGTGTTTTCCTGGACAGCTGCCTGGTGGCTGTAATACATAATAAGGGCGTGTAATTGACAGTAATGTGAATCACTCAGTGAAATTGTGGAAAAAAAAAAAAAAGCAAAACCATACACGCACACACACACACACACACACACACACACACACACACACACACACACACGTAGCCATATACATATATATGGAGTTATTTTTTTTTTCCAGGAAAAAATTAAGGAGCACATTCATCCTGTCTATTGAAAATAGCAATTACATTACATTTCAGCTCATTAGCTACCTTTGTATTAAAAAATCACTGTAATTTACACTATCAGCATGTCTTGTAAAGAAATGGAGTGGTTACACAATGCATGTAATCGAATGGGCTGGGTCAGACATCTGTGAAATGGCAAATTTAGTTGGGTTACTTGGTAGAGCATCTGGGGGCTTCCTCTCCGAAGAGTGAGTTACAGGAGACGGTTCTCCTGGTAATTTTGCCACTTGAAAAGCTGCTGTCAGGACCTTGTTATTATTATGGTAATACCCAGGCCAGACTGATCAGACTGCCACTGACATCCACGGGCACCATCAGAATCCCTTTCACAGGGTTCAGACACAGGGATCTCCAAAAGAATGGCTGGGGATGTTCCCAGGTAGGAGCTGTTGGAACCATGGAAGCTTTCAGACCAGGTAAAGAGTTTCTCCAATCTATTGATTCTCTGTGAATAAGGGAAAGAATAATCTGAATTAACTTCACTATCAACCTGAAAGGGCCCCTCTTTTCCAAGGCAGAGGCACAGAAACTAAACCTAGGAAAGCAATACAGATTGAATTCCATTTAGATAAACCCAGAGTCCATCTAAACTCTACAAGTTCAGATACTTGTCTGAACCTTCAGGATCTGTGAAACTGGAAAGCCCTTGTTCAGATCTGCAAGGTGTCTCGAGCTTCTGATTCTGGAAGCAATAGGGGTATTCTGAACTAGGACAATTACATGAAGAAAGACTTGGGTCTTTAGAATGTTAGAGTTGGTTTTGGGAGATGTATTTTGAGCTAAGGAGGAAAGAGTGGAAACAGTTCTTTCTCTCCAGATATAATACTCCATAAACACAGTTTGGATTGATTTTTCTCATATTGGGAACGCTCATTCTCAGAAGTCAAATTGAAGTCGAATTTCACTAAATCAGAGTTTAGGTCAAAATTTTGAGGAATGAAACTAAAATTCATTCTGTACGTTATCACTAATACTCCTGAGCTTTCTCTCATAAGGCAACAGTTGGGGGATGGGATTATTGGCTCATGACGGTTCTCATCTTTGACAGCCACCACTAATCTCCAGCTTAATCCTGGGTTCATTTGCAAATAGTTCCTAACAGGCAAAATAGGGGGGAGCTCCATAAACCACTAAAAAGAGAGCAATTATATATGCAAATAGGTCCTGCAAAATATTTCAGATACTGTATCTCAAATGTAAGACTGAAATCTACCATCAAAATTCTGAAAAGTAACATGTAATATGTACGACTAGCTCTTTGCAGGCATTCTCTTTGTTACTATATGAATACATTTTACATGAGCCGGAAGAGTTGGAAATGTGTTATTTATTTTTATAATTGAGAAAAATGTGTTAACTCTCTGGAATGTCCATGTGTGGAAAAATAAAACATCACATGGAATTGCACAAACACATGATTTATAATGCACACATCCAGGACCAGAAATTCTAACGAAGAACCTTATTTAACAGAAAAACAAACAAACAAACAAACAAAAAAAACCAAGAAACCCACACACTTCTTTTTCTTTAGCATTTGCAATTCTGGTATACTGTAATGCTGAGGCCAAGCATATATTCTATTAGTTTACATCCTAGCTAAGCAATAAAATGTGTGTCATTTCAAATACAGCAAACATGCTTTTCACAAAAGTTAAATTTAATGTCTATTTTGGCCCTCCTGTAGTGATACTGTGGTGTGCCACCCAGATCCCTCCCTCCCTCCAGGATCGAGGGCCTTATTCTCCTCGTTGACTGCCAATGGCTCACACCCGAGAGTCGCCTTCAGCTAAGGGGAGCTTGCTTTGCCCAATGTTAAGTCCCTCCCTGTGGGCAGCTGGCATTCCGTGGCTAGTTGATGCAGGGTAAAATACTCAGTCCCCTTGCTTCAATTTAGGACATCTCTCAAGGGTTACCCCTGCTTCTCATCGGCTGCTCATCTCCCTGTGGCATCTACCGAATTCAGGCTACCAATGCATGACAGGTCAGTTTCCCCTGCCCAATCCAGCCTCCTTCACCCCTTACAGGTGGTCTTGCTAAAAGCACTCCCCAGTCAGCTTCCTATATACACATCTCAGAGTCTGTTCTCTGGGGAACCCGATCTAAGCTACTCATTTATTTAAAGGGAGGGGTGACAAGTTGGGAATCATGATGAATTTTAGATGAGATTATGGCAGAACTTTACTTGATTCGGTTTGATGTAGACCTAGCCTGGCCTTTATGCCAAGAGGGTTGGTTCCAGAAGCTTTCTAAATCTGGCATGGCAAGGTGAGCTCACTTAATGGTGATCATACAACGTAAGGAACTTCATAATGAGGCTTTACTATTGTATTAACATACACGAATCATGGACAGTGTGTAGATCCTTTGACCATATGCAGAACGTTATAAGCTGGTTCTTTTGTGTTTCAGGGGCATGTTAACTCAACCCTCTAGAATTTTTCCTTATAAGTAAAACTCTGGGATGGAATGAAGAAGAACTCACTGACCGTTAAAGAATACCTTAAGCACTAGGAGAATCTCTGAGAATGGGACCCACATTGGTCATTTTGTTCATTAGAAATTTAACTTAAGTGAAACATACCAGTAATATCTCAGGTAAAGCAATTTAGGGCAATAAACGCATATTCTTCTCAATGATACTGTCCCCCAGTGACTCCCATAATGAAAATGAGAACATTTTCCCGTCTCTCAAATCACCCCGGTTATAGGAGGATTAGGTAACTTCCACAAATCAGGCCACGGAAAGTTCTTTGATTTAGGGATACCAGTCAGAACTTTGTATGAGCGTGTGTGGTGGGGGGGTGGGGAGTGTGGGGGCATGGATCTGTGTGTGATGCTGTGACAGTTTTCTCTCGTCCAACCTGGAAAACCACAGGTTGAATGCCTTCTCGGACAGTGTCGACTTTGATTGCACTTGGCTGTGCGAGACGGCAGCACGAAATGAAGACCGCGCCTCTCACGGTGTTATTAAAGACTCCCATCTGAGAAAGGAGAGGATGAAAGCGGCCACAAGAGATGGTGTTTCCATCAGAAATCAAAGATCTTCTTCCTTCCTCCTGTTCTCCTTTAGCTTGCTGACAGAAGCCTCACGAGAGAATAAGTGTGAAGCGGAGAAAGCCAGACTTTACATTTCCTATGAAGAGATGGGCTTTCCATTCCAGGCAAGAAAACATTTACTCTCCTATTATAATCATTCCAAAGTGCTTTTTGACCTTGGAAGGAAAAAAAAGATCAGTGTTAAGATAGAATTGGTTAGGTCATCGCCTAAGGAGGCATAAAGGGCCACCAGGAAATAAATTAGAATTAAAATAAAAATAGATTCTTTTATTGGGTCACATCTCATCCTCTCATTTATAAGCAAGGTTTCCACTCAAGGAATTGATACTGCAGGGGATAATTTGGCTCCTCCTGTTTTGACTCAAGAAAAAGTTACAAACAAAAGAAGGGAAGAAACTGGTCATAGAGCTTGAAAGGCAGAGGATTCCAAGGAACAGCAGACAGAAACTGTGGTCGTGTGCAGCTGCTTTTGAGGGGGGCCCGAATTTTGAAATCACTGGTGCCTGCTAAGTCAAGGACACACACTTACATTCCAGACTAGACAAACATAGCAATGTCACGTGCTCTGACTTGGAACAAATAAATGTCATTTACTTCCAGAATTTACCTTAAGACTCAGCAAGAATCTAAGATGATCAAAACATCAACTTCCCAGATTGTTTAACATAGTAGGATCACTTTTCCCTCTGCAGACAAGACAAATCCAGGATATTTTCCTTGACAGAATATACTCTCCATTTGGGGAGAGACTGGATAATTCTTTTCTCTAGCAGGTAGTTTTCTTGTTTGCCTTTTTTTTTTTTTTTAAGATTTTTTATTTATTTTAGGGAGAGAGAAAGAGTGTGCAAGTATGCGGGGGGAAGGGGCAGAGGGAGAAGGAGAATCTCAAGCGGACTCCCCGGTGAGCACAGAGCACGCCTCGGGACTGGATCCCAGGAACCATGAGATCATGACCTGAGCCCAAATCACAAGTTGGACGCTTAACCGACTGACCCACCCAGATGCCCCCTCCTTTGCCTTTAAATAGATGCCAATAGTAACCGAAAATGTCTTTCTTTTTCACTCTGTAGATTTGATTATCTAGTTTGTAAAATTTTGTATTGATAATGCAGAGAAATGGTGTTTCAGAGGTCACTCAGAAAAATAACACGTTCTTCATAAAAGTAAGTATTCTTAAGGCTTCTGGATGAGATTCTGTCTTAAATCTGCAAAAAGAAACTTTAAAGCAATCAGTCCTAAAATTGAGACACCAGATACTTAGGGTAAGCTGCCAGACATCAAGAAGCCCTTTGAGGGGCGCCTGGGTGGCAGGCTCCTCTGCTGGAAGCCTGCTTCTTCCTCTCCCACTCCCCCTGCTTGTGTTCCCTCTCTCACTGGCTGTCTCTATCTCTCTATCTCTGTCAAATAAATAAATAAAATCTTAAAAAAAAAAAAAAGAAGCCCTTTGAGTTGTAGTATTGGTTTCCAAAATAATACAGAACAAATCCCACAAGATAATTTCAAATATTAAATATCTGTTCTTCCTTTTAGCTATGAACAATGAAAAGATTACTGTTTTTCCCTAGACTCAGATTTGCAAGAAGAATGTGAGGTCGTAAAATTGTGCATGTATACACACACACACACACACACACACACACACACTCTTATTTAAAATCTACAGATATTAATTGAACACATAGTAGATACCAATCATTCTGCTAAGCCTAAGGGACATAAAGATAATTAAAGCATATCCAGGCAAAGCCACATAAACAACTAATCTACAATATACTTCCTGTACTGTCACCTTAACCTTGTACTGTGGGGGCAGAGAAGCTACAGTAACAGTTTAACAAGGAGGGGGGTGGTTGGAGAAGGCTTGGCATGGCAGATGCTATTTGTGTTGGCCTTTGGTAGAGTTGTAAGAATCCTACAGGTGCAAAAGTCGGTGAAGGACATTCCAGGACAAACAAGATACAAGAGAAGCAAAGGCACTGAGGTATGCCCATGTGCAATCTTGTAGAAACTGGTCACTGAGGATGGCAGAAACTGCCAGCATAGACGTGAACGAATGAGCAGTAGAAAGATTAAGGCCAGGTTGTAAAGGCCCTAGAGTGCCATACCAGGAAGTGTAGACGCCTCAGGCATTAGAAAGCACTACTAGAAGGTTATTAAGGAGGGGGTTAAGAAGATCCTGCTGGCAGTGGGATTCCAGAGCAGGTCATAGTCTTTCTGTTCCTTTTCTTTTTATTTGAGAAAGGAAGGAGAAGGAACTGTTGCGTATAAAGGTAGTGTTTTCTACCATACCTGGTCTTAGAGAACAGAGTTTAGCCAAGGCATTCCTTAGCACAACTTAGCACACAGTAATTCTTAGCACAACTAGACCACGCTGCTCTCTCCACTTAAAGATTCACAGCGGTCCCTCGTACTAGTGGTGTACTGTATTCACACTGCAAAGCAAAAGGAGTGCCAAGCTGCATCTGGAATGCTCTGCTCTGTGGATTTACTGTCTGACAAGCTTTAACGTTAGAAAAATATTTCAAGCTGAATCTGTCACTAACAACTTTATATGTTTTGCTGTTTCCTGAGTCATCTGGCCACTGGGACACCAAGTGTGAAGTCGATGTTTCCAATGGTAAGCTCTACTGACATCTGCTTTATCATTCTTTATATTAAATACACCAGCATTGGGCCGCCTGCGTGGCTCAGAAGATTAAGCGGCTGCCTTTGGCTCAGGTCCCGTTCTCGGGGTCCTGGGATCAACCCCAGCGTTGGGCTCCTTGCTCAGCGGGAAGCCTGCTTCTCCCTCTCCCCGCCCCCTGCTCATGCTCTCTCTTGCTCTCTCTCTCAAATAAATAAAATCTTTAAAAATAAATAAATCAATAAAGACACCAGCATACTGAAGCCTCTTCAAGCCCAAAAGCCAAGCTGATGATGTGGACAAGAAAAAAACCCCCGATTTTTCTTCTACTTGCCCACATTTGTTAGAAGTCTGAATCTATACAGTGTCTGGATAGCAAGGAATGCAATACTAATTTTTTTGTTATTTGATTCCTCTTCATGACAGTCCCTCATGGCAGGAAACTGGTTAGTTTGCAGATAGGAAAAATCTAGGACCAAATAATTGGAAATCAGTGTTTTGATGGAGTCAGGGGCAGAGTTAGCAATCGCATTCCCTAGCCGCTGCTCTTCCGGGGAAGCCCGACAGCCCTGTTCCCACCGCAGACTGAAATTCCTCCATCCATGTAGATCTATTCGATTCCTGAGCTCGAATGACAAGCTTAACTACCAATAATGCCTTGCACCGGGTTTTAAGCGACATGATCAACCGGAGAGGGACTTATGTCAGTTAGACTTTGTCTCCTTAAAAATCAAGAGTAACAGTGGTAAGAGAGAAGTTTTTAACAAGGAGGAAAACCCTAGACAGTTGTCTCTAAGACTCTTCACCACAGCTTCAAGGACAACCAGGAAAAGAGCTGCTATTTGAGGCAACTTCATTATAAAATCATTTTTAATAAGCAATCTTAACAAAGAGAGGGAATACTCTTGTGGAGAAACCCTCCAGGGACCCAGAGGCTGCCCAGTTAAGTTATTAGGAAGTTTCACACAAGGGACCAAACAGCTATTTCACTGGCCTCGGGGGACAGAGTTTAGTTTTCACCCGTTCTCCAGAGGCACTGGTGTTATCTTGTCTACTAACAGCAGAGACTGGTAACAATCAATTACCCCGACGCCCCGACTCGGTGAGGGAAAGTGAATTTTCAGTTTTGTCGACACAAAAAGACACCATGTAAGAGAGACAGGTAAGTTAGCGCGATACAGTTCATTATATACCTACGTCTTTTGTGAACACGCAGCCAATGACAAGGCCTCATCTGGCTCTTCGTGCTCTTTATGTGAAACGATAGGGACTCATTCTTGGAAAATTAAGAAATACCAACAAAGGGAAAAAGAAGTATAATTATCCCCTTATTGTACTGTCCAGCTCTGTGAGGGAAACGATTCTTCGTGCTCAGGAATCAAATAATGTCAACACAGTTTACCTTGCCTACCTAAGGCGTGATTAAGATTTGGAATTTGGGGGGCGCCTGGGTGGCACAGCGGTTAAGCGTCTGCCTTCGGCTCAGGGCGTGATCCCGGCATTACGGGATCGAGCCCCACATTGGGCTCCTCCGCTGGGAGCCTGCTTCTTCCTCTCCCACTCCCCCTGCCTGTGTTCCCTCTCTCGCTGGCTGTCTCTCTCTCTGTCGAATAGATAAATAAAATCTTAAAAAAAAAAAGATTTGGAAACCTGCAGCCCATTGACAGATACTTGAAGCAGGCAGAGTGTAATGTCCCTCTAGGAAGCTCCCAACTATCTTAGGTTAATGCCTTCCTGGAGGGAAGGAATGAAAGAAAGCAAGGAGAACCATTAGCCACGCAATTCAAAGGGCATGTGTATTTTTCAAGCTCATTTCTTTCTTCTGATTTTGACAAAATGGCAAGAACTGGTCTTACAATTACACCTTAAAACTGGGAAGACGGAGAAAAAGTAAAACACTCTTTCTCTTTAATAATCAGAACAGCCTTCCCTTTTTGGACTAGATCTTTCCTGCTCCATAAGCACTTTTGCTACATAGTTGATCAGAGGAAAGGCCAGAGAAGAACCTCTATCTAAGGATAAGAAATCTGTCTGATTTCGGAAAAGGGACTGAAGTACGGAACATCTGCTTTATGTAACACTCTCTAAATGACCGTGGCAATAAAAGCATTATTTAAAGGTCAGTGTATTTTTCACACACATTCTGTGGCTCCCTACTGGTTCTGAGATAAAGCCAAAACCTTACCTCTGCTCTTCTTGTCCTTCCTTTTCCTTGTTGATACTCTATTCTAGTTAAACAGGTCTACACGATCATCCCCCAAACACCCCTTGATCCACCCGATCACACCTAATCCTTGCTACCCTTCTAGAACAAGCTGAACTCACCACCAGCAACCCCAACTCATACAGATGATCCAACCCCACATCATAACCCCGCATTTTCCTGCAATTCTGCCGTTACTGAAATTTCCTCAAGGGGGTCTTTCCTTTCTCCTCGGATGCAGACTAAGCTATTGGAGAGAGAGGGTTAAGAGTTAAACTTCCTATGCCACACTGTGCCTAACGCAGTGCCAGGCACAGAGCAGGGGTCAGAAATATCAAGTGAAGAAGATCTGTCTGCCTCCCAGCCCCATGCTCTTCCTCCAGGGAGGAGCTGCGGTCTGCTTTCCAGCTTTCCTTCCCTGGATCTCAGTATTACATGGATTACCTACCGTACGAACCCCTCCCTCTCGCCTATAAACATAACATTTAAAAAGATTTCTGGAGTAAGTCTCTTTCACTGAAGCTGAAGCTTAACCCTGCGTACCCTAGCGTTTTCTGTTCCTCAGTATGCCTTCTAATCATTATGCTTGGCTGTTAACTACTTACTCCGCTAGGAGCTATAGTGACGGCCGAGGAGACCAACAAGTACAACAAGGGGAAAAAGCTATCACTCCTGCGTAGGAAAAATGGTTACTCAGAGGTGGAGGTGAAGTGAGTGCAGAACATTCCACTGTGGGGAATCCAGGAAAAAGGGTAATGAAATAGCTTGGAAATGAAAACCTCGGGTACCATAACATGCAGATACGGACATCAGTTATAATCAAAGGGGACCACGTGACCACAAATACACTAACTTTCTGGCAGCATAGCTGACAGTTACTATAAAAAAATTTTTGTGTAATTTATAAAGAAAGTTAACGTAGAACAATAACTTTCTTCATATTTCGAACACGTTGGCATCTCTGTTTTTCCTATGCTTTTGGACACAGATCCCGATAAAGAGAGAAGCTGATATAACTGTAAATCCAAGGCTAAATTCAGGTATGCATAAGCATACTCAAAACCTAGATGTTTAATTCTCTTATGTATGCGTTTGATACATATTTCAACTCCCTAGGCATTCTTTGTACTTTCATGTTTTGTTTGTTTTTGGTTAGGGTTCAGAGAAACCACAGTATCCTGAATCATACCACCTCTTAGTGGCAAGGAAAGTTATAGACGAATTATCAAGATGGTCTGACAAAAGAATAATGCACAAATTTATCACAAATGTCATCAAGGTCCATTAAAGACTTTGTGGCAGTGAAAAACGGATTCATGCTATAAGAAATATACATTACTACTAGTGTGGGGGACAGAACTATCTGGGAAGCACAAGGAATCATTTTGAACTATTTTATTATGGAATCCTTGAGCTGTATGAAGAATGATATTAAACGGATGCCAGTTCTTCGATAAGTTAGGTTAGATGGCTAAAAAGAGAAGTAATGATCATTTTAAAGTAAAAAGGTGGCATGGTTTTATGCAGACCACTTAGTTTAAATAAATTTTTTCGTATAGTAGGAATAACATCCCCCTTTTTTATAATCATAGTTCACCAAGCTTAGAAGCCTTTATAGGTAAAATAGTCAATGACGGTTACACTTGACTTTCTTCCTATAGTTTAGAGTGGAAGGACCGTTCTAAGGAATGACAGCAGTTACAGTAGCAGCATTTAGGCTCTGTGGAGTGGCTTTCAATCCCGGCTCCGTCCCATCCTAGCTAGTTGTGGACTCCCAGGCCTCAGTTTTCACCTGGAGAGTGGGGATGGCAGCAAGACCTACCTGACAAGATTGCAGTAAAGATGAAATAAATGGACACTTACGAAGTGCTTAGAAAAGCATCCAGCACTCTGTAAGTGTCCACAACGTTGCCTCATGTTAAGAGTGGAGACAATGGTGTGGTGCTTCTGCGTGCAAGGCGTCAATCTACTCTGAGTCCTCGCTCTGCCCATCACCAGCCGGATGAGTTTGCCAGTGTTTTCACTTCTTTAACTTGCTGATCTCTCAGATAAATGTTCTCATCCAAAATGGGGACGCAAGTAGTACGACAAAGCTCATGGAGCTGATGAGGAGATTACATGAGATAATGCGTGTAAAGCACCGAACAGAGCACCTGCGCTATGAGAATTAACCGCTCAGGGGTGGCAGTTCCTATCTCCTGGTACTTCTCCTCCTACCCCAGATTACTGCCATCACTGAACCAAAAGTAACGCAAAACTCCGTGACAGACGTCTACCCAGCCTTCTTTAAAGATCGACCCAACCATGTGTCAGAGTTTTACTAAATATATACTCTATCAAGTACACGCCAGCACCCGATAGGCTAGGCACTTGCGTTTTCTCCCTACTAGCGATCACGGATTTGAAAGAGCCCCTCGCCATCTCAACACACGCTTTTGAACCTATGTTATAAAATGGGAACACAAATACTTTTCCAAATTTGGTTCTTGGATCTGATGTCCTACTAACAGAGCAAACCTGAATCAGCGGGATGCTCTGATGGAAACGCTTACCTACAGATTCTGGGCTTTTTTTTTTTTTCCCTTTTTTATGGAACGAACTGTAGGTTTTCAGGCTATGCAAATCTCCTACCTTGGAAGAACTGAGTGGCAGGGCCACGTGCAGTCCATTTATATCTTAATATGGTGAGACAGAAATCCTGTTAAGCTCAGGCAGGGTTGGCTGTAGTCACACAGGCTGAGTCTAAACAAGGCAAACATTTCAGGCAGTATGACGGATTTTTACTTCCTTGGGCTGGTTGATTTTGAAGGGACTAAATAGCTGTGACTCTGGGTGAGAACGGGAGGTGTGCAGCAGGGAGAGCTTTCAGCACCCAGGGTTAAACCCTTCCCTTTCCTTTCCGGCTGCTGTATGCCCGGATCACAGGACCAGAATCCTGGATCGTCTCATTTTTTCTCCTGTACCACACTGCCAGCTTAGTCTGCTTTCCGTTGTGAGCCGGATCTTGTAGATATGGTACACTAGGCATTCGTGTTTTCAGGGACTCTATCACCCCACTCACCCCCCCCCACCCTGGGCCCCACCTTCAACCCAGTCTGTAAGGTCCTTGAGGGCAAAGAACCTGTCGGCACAGAGTAGGTCCTCAGTAAACCATTGTCCGTTGGTTAGCCCTCTAAGAGACCAGCATCTATTCTTGGTCATGTATCGTCAGCAGCAAGCTTTACGTCTGGGACGGCTAGTAGCCTCTGGAAGCCTCAGGAATCCTCTGGCTTAGCCTTAGCATCCTCTGGCTAATTTGTGAGCACTGGGTTATCCCCTTTTTCTGTTTCTCAATGGGTAGATGGGATCTGGATGAAAGCCTACTAAGAGACGTTCAGTGTGGCTTCTTCTCGGGCCTGTCCTAATGATACACCCTGCCAGCAGCAATTGAAATTACACTTGCTGTGAGTCACACCATGAGTCACATGGGTTGTCACGGCAACCTATTAACTATATAACCAAAGCACCTTCCATTAGCTTTGCCAAGAATGGTTCCTGAGTTTTCCTGGACTGTGAAAATAGTGTGGGTGAGCCCCAAGTTTAGTGTCGTGTTAAGAGTCTACAATCAAAAGGAATGGCCTCAAGGACAAGAAAAGAAAACGAGAAAATAAGGTTATTCTAGTTCTTGGACCTCCTGAGTAAATGGCAACAATCGTGACAAATTGTTGGGTTGGTTTTGTGATATCGACAAATGCCTAAGGAGAGGAGGTTGAGGCCTCAAAACTAATTTTCTCTAAGTCAAATTCAAAACCAAGTCTCTAGGGGTGAAAAGTGAATACATTAACCTATTCCACTTTAAATGACTGCAATAAACACTTTTTCTTTTTACAGATACAAAGGATTATTTCTCAGGGAAAGACTGATTTGTACTAAAATATTTTTACTACTGAGAACTAAATTCTCTTTAGAAATAACAGTGCTTTAGTTTTATATGTTAGGTATTAGCCTACTGCAAACAAACATTTGGAAGTGTACTAAATTGCCTTTAGTGGCTATTCATGTTAAAATTAAAATATTTCAGAACACTCAGAAGCATATTTTACTTTGTTATTTATTGGGAAAACTGGCATTAAATTAAACTGACACATTTTCCTGGCTGCTCCCCGAGTCACCTGTAATTTTCACGTGCGTGTAAGTGCCTGTTCCTGAGTGTAGAAGAAAGCGAGAACAGACTGACACAGGAAGAAAGAAGAATAGAAACATGGATAAGAACAGGAGGAAGTGACGACGATCTGTTGCCTCTGAAAACTATCCAGGAGCCTACCTGGTACCTTTTGGGTCTGCACTGCGGTGCTTGGCTGATACATACCCTAAGGTTATGACTCCATCATGCTCAACTTTCCAGCAGCTGGAACGAGCTAAGAGGATCTGTTGCATTTGTTACTTTTTCACCTCCAACTCTGTCATATTCTAACATTTTAGTGTATGCAGAACTATCCAAGTAGAATGAGATTAAAAAGTGAGAGGCAAATGACCAGTTGTCCCTGGCAAAGAATAAAAACCAAAACAGCCGTTGATGCCATGAGAAAGATACTTATCCAACATGGTACGATTTCAGCAGGAAAGACACCGGAACGAACTTGTGAAACACCAAAGTGAAAGCAATCTTTAAGGTGTCCAACCAAACACAGGTGCTATATAATCACCACAAAGATTAAATTGAAATTCTACACCACAGTGTAAAATTTATCTGATAGGTCTCTATCGCACAAGTAAAAACTTCCTTTTCTGTTCACCTACCAATGCCAACAGCAACGCTTCCTATCACCAATCGAAGAGTATCACAAACGAAAGCATTCTCTGACCAGTTTGGTCACGATGACTTCGTACTAGAAGCCTCAAAGCTTTGCCTTCCTCCATCGGCAAAGTCCATACCCCAAACACCACCAGTGCCCTTCTCAGGAACGCAGGAGAATCCGAGTTCTCCAAAGACCCCGTTTGTGAATTCCCCTGAAGCTACTAATCAGATTTCCTCTCCTGGGAATTTCTGGCTTAGCTCATCCAAAGCATTTATATATATATATATATTAAGAAGCAATACCTGTGCTTTTGAGATAACAAGGTGGCTTAAAATATTATCAGGTGTCACATCTCTTCAGGTTCATTTTGTGGTTCTTGCACCTCTGACTGGTGCACCTGTGAGCCGACACTCTGGCCTTATAATATACTCTGCAAGTGTACATGTTAATTTGTAAGTTGAACCGTCTCTCTGTGAGGGCAGTTAGGAAACCCAGATTGAAATTGCTAATGCGGGGTGACTTCAGCTGTCGATGATTATGTAGTCAAGCCTTGACCAAGGCTTCCAGAACTCTGGCTAAAAACAGAAGTCTTGAGACAGTACAAAAATGAATTCACACACTTCGCCGATAGTGAAACGTTTTGAAGAGCAGATGTCAAGATGCTTGAAGAGGAGCTGGAATTTAACCTCTTAAGAAAACTTATAGGCAAGGTAGGACAGTTCGGTTTTCAAGAAAAACCCAACAGATGCTAAAGAAGCAGTCATTTGGGTGACTATTATGGGAGAAAGAACTGACTGATTTTCTTCCTCCTCACAAGCTGCAGGCCCTGTAGAGATGCTAAGATCAGAAATATGATGGGTTATCTGCTGAGCTGGGTGCCGAAAACAGTCTCCACATTTAAGTGGCATAGAAGACTTTCCCTAACACGCAACTTGGACAATTCAATTCCTCGTTGGCATGTGCAAAGTTTTGTGTCGACCTTCTGTTCGGTTGCCATTCCTCCCAACTTGTCGTTGGTCTGTTTTATCACGGGCCCTCTTCCCTAAATCATGAAAGCAAACATCAACCAAAAAAACCAAGGTGATTTCTGATCTCTTTGTGTCGATTTAATGTTTGAATTACATAAAGTGAGCTTTATTTTAAGTCTGTCTACATTTACTTGATGCTTAATGTGAAAGAATTTTCCTGCTGATTTCCATAGTTAGAAAGGCAATCAAAATCTACCCACTCTGGCTATATCTTCATTTTGTTTTAAAGCAGGTATATCTGATGGGGTTACTTAAGCCTTTGCTGCAAGGCCAACGTGGTTATATTGCCTCTTATTGGAACACCAGCTTTTCTTCACTAGCCACCACTCCCGTGCTGCCATCCAAATCCTTCTGTGAATTTAAATCTGACCACGAGTTATTGTTTCTGCAATAGGTCAATGAAATTATTCTCAGGGATGACAGTTCCTTGAAGGTCCTCATGGATGGATGGTCTATATATTTACCAACATCTCTGCTCTCTGTCTTACTAGTTGAGGGGCACTCTTTGTATCCAGTGGAGTTGAACTAGTGGTTTTATCCACTTATCCAAGAGCCAAGTCATAATGCAAATAGTCAGTGGCTTTCTGTGTATTGCCAGGTGGCCAGGAGTCCATACCCCAAACCACCATAAACAGTAGGCACAATCATCCGCTCCTGTTTGGGAGAGGCCCAGGACTGAGCTAGCAGAAAGACTGAATTACTTACCACCTCTAGAGTGGGTCCCTCCAGGCCAGGGACGAGCTCATGGGCAAGGCTGTGCAAGGAAGCGCTCTGTACCATGCCTGCCCTGCGGATATACAGAGGACTTCAGTCTCCTGCACTGTCAATCTCTCAGTCATCATGAGCTCAATTATGCACCGACAACAGCAAGAACAACAACAACAACGACGACAAAACAACCCCCAAAAAGCTAAGGGCCACAGACTACCGTGATGGAGGGACAGCCAACGGGAACTGTGCATTCAGAGATGGAGGTGCTGTCCTGATCATGTGTCCGTTACGGGCCTGACCTTTACTTCTTTCCTCAAACAAACATTCCAATGAAGCCCATGGGAGAGCCAGGTGGAGAGACTGCAGGACTGGGCCCTAAAAGTCAGGCAACCATCGAATTTGGTGGGGTGTTTTTTTTCTTTTTTTGTTTTTTTGCTTTTTTGTTTGCTACAAATACAGATAGACAGACAGACAAGCCCAAGAGCAGATTTCAAGAATCAACTGAGGCACAAGATAAACTACTTTGATGTTACACAGATTATTTTTCCCCAAATGTTTCACATGAAACCAAAAATTTTAAAAGCATAATTGGGAAAAATTTGGGGACACATCTTTGTCGGCCCTAAATTGTGCCATAAATATCTCCACTGCTTGCCTTAGAAGGATGCCCAAACACATCTCATGGGTAGCACATATCTGTGGTCTAAAATAGTTATCGAATTCTAATGACACTATTAATTCAAAGTCTAAACATGCTTGCTGGTCAAGTACGGTGAAAGTTGACTCCCTGCATCCATGACGGATTAGTTTCATCCTGAGGTTCAAAGCACAGTCAAACAATATTGCTCAGATTGCAAAATCACAACACTTTACATTGACGTGAGTTTGTAAACTTATGGTGTAGTTCGAATGAAGGCAACTGATGAAAGCAGTTGAACCTGAGAAGTGGGAATGAATACAGAGTGTAAATCCAGCGCACATTTCCACATCAAACTACCGATGCCATTTACCAGGGCCCTCGTGGGCCACACTCAGGGTCGAGCGACAGCACCTAGATTCCCAGTCAGCATCTCTACTCCACAGACACAAGTACAAAACGGCCTAAATCGTGAACTAGTGGTGAGGAAAAGGAGACCAAAGTTTAAAAGAAATCAAGGTGATGTTTCCTAGAAACATACCAGCTCTTCTAAGAAGGATCCAGAATAGGGGTGATCAGTAAGTAATTAATTGATCCTCCTGACTAGATTTTATGATTTTTCTGAAGACTAATGACTTGAATCACTAGAATTCATCAGACTACGTCTAGACTCTCTTTAACACACACTCAGTACAAACAGGTGGAGATGTACCACTTCCGACCACTACAGGTAGAGAAGTATGACCTCTGTTGACCATGGATCACAGCTGAAACATTAGTTTATACTTGAAGGGTCACAGCAGCCAGACATATGCGAATTCCAACTCTTCAGAAAACTTTGGATTAAAAAAAAATGCATTACTTACATGTATGTGTCTTCTTCGTTACTGAGATACCTAGAAGAGAAGAAAAAATGACAGAGGTAAGACAGCGTCCTGTGTGTACTTCTCGGAACGCACGTCAGTCACAGTATACTCAGGAGCGCATTTGCTCCGATGCAGACACGGACGCCAGGTTAGTCTCAGTTGTACCTGGCGGGGGCACTGGACCTACCCCAGAGCAACAGAACCAGGAGAGGCCGGGACGGCAAACACCGTCTACTGGCGTAAGAGGTTCTGACAGTAATTAAACAGGGTGAGAGAAGACACTCAGTTTTCGTTTTAAATAGGGGAGATGATCATGTTTATAGGCAGAGTGGGGAAGATTTAAGACACAAGAGAGCGATGCCAACCTGCTCAGACAAGAGTGAGCTGAGCAACAGAGCAATTCATTTGCTATGGCCATTGATTCTGGGTTTACTTTTTAATGAAAATGACTCTGCCTGCTCCCACAAAGCATAACTTCTTACGGTGAAGGAAAACATCCACAAAATAATACCACCTATCTGTCCCTACTCATGAAAGTCAGAAGGGGTACGGCTGCTACCTCACTGTGAACGGCACCAAGACGAACACACACTGTATGAAAACACGAGGATTCATGAGTCAGCACCCTTGCTGCCTCCGAGATGATTTACGGAGAGCAGGTGACAGATGGATGGGACTAAGCGAAATTCGGCACATGAGACCCCAGAAAGACAACACGAACGCACGCTCCAGTGCACACAGCACTATCTCTGTTTCCGAAGGACTCCATTTTGAACTCTTTATGCTCTGTTCTTCTTGGGGGATATTCTTGAGACTAAATAGGCTCAAAGTAATACAACTCTTGAAAACATCTAGCCTGTGACTAAGAACTGTGGTAAACCTTGAAATTTTTTTCTTTCAAGTTATTAAGAGAACTATTTAACCCTCGCCTGGAAAGTAAAAGTTGTTGAAAAATTTGGCACCCACATCAGACCCATTACTTAGCTATGGAACAAATCGTACAGGGAAGAAATCCGTTATGAAAATCCACGGTAGACAGAAAAGAAAAAAAAAAAAAGTTAGTTCCAAAGTTGTGTGCCAAGACCAAAATCACACGCTTGCTCCCCCCCCCACAACTTTCCAAAGGGCTTATTTAGGGAAGCTGAAATTACATAGCCCAACTCAAATTCTTTTTTTTCCCCTTTTTATTAAGGAAAACTAAACTATTGTTTTTCATCATGTTTGCGTTGGTTTCTCAAAGTGAAGTTAGAACCTTCTGCAAAGAGCCTTGAAGGCTCTCTCACACGGGAACTACAAGAATGTTCCAGAATTTTTTGAAATAAGCTTTCTCATGGGAAGGGAACTTCCCCCACCGGCAACTGTGGGTAAAGTTTAAAATCTGAATACAATTTGCAAACTCCAGCTCATGACACCAGCACCAATAAATTGATACATTAGTGCTCTTTCAGCATTATGAGGGCTATATGTGTACTTTCCTTAGGAAATAATGCTTTCTGTAAAATCACTTTGAAGAGAAAGTGCTTATGCTGTCACTCCTGATTATTCAGAACCTCCACACAATTGGATTTAACACAGCCCAAAACAGACCTATCTATATTCGCTGAGTGTGGAACTATTTTCTCCTGACATCCAAAGCCCTGATGAAAATACCACTGCTTTGACTTTCCTACTTAAATTTATTATACAGCGTGAGGCAGTGTTCTCATCAAATATTTTCATGATGATTACATTGATAATAGATTCTGAAAATCTTTCCAGGAAAGCTGCCTGATCTTTGAGATCACAGTAGCACAGAGTAAAAACCACTCAAATCTGTGTCCAGGAGCAAGCATGACCCCAGCATCAGCACCAACGGAGTCCCCCAGTTTCGGTTAGTGGCCACTTAGTGATCGGTATAAAGAACTGGGGGATATACACACATAGAAATGGCCAGATTGAGCAGATAAAGTGCAGGATGCCAGTTAAATTTGAAGTTTGGATACTACTCTGTTGTGTAGCTGAAATTCAAATTTCACTGGGCCTCCCGTATTTTATCTGGCAACCCCAACCTATACAAATAAAATGTAAACTACATCTATTACATACAGTGAAGAATATAAAATAAATTAATAGCACAACTTTATGGAGAAAGGCTTAAAAAACACACCCCCTCTCCTGAAAGCAATATTTTTATTAAAAAAGTGCATTACTTCTAATTATGGAGACAGGACTAAGCATATTTAATTATTGTTTTTACTTCATAGCCATTATGAAGACAAAATTCTATCACCCCCAAAAAGCAAACAAATGAAAACAATATGAACACACGAAAGACAAATTTAATGGAACGATCATAAAGTTTATTTGGAATTCCCTTCTTCCTCCTACCCTGAAAAACAACATTTGCAATCGAACTAAGGTCTTGAATTTGTGTCACTCCTTTCTCTATAGAAGCTCTAGTACTTTATACTAACGGACTCCGTAGTAGTGTTAAAAAAAAGCAAAAAACAAAAAACAAAACAACAACAACAAAAGGGGCACCTGGTGGCTGTGTCGGTTAAGCGTCCCATTCGTGATTTCAGCTCAGGTCAGGATCTCAGGGTCGCTTAAGATTCTCTTTCTCCCTCTCTCTCCGTCCCTTCCTACCTAGCCCCTGCTCTCTCTCTCTTTTTCTCTAAAATAAAAAAAGCAAGCAAGCAAGCAAAAAAATCCTCATTTCACAGATAGGTCAACTGAGTCTCAGGAAAGTTTAATTAGCACAATAAAACGCTTTTTGTGGAAAGTTAATATCCTTCTGGAAGTGCGCCCATGACTCATATTAAAAAACCCTGGTACAGATAGTGCCTCTAAAAAGAGTAAATATTCAAAAAGAGATTTACTCTCAGGACCCTATCATTCAGCAGTCAGTAAATAATTTAAACCTACGGGACCCTGTCCCCAGTCTTACCCCACCCAGGGAGCCCCACCAGGGCTTGGGTGAATGAGGTCCTCAAACAGAGAGGCCTGTGTGCCCTGGTTTGCGACCAGCAGCCATTTTTTCACCCTTCTTTGGGGTTGGGGTGGGTTTTCCCTTTTCTCTTTCTTCTCACTCCCTCGGAGGTTGTAAGCTCCCTGTCTTTCTGTCCAGAAAGCGCCTCCTTCCTGACAGCACAGAACTCAGCACTGCCCATTTTTGCCCATAGCACATCCAAAGCCAATGTGACCAACAGCGCCAGGGGCAGCAGGTCTGAATAACGAATTGTTGCAGAACTGGTTTTGTAAAGATAAACTGTCATGAGTATTTAGTAGGGGCGAATAGCTCTAATTCTACCCAGGAGTAGAAAAGAATAGACTTTTTAAAGGCAGCTCGAGATAGCTGGATTTGGAGTCAGGCTGACCTGGGCTTATATTCGTGGCCCATACACTTTCCTGCCTCTTGGCTGAGAGGCCTTGGGCAAGTGACTTAACTTCTTTGGGCCTGAATTTACAATTGTATTTAATCATGATAATACTCAAAAGTCTGCTGTGAAAACTAAAATGGAATCAGGATGTGTAAAGAGCTTTCCAAACTGGGGAGTGTGATATAAATGTTAAAAGGGTGGGCAACGCACCCAGTCGTATTTTAACGGTTGAATTAGAATATTCTACTGAAAGCTACGTCATAGCTGCTCCTGATGCCCCTGGGGTTCACACTGACCTAGGACCTACGACTCTGGTTGTCAGACCAAGTGCTCTGCCTTGAAAATTCCTCGCTGTTGGAGGAGAGTATGAGACAGATAAGCAAGTTCCTAAAAGTGTGTGCTGTTCTAGACCCTGAACTGGAGTCTTCACTTTCTGAAATCCAGGGAAGACACTTGCTCATTGGCAAGTGTGCTAAGTGGGCTGCTGTTTAGCACGGGCAAAGGACTTTGATCACCCCCACCAAAGGGTGTCAAACTGAGTCCAGCTGTTGGGAAGGTTTTGATTCACTTCCAAGTGACTGGGAAGAACACCAAGATCCTTCCACTGAGATTTGCAAACAGGCCACGGAGCAGAGTAATGCTCTCTGCAGAGACTGTGTCGGCAGGGAGCTGTGGGAGAGTGACGGGGAGGCGCCAGGGCGCTCAGTGACTTGAGCCAACAGTGAACTCACTGGTTGATTTGGGCAAGTCACTTCTCTGGGCCTTAGTTTTCTCATCTGTAGAATGAGATGGTCGAACTGCATGATTTCTTAATTTCCCTTCTAGCTCATTGATCCAGGGCTCCTTGCCCTGCTTTCTAGCTATCAGACCAGACCTCCTCTCTTTAAGCAACAGGCTGCCAGATCTATTTCTCACTGTACAAACCTGATGTAGCTCACAATCAAAGGTAACCCCCTGAAACTTTTTTCTTTTTGCCTTTAAAAGCCAAAGAAGAA
Organism: Ursus maritimus; assembly: GCF_017311325.1. NCBI lineage: Eukaryota > Metazoa > Chordata > Mammalia > Carnivora > Ursidae > Ursus > Ursus maritimus. The sequence continues at coordinate 13,970,052 of NW_024426119.1, read as the reverse complement.
AGAAGGCAGTACCCACAAAAGGTTTTATAAGTAGAAGCTACACTTCTTTTGGGTGATATTTTAAAATTATCTGGGCTAGAGAAAAATGGTACCTTTTGATAAAGTGGCAAGACTCCTTATATTTCACCCAGATCATATATATATATATATAGAGAGAGAGAGAGAGAGAGAGAGAGAGAGAGGAGAAAAGAGAAGAGAAACATTTCCAAGTGACGCTTTAAGAGTAATTTCTGATTTAACAATAGAACATCAGTTTTAAATTGTCAATTAATACCCTTAAAATTAAGAGGAAAAAGCTCCACAAATACTCTACTCAAAGTAGGGCTTCTAATACAGCAAGAGTGCCTGACTCTATTGAGCCGACCATGCTTCAAAGTAAAGCAAAGGAAATGTCATGAAAATACCACAAATGTATCACTGTCACGGTTATCCGTGGTTTCACAGAGCAGAGCACTTTAGGAGTGTAATCTGATATTTCCAATCAGTGCCAAATCTTGGACTGATTAACTTCCTTGATGGACTTCTTATTGTCTCTTGGTTTCTAGGCAATTGTCTGGGTACCAAGTTTATTTTAACTTTTTTTTTTTTTTTTTTTTGGTAAGCAATGGCGTCTTTCCTCTTCCTCAGACATACCAGTTACTAAACTAGCATTTCCAGAGGTCCTGGATTCTAGACAAGACCCTAACTACAGAGATGCCCCTTTGCCATTATTCAGCCTGCGTGCCTTCTCTTATTCTCTTTCATAATGAGGTAACAGTTGTTGAGATCCAGATATTTTCCACATGGGTAAGCTCTGTGTGAGAATAAAAAACAAAAAGAAAAATAAACACAACAAAGAATATCTAAAATAAGATTCAGTGAGGTTTTCTTTTTTCTTCCTTTTGTCTTTAAATATGTCAGTGTTTCTTGGGGCACCTGGGTGGCTCAGTTGGTTAAGCATCTGCCTTCAGCTCAGGTCATAATCTCGGGCTCAGGTCATGATCTCGGGGTCCTGGGATGGAGCCCTGTGTCGGGCTCCCTGCTCAGCGGGGAGCCTGCTTCTCCCTCTCTCTCTCCTCCCTGCTCCTGCTTTCTTTCTCTCTCTCTCTCTCAACGAATAATTAAATCTTAAAAAAATATAAACATGTCAGTGTTTCCATATTTCAAGTGACTTTGTGTGGCAGGGAGGAGGAGATGTGCTAAATGATAATTAACAAAATCTTTAATTGGCCAATTCATGCGTCTACACTAGACCCACACATTAACTTTTAGTTTGATTTCTAGAAAAGGAGGCCTCCAAATCTGAAGGCTTTCACAGGGTTTATTCTCCCTCTTCACAAGGTGAACCAGTTCAATAAGATGTCCATTATTCAAGCCGCGAGGTCTTGGGCTAATGGCCTAACCTCAAAGTCTCCATTTTCTTACCCATGAAATGGGAGCAAAATTCTCAGTGCTGGGTTTATAATAAAGTTTCAGTACGAGAATTCACCTGGGGCATGTAGCAGAGTGCCTCTTTCCTACTCAAGACATTTCTACTTGCAGACACTTTGCACTGGACAAAGAGAGAGATATCCCCTGGGTGGACACAGGCGTACCCATCAGGACAATGAGTCATTAAAAAGATGTAGAACCGGGTAAATGAGTGTTTGAGAGCTCAAGCAGAACTTTCAAAAGAAAATCTGGAACATTTAACCTCCTTCCTGCCATATTGTCAACGAGCAGAGTGCAATGGTTGCAATGGGCTGGGTGGGCTTTGCTCCCTCCTCTACTTCCTTTGTGACTTCCTCATTGTAAGGAGCTTGTAGTCTGAAGAGCAATTTATATGCAGTGAAGGAACACGAGCTAAGAAACAAACCCAGTGTTTAGGGTTTTGGTTTTTGTTTGTTTTTGAACGGCTAACAACTGTTTGATAAAGAAAAAACTTTCACTTGTGCTGGCCCTGTGCCCTCCCTCCCCCAGTCCCGAGCTGTCCCCCGTGCTCGCTCCATTCCACGAGCAGTCAAGGAGAGAATCTATGCAGGAGGCAAAGCAGGAACGCAGCCCGAGTGCGGCCTCCCCAAACAGAGTGATGTTACAAAACAATGTCCTTGTCTAGGACAAAAGAGCTATTAATGATAATCAGTACATATTACTGAAAGTGCTCCAAGTAATCTCTGGACTTTGTTTCAAAAATTCTTAATGGACACTAATGCTTAGAGTTCACTCAAAAGAGAAATAAATTATGTGTCAGGGTTGCAGGGACCAAGGACAACACTCGGAAGGCATCAAAGCATTAGCAATGTTACGACAATCTAACATTTTGTAATTGCATAAAAAGCCTTTAAAAATCATTTAGAAATACTAATTATGAAGATAAATAATACTTTAATGTGAGCTTTCTTTTGTGTTGATTTGAGCCTAGGTTGAGCTCCTTCAGTAATAATATTTCAGCTCTTTTACCAATCAAGGTGCTTTATGCAACATGAAAAAAAATCTCCATTTTAGTGTGAAAAATAGAATGGGCATTAATAACAGGGTTTTTTTTCCCTCTGTTTTTTGAATTAAAACAATTGTGTGTGTGTGTGTGTGTGTGTGTGTGTGTGTGTGATCGCCTTCCATCTCTAGGTCATATTTCCTGACATTTGTGCCCAGAAATATCTTTTACTTTTGGGGCAGGCAGGCCAGAGCTATACCCTCCTTCAGGCCCTGCCTTTATCTTTGACAAAACAGTTCCAAGAACAAAACCTCATTCCCAGTCCCTCAGCAAAAGCACCATAAAGACACCACCAGTCTATCTTAGAAAGAAATTTTGAGATGAAACTTACTTGGGAAATATTCACCTTGTCCCTTAGAAGTTACTATCTAATGCATTATGAAAAGTCCATACCTAAGGAGGAGAATTTCTCCTCTTGCTGGTGCCAAATGCATGAGTAGCACTAAAGGACAGTAAGAATAAGAATCCTTGTTCTTTCAAATTGATTTCCTTTTATCGAGTCTCTATATTGAAAATGGAGCACCCATTAAATATTACTCAGTTGACTTAAATTTGCTCTTGGAGCTCTGAGCAGAGATGTGAACTGACGACCATCAAATACTTCCCGCTTAGTCTTCTGGAACTGAGTAGTTTTAAAAGTGAATAATTCCATTCAGGTAAAAGCCAACAGCTCTTACCAGGCTTTTCCAGGAAATGCTTTACTTTACGTACCTCTGAAGTCTGTTGAAATTGTTTATCTTTGCCACTAATATGGGCAGGTACTGACTTGAACTGTCTGTAGCTGACTTGCCTGGACGCTGTCAAACGCGTGGCTATAGTTGCAATCCCCAAACTCAGAGCTGCCAGAACTGGTTGGATGAGGATGGCCTGAAGATCAGAGTTGTGGCCCCAAAGCGAGTCAGGCACTATACACACTTCTCACATATTTTGCCCTTGTGTAGACAACCTAATCATACCTCATGGAGCATGGATCCTAGTCAGCGTATCAGGTCAAGGCAAGTGATGACTGAAGAAATCTCATCTAGTCTGCAGCCACCCTGACACCGAAGTGTGCTCCCGATGGCACAAGCACAGACAGACCAAGGGTATATGAGTTATGGTGAAATAGGACACAATTCCATGGGTTCACGCATGTCTTAAATCCCCCAGAAAGGAGAGGGAATCTGAAGTGGAAACAATGGGAATTTGGTTCTAAGTTTTGAGGATATGAGCTCTACTGTCAGAACCAGGATGAACACTAAAAGCCACAGGGTCCAGGTGCTGGGGCGCGTGGGTGGCTCAGTCGGTTAAGCATCCGACTCTTGGTTTCGGCTCAGGTCGTGATCTCAGGATCAGGAGATTGAGCCCCCGAAGCCCCATTATCGGGCTCTCCACTCAGCAGGGAGTCTCCTTCCCTTTTCCCTCTCCCTCTGCCCCTCTCCCCAGCGTGCACTCTCTCTCTCTCTCTCTCTCTCTCTCCAAAATAAATAAATAAATCTTAAAAAAAAAAAGCAACAGGATCCAATGGGATATCAAATAAATATTGGTATTTATTCTTAGAGGAGAGGTGTCTTTAACTATTGCTGAACATATAGGATACTATTTAAAGGTCTGTAAAGGATTTCTAAAAATGCCAACATTAATCATCTTGAAAGAAAAAAGATGAAAAACCCCAATTAAATATGTATTTTGTAGCCTCTCCTCTGATGACAGAATTTTAAGCAGTTTGTCTCAATTGGCTGCTGCTGGGTGATAATTCAAGAAAAGAAAGTAGTCACCAAGGTATTTCCTTTGCATTCACAGAATTTATCGAGTATGATAATTACTAGATGAGATGAATAAACTATTTTCCCATATGAGATTTAGAGTCAGGAAGCTTTGATTCCAGTCTTAGCTCAGTCACTTGCCAGCTGTGTGAATTTGGCCAAGATACATAATCTCTCTGAATCTGAGTTTCCTCATCTCTTGAAGAAGGGGAAAAAAAACTTCTCCTATTCCGCCTGGTACTCTGACCACTAGAAATGTAGGCTTTAAGAAGTGATTATGGAGGTACTCAGGGTTTTCATGGCAGCATTGTTGCCAACAGCAAAAGATTAGGGAGGAACCACCCCATGTCAATGGTTCAGAGGATGAGTTAAATAAACCATGGCATATCTCTGTAATGAAATACTCTGCCGTCAGTAACTAATGAAACGCTAAATTGCATAGAAAGACGTTCTAGCTGTCTTCAGTGAAACAAAAAGACCTCAAACCCCCAAAGTATAACATGACTCCATTTCTGTGAAAGAAGAAAAAATAAAACAAAACTATATAGAAAAAAGACTAAAAAATATGCACCAAATCAATAAGAGTGGTTATCTCTGAGGGGAGGAATTATGGATGATTTTTCATTTCTTTCCTTTGTCTCTACTTTCCGAGTTTTCTATGAGAAAACTGTGTAGATAAAAATTTCAAGACTAAGAAAGAAAAGTTAAAATACCCACCTCCCAGGGGTTACTGGGAGGATAAAATGAAATAATGAATGGAAATGTTGATTTGATTTTGTTTCTTTCTTTATTATCCCAAATATCATCTCTCTGTGACCATTAGGAGATCTGATTTCCTATGGCAACTACTAACTGCATTACACTTTCCAGGGAACTCTATCTGAGTCTGAAGCAGAAGTGTGATGGCATAGCTGGCATCGTTCAGGAGGGCCCCATGGTGATGGACAGTCTGATGGCACTTGACAAAATAGCAATCGAACCACTAATCTATGTGCTGAAAGAGGTCTGAAAAATAAGCCTTGTTTAGTCCAGTGTGTTTTACACAATGTTCCAGAATGCAGTGAGGAACCTAGACTCTGATGTTGGGTGACTCTTGACTCGTGGGAAAACGACGATCCTTTAGCTACCAAATAGAAGTTTGGTTTATGCCGATGACTACAGGATATCTGCACCACGGGTTTGTGGAGACCTCTGCAGAGCAGATGCAGCCCCAGAGACTGAGCAAGGCAAGAGTGAGCCCTTTTGTCATAATCCCCTGAGAAGTCTCTGGGACTTACAGCTATGAAATGTAAAGAGCAGGATTTTGGAGACAGGAAGACCCAGGCTGCACGCCTGACTTCATCACCATCACTAAGTGACCATCACTGGAATCATTTCTCTTTAGGCAATTTACTTCACCTGAACTGCAGTTTCAGTGTCTGTAGGATAGAGGTAAGAATGCTGCTGCCTTTATAAGAGAAAGGAGAGGGAGTTTGGGATACACAGACACAGAGAAGGTCATGTCAAGATGCAGGCAGAAATTGGAGTCATGTGGCAATAAGCCAAGGAATTCCAAGGATGGCCAGAAACTACTGGAAGTTAGGAGAGAGGCTTCCAGAAATTCTTCTCTAGAGTCTTCAGAGGGAACATGGCTCTGCTTAGTTTTGGACTTTCAGCATCCAGAACTATGAGAGAATACATTTCTGTTGTTTTAAGCCCCTCATTTGTGATAGCAGCCCTAAGAAATTGATTACAGAGGTCCAGGAAATTTTAAGAGTTTATGGTATCTTGACAATACTCTGGGATCTTTCAAAAATATGGTGTGGCAGTTTTCTTGCTGCCTGTCCAGACCCATTCTCCCATTCTTCCATGGCAGGCACCTTTTTGATGGGCACACGGCAGCCCAGTTAGGGACTACATTTCCCAGGGTCCACTGGGGCTGAGTATAGCCACAAGGCTAGGTTCTCACTAAGAAATGTGAGCAGAAGGGGTGTGTGGAAATTCCATGTCACTTAAGAAGAAATTGCTTGCCTGGGATATCCTGTGTCTCTCTTATCATGGACTGGAACTTGGATGAGGCCATGTCCTAGCTCCAACAGTGAGGACTGAACCTTGGAGACAGGACCCTGGAACTCGTAAGCCAGCCTGTTTCCCTGGCAGTTTCTACTGGGTCAAACACCACAGGAGAAAGAAGCAAACTTTACCTCATATGAGCCACTGTGTTCTTGGGTCTCTGTTATTACCCTAACAAATACATAGGGTTAAGAAACATCTCTAATTTATAGCTTAGAATCACCATATGTTAGCTCTGGAAGAGCAAGAAATTGTGTCTTTCCCCGGAAAAGGACAGAAAACTGGGCCTGAGAGGGACTAGGTGACTGGTTCCAAGTCAGCCAGCCAATGAGAGGCAGAGCAGAGAGCAGCGCTCAGCTCTGTCAACTCCGGAGGCCTGGTACCCTCAAGTGTTCCTGTTATCGTACAAGACATCTCAGTTGGAACCAAGGAGGTTTCACCAGCATAATTTACAAGTGTCCTTTAGGCCAGAGCGACTTTTTGAACTGTTAGTCAATTAGTGTCAGCCTCGTGCTCAAGTTCCTTCCATGGCTCATGAGGTTCTCCACAAGGCTCCCTGGTTCTCCACCTCATGTCCTCTTCTCTCTGCCTCATCTCTCTTGCTCTTCTACATGGACCTTTTTGAATTTTCTCTAAAGCTCTAAGCTTGCTCTGGCTTTCTGCTGGGAATTCCCTCTGCTTGGTTCAATTTTCCTCTACATCTTCCGAAGCCTTCCTCACAGCCACTCTGATCTCTGAGGTGGAATGCTCCCCACAGGCTTATCTAGACTTGTGTTCCCACCTCGTTCTCCACTTTGCTTTACTCTTTATAGCAATGTTTCGCTCCCTCTGATATTCTATTAAATAGCTGTTGTATGCCTTTCCAACAATGTCAACTCTTAAAGGCAGGGACTTCATGTTCCTGGATTATCACTGTATTTTCGAATGCTGACAATGGTACCTGGCACATAGTAGGAGCTCAAGAAACTCTGTCAAATGAATGGATAAAGATGGCTCCCCAAAGCCACATGTCTAGTTTACCAATTGTGCCCTCAAACTAGCTCTGGAAATGTATGGACAACACATGAGAACAGAAATGATGAGGCAGGGGCTAAATGAGATGATCTGGGGGCAGAGAAGGAAAGGTTTGCATGGGTGAAGAGAAACCGCAAAGCTACATACAATGAGAGAGGGGGAGAGAACACATACCAACCCCAGGGCCCAAAGCTGAGGTCAGGCAATCAATAGAAAAGTTAAAATGGCGCTCTTAAACACTTCTGATAAAATCAATTTGGTCATTACCGCAGCTGAACACAGGGCACGAAGGCCTCATCTGTTAGAAAGATCTTTATGATCTTGTTAACGGATCCCCGACACAGAAGCTGTAAAGGTTATAACCCGACTTGTAAAGCTAATCTCATATTGGCTCTGGGATAATAAAGAACCGACAGAAAAATTCCCACTTAACCATATGTTATAGCAAGAAGAAGAGCTTGCGTGACTTCTCCTACGGCAATTCAGAATAGTTTAACTTTGCCATTTCTGAGTCTGAGAAAGCAGTTTTGGAAACAACGATTTTGGTATCCAGGGTTCTTAGATATAACAGCTTAGAGGTTAACTTGGGTTTAGCAGTTAACTTGGGTTTAGCAATCTCCCGTCTATTCAAAGTGATTTAAAAATAAAAGTCAGGATCTTTATTTTTTAAGATAGCTCTATTCTATATTTGTATACTGGAGATGAAATCCCAGGATTATTATTATTATTTAATATGTGAGTTTGGGTCATTCTTCTTCAAAAGAGTAATGCAGCATTATTTCTCCATCCTTCTACTCTGGACTGGGGGTCCAGATCATGTCTGTGGGAGTTAGTGCAGAAAGGGAAAACCAGTTTATGCTACATAGCATGTCCAGAAGACAAAACAAAATAACTATCTCACAACCGTTCTGAGCGACCTTGAAAAGAACACAGGGGAGAATGCGAGTTATCAGGCCTTTGACTGCAGACTGAAATCTGTAACATGTAGGGATGAAATGATACAATGTCCGAGGCCGGCTTTAAAATGCTTCAGCAAAGCAGAAACGGAGAGATGAAGCACGGGGGACAAAATCTTGATTAGTGTTCAATCTGGGTGCTTGGAATACAAGAGCTCACTGCATACTTGCCTCTCTTTGCGTCTATGTTTGAAATTTTCATAATGAAAGGCCCTTACTGGCTGGAAAACTTTAAAAAGAGGCCCAGTCCCCCTCACATAAAGCATGCGGATGTGAACAGGCAGCACTCATTGCCCACAAATGCTGAAGTAAGTGTTACTCCTTAGAGTAACTTAGATACCTTTAGAATACGTATTTTATTTACTTAGCCTTTTATTTTATTTTATTTATAAAAAGAAACATATACTTCCTTTTATCCCTCCTCCTTAAATTCTTGTTTCAAAGGGGTCTTAATGGTGGTTTTGTCAACTATGATACATTTTAGGAATATAACCTCATCGGTTGATGAGGAAGTACTAGAATTTGTTATGGCCACGTGAAGGGAGCATGCAGTAGAAAATAAATCAGAAGACCTGACTTCGAATTCCACCTTCCCCTCCCCTGGCTCTCTGCCATCTTTTTACCGTCCTTCGATGAGTCTACCCTCTTGACAATCTTCTGCATGATTCCCTTTGTTCTCAGCAGCCCATGTTTTGTGGGCTGGATGAAAGTCCCATCAGTGGCATATAATAGCAGCCATCCTTAAAAGCCGGCCACTTCCACTACATTGAAACCGAAGTAAATCAAAGTTCCTTGGTTAAATGAGTCCAAACAAGAACCCAAGAAATCCCGGCTACTTTCTTTGGCGGTTATTTGAGGACAGGTGGTTGTTTGTAACTTAGAGTTCAGTCCCTTGGCAGGTACTTTCAATTCATCATTCAGACTAGCAATCTGATCTTCATTCAAACAAGATGAAGCATTTCCCTATCAGGGTGTTGTCGTCACCGTTGTTGTTGTTGTTGTTGTTGTTTGAGTTGACATTTCCAAACTCCCATGGAGATTATCCAAGGTCAACTTGCAGTTTGCCATTGTAACGACATATTCATTGCCATACACTTGCTGCGTATTTTCAACCCATCTTTCTGATTTCCTCATCTCAGTAGTGCAGATACTGCTGAACCACTCCTCAGTGAGGAAATGGAGTGTCAGGAGGGTGGAGGGGCACGCTCAAGGTCAAGTGGCTCCTGTAGGACAGAGCTGGGGGCCAAAGCTCAGGCATGGGGCATTTCAGGGGTCATTGTAGTTATTTCGTCTCTGGCCAAATCCTGTAAGTGCTCCTCCCGTGCCCGCACCAAGAGCCAAAGGCATCCAGCAAAAAGCATCAGAGACAGGGGCGCCTGGGTGGCTCAGTCATTAAGCGTCTGCCTTCGGCTCAGGGCGTGATCCCGGAGTTCTGGGATCGAGCCCCACATCGGGCTCCTCTGCTGGGAGCCTGCGTCTTCCTCTCCTACTCCCCCTGCTTGTGTTCCCTCTCTCACTGGCTGTCTGTCAAATAAACAAACAAAATCTTAAAAAAAAAAAAAGCATCAGAGGCAAAGATCTGCATCCTGGGTCAAAGAGTTCCCTGTGGTCTCCCCTCCTTTCCATCAACAATAACTTTTTTTTTTTTTTTTTACTAACAGCCTCTTCTGGCTTTACATTCTGGTTGTCCTTTCTCATTTTGCACAGTTTGGATTTGGTAAACCAGTGTTTAGATGGTGTACAGCTGTATGAGTGCCCCTCGGGTCCACCTCCTGTATTTGTGGACAAGATACTACAGGAGCCTTGCCCAAGCCTCGAGGACAGTCCTAGCTGCCACGGTGAGAGACTGGCCTCCCAAGGATAGTATATTGTCCAAACGCATGCGGATCAACTCTGTCACACACAGCTATGTCTTCCTTTGACACACACAATATTAAAAACAGCACTCTCAATTACTTTATGAATTTGGAAATCAACCCATATCCATTTGAGGTAGTTTTGGTTACCTCTAATTTCAAAGCTGTCACTAATTTAGTCCCAGAGTCGAAGGACAGCTTGAAACTCTTTGAACATCTCACTAATGAACAATGTATGAATAACCTCATTTTTCAGCTCAAAGTGGAATTTGTTTAAGTGTGAAAACTCAGACTTGCCATCGATATTGCCCTGGTTGCTGTATGATTGTTTGTTCTCTCCTTGCTCCATGTTGTCAAGCACTGTGTTAGGTGATGGGAACGGCCAACAGGAGAGCCGTGGTCCCGGTACTCATGGTGAGTATGAGAGCCTCAACTGGGGACCCAAAATCCGTCCGGGCAGCCATTTTGCATGAGCCCCTTCTGTGCTCCCAGCAGTCCTCTCTGCCCTCTCACATTTGCCCAAACATTGTTCATCACATCCATGAGCTTCGAGAGCAAAGAGGGTTTTGGGGGGCACTGAGAAAAATGCAGGCTTATGTTAGTTCAGCCCAACTCTAAGCATATTTTTTCCATCCTTGGTCACTTGAGGCCCTGTTGACTTTTTTCAGGTGCTTATGTCCACGAAGAAATCCACGTGACAGGGACCTCTTCCCCTCTTCCCGCTTATATATATTTCCCCTACAGACATCTTTTTTTTTGCCTATGGATATCTTGATATACATATTTTTTTGCATTTTAAAAGACCCTTATACAGGATTTACACATTCCAGATAGTTCCTACAACTACTGTATGATGACGAACAGATTCTGTTACTCTGTCTCTGCACCGATGAAATGTGTGCCTCAGTTTCTAAGGTAACAGAACAAATAAAACAAGCCATCTCCCTGATGCCAATACGGTAAAGGTCGGAGAGCTTTGAGCTCAGACATCAGGAGCCTTTCAGCCAACTCAACATGCTCCTGATTTTTAATGCTTTTTCCCCCCAGTAGTCATACTTGGTGTCACTTTACTGAAGAGTGCTTTAAATATTGCTACAAAAGATACACAGATGAAACAAGTAAACTTTTGGGATTTTAGTTTCAGCAACTGAAGGCAGAAGTGACTAATCAGAGTGACTGTGATGGCGTCAGGACCATCAATGTCAGAGCGAATCGGCCTCAGCTGCCAGTACCAAGTACCAAGCTGCCAGTACCAAGTACCAAGCGGTACCAAGTACCGCTTCCGTGACCACCACCCCGCCTCGGATAAGCCGGCGAGCCGCAGCGCATTCTGACATCACTCCTAAGCTGACAGAAGTCTTATTATGATTATATATTATGCAGAAACTCGGAGCCTTACTGTAAGTCACCATTTTATATACTTTTAACGATGACAGTAAAATACTGCCACAAGTGGTACTGTCAACTTTTCTATGAGGGCTACCTTTTCCTCACGGTGACATTCAAAGTCAGAGTCTCCTTCATCTAAAGGAGCTGTCCTATCAGCCCGCTAATGGGGACAATTCATTTAACCTGCACTCGAAGTACAGCCAAGCAGTGGAGTAATACGTGTGGGATCCAGGGGGACTCAGTCCTCCCAGCTGGCCCCTCCTGCCATTTGATTCATTGACCAGAGTTCCACTTTCTTTCCACTCAGGCTGACTTACAGAGAAAAAAAGGACATTGCAGAAAAATTAAGTGAACTATTAGCCAAATCCCCTCCAGCTGCTGGCATGGATTATACAACAACTCTTAAGTCCAGAGGCCACGGAACAGGAGGCCCACGCATCTCTGATTTCCTATCTTTTTAACGCCCCTTCCCTTGGCCCAGCCCAGTGCCCACCACATAGGTCTTTGACCTTCTCCGTGGCATATGTTCCCCGTCTATTTTAATTATGTGGGGTGCTTCTGCTTACAGTGCGGCGTATCTTGGCTTCATAAAATCCTCACTTTACACAACCCTCGCTGGCTGCCTTTGACCCATTCACCACATCACATTTGCAGAGCCAAAATTCTAGGAACAGCACCTGCAATCATTAATGTATTAAACCGTTGTTCCAAAATGACTAAACGCATTATTTCCGCTGTGGAAGAAAATGCTGAGGTGAAGCGAGAGCAAAGGTAAAAGACCTGGTTTTCCTAAAATGAATATAGCCTTGGAGGCATTTATATTCTCCACAGACACAGTCTCGATTCTTCTGATCATTTTTCAAATCAACTTAATGAGCCTGAGATGGTCCTCTCATTAAACTGATATAATAAATAGTACCCGTGTTTAGGGTGGGCAATTGCAAGAGAAAACCCGTTTCCTGAGATTCTAAAGGGTTTTTACTGGAGCAAAAATGAGGGCCCGACTTTGGAAGGAGGCTTTCCGTCTTGCCATCACTCTTCGCTGCCTGGCACAGTCAACGCGGAGAGACTTTTCAGCTCTCCTGAACTAAAAACAACTCCAACTGGTACGGATGGTTTTTCGCAGGATTTTGAGTAATTTCCGTATTATAAATTTTAGCTCTACTCATGACTTCCTTAAAAGATAACTAAACGCCAGACTAGTGGGAACAATAAACATTTAAAGAACTACATAAACCCCAATATATTGTTTTTCCCCCAAACCACAAGTCCAAGTGAGATGCTAGGCGCCCCACACAGCTGCCCAAATGAGGCCTCCCTCACCCCAATCTTCCAAGTACAGCCCAAACCCCAAATCTTATCTTTCTAAAGATCTTTTACAAAGTGGATATTAAAAGCAAACAAAGCATCATCTAACCAGCTGTTCTTATAGCCTCGACCTACAGAGCTGTCCACGTTTGCTATTTCCTTCCAGAAACGTGCGTTGACTTATGTCTACTTTCTGTCCCCAAACACTGGAAACCTCCGAGCCCCACACTGCAGTATTTCTGCCTGGTTGGGATAAAATAAGGCCCGCTCTCGTATTAATGGAGTCAGGCCCGTGAGTGGGATCTGTGGTCTAGTGTGACCCTGAAGGGACACAGATTTCTCATTTTTAGACTTTCCTCAAATTCCGTAAGTTATTTTTTGTTATTGCAAAATCCAGTGCTTTATAATAAATTTATAGGGTGCCTAGGGGGATATCCATTCATATTATATGGTATCTCATTCACGGTTCCTCCGGGATAGAAACGCGGAGTTACACCGCTCAGTCAGCCGGCGACTGTCACTTGTGAAGTTCCTGTGTGAGGGGACAAACGAGGCTCCTGTGGGATTCCACACGCACGCAGAATGTAAAAGCCTACAAAGTGAAAACGATGCCACTCCCCTCCTGAACTCGGACCAGCTACATAAGCTGGAAAAACACTTCGGTGTTTGTGGTCGTGAAGTGATCATGTATGTTATTGTAGACACTGGTGTAAGTACCAACTGCAAGTGATTTTTACCTACTAGACGCTGAAGTTTAGGTGTCTCCCCTTCCTCTTTCTTTCCAGAAGCGTCAGCAGCTACAGTCATGAGTCAAGGAGGGGAGAATGATGGGGGAGCAGTTGCCCAGTGTGCAGGCAATGATTTAAAAACAATGATAGGGGCGCCTGGGTGGCACAGCGGTTAAAGCGTCTGCCTTCAGCTCAGGGCGTGATCCCGGCGTTATGGGATCGAGCCCCACATCAGGCTCCTCCACTATGAGCCTGTTTCTTCCTCTCCCACTCCCCCTGCTTGTGTTCCCTCTCTCGCTGGCTGTCTCTATATCTGTCAAATAATTAAATAAAATCTTAAAAAAAAATGATAAAGCCTAATAAAAGCTGGTTTGCTTCTGATTATGACCATGGGCCGACAACCCTAAGCAATGTCAGTGATAAAGTATTCCTTCCCCCAGGGCCAACCACTCCCACTGCCAGCCTCCGATTTGATAGGCCACTGTGAAAGCACTCTACTATCTATCTACCTACCTCCCTTCCTCCCTCCCTCCCTCCCTCCATCCTCCCTCTCTCCCTCTCTCCCTCCCTTCCTTCCTTCCTCTCTCCTTCCCTCCCTTCCTAGTTCAGGGGGAGGGGCAGAGGGAGAGGGAGAAAGACAATCTTAAGCAGGCTCCACGTGCAATGCAGAGCTGACCTGGGGCTTGATCTCAGAACCCTGAAATCATTACCTGAGCCAAAATCAAGAGTCTGACACTTAACTGACTGAGCCACCCAGGTGCCTCCTAATATCTTTCTTAAGAAAGATACATCACCATTAAAAAAAAAATGAAAGTAATACATATTTACTATAGAACGTCAAGACGAATTTTATGAAAGGTAAAATTCCCATGAATTCCACCACATACTGATAATTACAGCCCTTTTAGTATTTCTTTTTTGGTTAGTAAAAATAATTCTACCATAAATATCCTTGTTATGTATATCGCTGTTGACATTCATAATTTTCTTTTAAAAAGTACATTCTTGGAAGTTTAATTTTTAAAAAGAATTTAATATATATCGACAGTGATCTATGAGAGTTTATCAATTTGTAATTCCCACCGTAGTGTATATCCTCACCAACATGAACATTATCCTGAAAAATAAACCTCGATACTTAGTTGACTCAAAGGTATCTTCTTTTAATTTATGTGTCTTTGTTTAGTTAAGAGATTGTCTTATCTGAGCTTACTGACTTTTGTATTTCTCTTCTGTTAATTGCCTGCTCATATCTCTGCTCATTTTTGTACGTGGTATCAGTCTTTTACTTAACAATTTGTGATGATTCTGTAAAGTTAATCATATGTTGCTATTTTCTTTCTAAATTTTGTGCAGGATATAACCACATGTGCAAATTAAAAAATGTTTTGTTTTATTTAAAGGGGTGGGATCTAGTCTTTCATTTATGGTTCCGCCTTTGCTTGTATGCCTATAAAGACTTTGTCTATTCCAAAAACATATTCGCCTATATTTTTAAAAATTATTTTTATGAAGGCAAAGGACCTGTAGAGGCGTTTTTCCAAAGAAGACATACAGATGGCCAACAGACACATGAAAAGATGCTCAACATCACTCATCACCAGGGAAACGCAAATCAAAACCACAATGAGATATCACTTTATACCTGTCAGAAAGGCTAAAATCAAGACAAGAAATAACAAGTGTTGGTGAGGATGGGGAGAAAAAGGAATCACTGTGCACTGCTGGTGGGAATGCAAATTGGTATAGTCACTGTGGAAGAAAGTATGGAGGTTCCTCAAAATATTAAAAACAGAAATACCATATCATCTAATAATTCCACTGCTGGGTATTTACCCAAAGAAACAAAACCAATAATTTAAAAAGATATATGCACCCCTATGTTTATTGCAGCATTATTTACAATGGCCAAGATAGAGAAGTAACCAGAGTGTCCACATATGGATGAATAGATAAGGAAGATATGGTACACACACACACACACACACACACACACACACACACACACACAGGAATATTAGGCAGCCATAAAAGAGATGAGATCTTGCCATTTGCAACAACATGGATGAAGCTAGAGGGTATTATGCTAAGTGAAATAAGTCAGACTGAGAAAGACAAATACCATAGGATTTCATTTACATGTGGAGTCTAAAAAACAAAACAATAAACAAAAAGAATCAGACCTATAAATAGAGAAAAAAAAAATGATGGCTGCCAGAGGGAAGGGGGTTGGAGGGATGGGAAAAATGGGTGAAGGGGAGTGCGAGATACAGCCTTCCCGTTATAGAATAAAGAAGTTATGAGAATAAAAGGCACAGCATGGGGAATACAGTCAATGATATTGTAATAGTATTGTCTGGTGACAGACGGTAGCTACACTTGTGGAGAGCACAGCATAATGTACAGAGTTGTCGAATCATCTTATTCACCTGAAACTAATGGAACATTGTGTGTCAACTATAGACAAAAAAATTAAAAATATTTTTAGGATTTTATTCTTCATATTAAATTTAAAAATGCAAATGAATTAATCTAGATATATTTTTATCTTTCTTTAGCTTACTTAATACATTATTCCACTCCCCTTCTTGTGATTTGAGTCCGAACGATATACAAACTGTCTCATGTCTTTGTTCTTTTCCTAAGTGAGGTATGTCCCTGTGTATGTCATATAAGAAAAAAAAATCAGGAATATCAAAAAGTTTGAGCCAAATTCTAGCCCCCAAATTTTATGTATAGAATTTGAGTCAACTTGCTCCTTTTTAGAAAATGAGGGCAACATTAAGATTTGGAGCATCCGTTTCTTAAATTGTTTTTACTGAAACTTGGGCATGTTTCCTGATTTCTATGTAAAATGGGGATTATGTGAAGCATAGTGCTTAACACTTTCTAGAACAGATCACTGGCATCACTGAAAGTTTCACTTTTATCTTTAGTATATTTAGTATTGACTCACAATGACAATCACTGGTGACATTTTAATACTTACCAATAGTTTTCCAAATAAGCCTGATTCTATACATAAAGCTCTGTGGGCTATTTACCCAAGTGTGTTTAGATTAGCATTATATTCCAGAAGCTAAGAGTGCTCCATTCACTGACTTCACATGCAGTACACACATAGGACATGATGTGATATTCCTGGTGCAATTCCGCTTGCTGATTTGCTTTTTGTCCAGGAGGAAAGCCGGAGAGGTCAAAGAGACAGGAAGGACCTTGCAGAGAGGCTGACCTGGCCAGATATGGGAATTGTGCTCATTAGGAGAAACAGGGGTTCGAGGTGGGAGGGGGTGGATGGGCAGGGAAGCACGTATTTTATGAAAAAACTAGAGCACGGGAAGAATAATGTGCACACTGGCCATCATGTGGGATTTGAATAACAATGTACCACTCTATTCAAAAGCGTGTAAAATATAACAACCCTTCCTCATTACTCCTTTTGCCAGGGCAGTTGCCAGCAAAGAGGTATTTCAGAACATGATTTTCAGCAGCAATGCACTCCTCAAGGGAAGGTAAAGCCCACTGTAAGAGAAGGGGAGAGGGGTGGTTGACCTTGGTCCTGTCTGACCATAGCCCCAATCCCAGAGTTCTTTAGGTTTGCAGAAATTGCATGAAATGTGATGATGCTTAAGGGAAATCTTTCATTCCACTCCCAGAGAACAGAATCCAAGGGATACTTTCAACTCTCTCCTTAAGGATGCGGGAACTGAGTATAATCTAGTCATCCTCTACTCAGTCTGGGGAAAAGAACAGCAAGAAAACAAAGCAAGAAAAAAGCCAGGAATCTTTTCAATGTATCTCATTTGCCATAAGTGCTTTTCCCATACAGTGCTGTTTTTGAGGCATCGAGGAAGTTCTTTAATGAAGAACGGCACCTGGTTTCTCAGCCTTCACAGCTCCCACGTGCTCCATGTCTTAGAGACCTCTGAGCTTTACGGTCTGGTTTTCTCTACCAGGAATGCTCTTCCTTTTTGCTTTCCTGGGCTGATTCCCATTCAGCCTTCCAGACTCAGAGCAGTCCTCACGTCATCATCACACCCTGGCGAAGGTGGCTGTCTCTCCCCCGTGCGCCCTCACTCCTGCCTGGGGTCCGTTGTGCAGCGCGGTCACAGCTCAAGGGAAGTGGTGACGGAAGGGCAGGGAGGTATTTCCTTCACCAGTCGCTGAGCCCAGGTGTGGTGTGCATTCACCTCCAGGGAGAGGCACCTCTTCTAAATTCCCCCCGGAGTTGCCTTCTGCTCTCTGTGCTTACCATTTTTATAGCGATCGTGCTGTGTTATTTTTGTTTGCGGATCTGTCTATACCCATGCCTCATGCACACTCCGATGCCACCATCCTCCCTCCCCACAGATAGAAAACATCGCTCTTCCCAATTAAGTACAGGGACAATAGCTTCTATTTCAGAATCCTAAGCTCCTGCCGTATGCCTCGCACATAGGAGCTCCTTAGAATATATCTTTGGACTACTTAATGAATCAAAAGTGAATGCCTTCTGTCAACTACACCTCAATAAAAAAAACAAACAAGGAAAAAATTAGTGAATGCCTTCAAGAAACATGCAGCTCCGTGTGAGTGCCTTGTCTTCCTAAAAGCCTCGTATCACATAATATAATGCTTCACATGTTAAGTTTCTGAAGAGGGGCTGAGACAGGAACCACCAAGGATTCGGGGGGTCTGAAGAAGTTAGTGGAACTTCCACAGAGGAGGTGAGCAGATCTTACTGACTCACAGGGTCTCACAGAGAAAATTCTAGTCTGAGATTCAGTTTCTCTACGTTTGGTAAAGTGGGCAAAATTTTTAGAACTCACCAATGTACTGCTTCTCTTCTGCCCTTACAAGTGTGAGAATTCATTCATTCACTCACTCACCAATATTTATCTATTACTCACTACATGCAAAACTCGGGCAGCGCCCAGACCCTCCACTGTCGCACATGGCCCTGACTCGGTGGGCTCTGATTTTTCCTTATCTTGTCCTTACATACCCACTTCTGTAGGACAGAAACATGGTACCCTCCTCCATCTGTAACACTAACATGCTCACCACTGACCTCCGAAATCTGGTGAGTTGCCTGAGGGCTAAGAGGTTATCAGGGACCACTTCAGTCTTGGACTCCTCACGGGCCCTGGAAAAACCATAGCCTCTCGTCAAGTTCACACATCTGTAAAGTCCCTTCTCTACCAACTGGCCTGCACGACACTCCCTGAAAGACTGTTTTCCCAAGTCGGTGGAGGGTAAGGACGAGGGCTGTGTGAGGGAGGGAGTGTAGGATTATAGCTGAGAGCACAGGCAGATGGTTGAGTCGGAGGCTGGGATCAGCACTTAGCAGCAGCGGAACACCGGGCAAGCCACCTCCCCTTCACAAAGCCTCAGTCTTCTCATCTGTAAAACTGGCATAACGGATTCAATGACCTTATGTTTGCAAACCACTCAGCAGTGACCATGCGGGACAGACGTTAAGTTGTTATGTGTGTTACATTATTTGTGTCATCTTAAGAAATTACATCATTGATAAGATGAATATAGCCTAGCTGGGGAGATTCTTATAAGGATTAACTCAGTGCACGTTCTAGTGGCTGCCATACAGTACTAACAGTTTATTAAAAAAATGTTAGTTCCTGCAGATTATTGGAATGAAATTTTTCTATGGTGCTCTGTTTGAAATTCTTTTTTTTTTAAAAGATTTTATTTATTTATTCAACAGAGATAGAGACAGCCAGCGAGAGAGGGAACACAAGCAGGGGGAGTGGGAGAGGAAGAAGCAGGCTCACAGCAGAGGAGCCTGATGTGGGGCTCGATCCCATAACGCCGGGATCACGCCCTGAGCTGAAGGCAGACACTTAACCACTGTGCCACCCAGGCGTCCCTCTGTTTGAAATTTTTAACTCAGTTTGTTTGGGAGGAAGCCCTCACCTCCTGTGGCAACTTTGTTTGGAATGGGCCTTTTCTCTCTTGCCATTTTCATTCAAAATATCTGTGGCAGTGCTGCGGAATATTCCAATTCGTCCTCTTGACCTCTATCCATAAACAGCCGTTCTCACAATGAGATGTTCCGAGTTTAGGAGCCTTGCTATTTTCAACAAAGAATTAATTGCAAAGTAATTAAGTTTAGAGCAGGGGAATAGATGAACCCTGTCTATCATAAAGGAACAGTGTGGATAGTGACATAATGAAGCCAAGAGACGGTGCTTTAGATTAACACACACACACACACACACACACACACACACACAATCTCCTTTCTAAAGCACACAAAGAAACCTCCCATCACTTATATTGACAAGATAAATCTAAGCTGCTTAAAGAAGCACTTAATTTTGTTCTCATTAAGTCGCAGGGTTAAGGGCTTTACCCTCAATGTCCATGGAAGCAATGTTAGGTTTTCACCTTGGAAAGTTCTCTGAGGCCCTCAGTCCATTGACAAATATAGCACTAAGATGTGTTACAGAAACATGCATCTGAAAGCCAGTTGCACTGCTGGCCACATTCCCACTTGGCTCCATCTTCCTCAATGAACACAGAATGCACAGAGAACACTAGAGAGGCACAAGTGTTCACCTCTCTGTCTCAGAGCATGTAAATTCACAATTAATCAACAGTGGCTACAAGGGGATGGGGGTAGATAAGGACAGTCACCAACAGGTCTTACCACAAGAATAAGGAGGCTTAATCTGCTTAAGGGCAATTAGGTTGATGCCATCCTAACATTTTTTTCCAGTTGCTTCAGGGATGGAGAGCATGCCAGCTCACATCACGTATCCTCTCTGGCCAGTGTGAATGGAGAAGGTGCTGGACGAGTGCTAAGGGGTCATTTAATTTCATCCTTACACAGCCCTGTGTTTCGATTAAAGCAGCATATTTCCAAATACCACATATGTGAGCCTGGAAACATGGCATCAGGTAGGTCAGACAACTTTGAGCAAAAGAGGAAAGAAAGAAGAAAGAAAGAAAGAAAGAAAGAAAGAAAGAAAGAAAGAAAGAAAGAAAGAAAAGACTGGAAGAAAGAAAGGAAGGAAGGAAGGAAGGAAGGAAGGAAGGAAGGAAGGAAAAGAGAAGAGAAAAGAAAAAAGAAACAGGACGGAAGAAAGGAAAAAAGGAAGAAAGTCTACAAGGAAATATATCAAAATTTTAACTGTGATTTTGCATCTAGTATTTTCCGTCCTTTCTGCTTTTGCATCTTTTCCAATTTTTTAAAAATGACTACCATTTTACTTTTATTGAGGGAACAGTACAGTAGACTTGGTGTTGCTAATTTATTAAAAGGTCTTAAGAAAACACAGGTGAATTCCAGTGAAATGGACTTTAAGAGGCCTCGTTTCCTCGGGGAATTTCACCTCTAATTTTAGGCAACACAGCTGTGACAAAGATGCGGGACTCCAAACTCGAACTGACAAGATACAAAACTAAGGTTTGCTGCTGTTGTTGTTTCTAAAGTGCTTGCATGTCGGCTCGTCTCCGGTGCTCTTTCCTGGTTTCGGGTTGGAGATGAGTGGTGGGAGGGGCCACTATCAGCGTGTGGTTACGAGGGAAGCAGGGTGTTGCCACCAGGCTTTCATCACACCCATCCTAGAAGCAAACACAGCTCACAAACCCTGTTGTCATGCTGCCTGGGTGGCTCCCCGAAGTTGCTGGAGGCTCACTCTCAGAGGGTGGGGTGGAGGAGCCCGAGATGCGAAGAATGAAAACACCCACGAGGGCTCTCTCCAGCCAAGCGTCCTGTCCTCTCCTTCCTCCCTGCCCTGCTGCCCCCAGAAGCTGACCGGTTTTTGTTGAACTCCCTCGGAGGTGCGGACCCCTTCTCATAAAATGAAACAAATACACTGGAAGAAATAAAAGCCTGGAAAGGAAGACCAAGCATGCCGGGGCGAGAGCGGGCAGCGGGCACGACGGCGGCGGGCCCTTGCCAGGCACGATCTAGGTCGGAGGAGCGCTGGTCCCCAGCGGGCTTATCAGAGACACCGACGTCGGCGTCGCGGGCCATCCGTTCGGCTCCTACCGCGCTGAGCGGCTCTTCTACAGCCCGGCTTCAAGCCTTCCACGCTGAACACCCCTGACACCTGTTCCTCGGGATGGTGGATGAGCGGGCGCACGACACCGCACCGCGCTCCCCGCTGACCTACATTCCATTTTCCTGTGAATGAGTTTAATGGATGGGAATCTGATTCGCACAAGCTCCCGCATGTGACTGCTGGGCGCCGGCCGCTCCTCGTGTGACCGCGGAGGCCCTACAGACACTGGCTCTGGGATTTCTCCTCTAAAATTCGCTCCAGACTCAGGTCGGGGGCTCAAGGTTTTAATTTTTGCTTTGCGTTTTGTTTGGCTCTCCCCCAGCAAGAGGATCATTCTTCAGTGGCATTTTTGTGCCAACGACAACAACAGCAGCAACCACCACCACCACCAGCACCACCAAGTGAGCGGTTCTCCACGGACACAGTGAGGCAGCCGAGGCAGTTAGCAGCTCATTGTAGAGTTATCCCAAACGCAGGGCATGCAGAACTGGTTGCATTGGGAGACCGCGCTTCTGTTAAATGCCAAATGAGGAATTTTGACACAATCTGGAAAACGGGGAGAATAGAAGATAAATACTGGTTTGAGTTTTCCCCCAAATTTCTGTGGACCGGAGTTTAGATTTCCAAGTTTCCACCCCTAACTTACGTTATCCGTCTGTAAAATATCACCACAAGTATGTGTGATGATGACGCTGTGATTCCTGAACAGCTGCTTCACTGTGATGCGATTTAATCAAAGGATTCAACAGTTGTAGGCTCACGAGGCCATCAAATGAACAAACTTAGAGATGCAGAGCCATCGTTATTATGTAATTGTTATAAAGCAGGGCCACTTTATAAAATCAGAGGGAAGGGGAGACATACTGTCTACTTTCTTTGGTGACGAAGTCCTTAAAAACAACGTCTCGGGTTATGGTTGGAAATCCACCTGGTTCTTTTTCACCAACCAACCAGAGCCCTCCCCCCTCTTTAGAGTGTGTATTCAGTTCTATAGACTCTAAGATGTAAGAATTAGGAAACTGAGAGATAATTTCTCTAAAGGGAAGCGTAATCTATTTGCTTAATGATCCTACAAGGAGCTAATAAGTATCATCCCTCTTAGAAATAATAATACTTTGCTTTTATGTAGAATCTTTCTCCAAGGAGTGCGAAGTATATTATAGATGCTATCTAATTAATCCTCCTAGGGTCCCCAGGTGGAAGGGAGGTGGCAGGTATTATGAAGGTTCACCGGCACCATCAACGCGTCTCTGGTGAGGAAATGTATGAAGAGCAGTAAAAAGGGTGCACGCCTTGTAATTTAGGCTAGGTCTACATGACCTCAAAGCACCTAAGCAACTCATTGAAGACAAGAATCAATCAAGTTTGATACTGGTTGACAAGCAAATAATAGGACAAGAGCGTCTGCGTGCTTTGCCAGTGTGCCCCACGTGCGTCCATGGGGCATGAGCTTTACTGCAAGTGACAACAAAAGAACCTCTCTTTCCTGACTTTCAGCCTGGTGGTCTCTTCAGAAGGCCCACGTGGGGGGGGGGTACCAATGGTGTGGATCCCTTGCATTTTCCACTGGCGCCTTGACACAGTGCCCTCAGGCAGCACCTCAGCCGAGTGGCTACAGTTGTGTTTCTCATTCCACTGTCCTCTGCAAAGTGGGCTCGGGGATGGTATTTCGGGGGTAGTGGTGTGGTAAGAGTGGGTCAGAGAGCTTGAACGACCTATTTGGTAGTCTCTATGTATTAAACGGAGGGGAGACACGCCACAGGTCTTCGCTCTCGTGTCGAGATGCGAGCCTGCGAGTCCACACAGAGGGAAGTGTCCGCCCCGCTGCATTGCATTTTGAAGCAGTCCGTGGGCAGACTTCAGTTTCCCATTGTTGCCCACCCTCTCTCGAGACAGAAGCCTATGCCAGCGTCTTGATCAATAACTGATGAACTAGAGAGGGTGCTTCTGCAAGGAGTGAGCCAGCCTTCCAATAACAGCCCAAGTAGCACTCCCGAAACTTCAAGCTCTTTTAACGCCAGGCTCTCTGGGGAATTAGGGCTCCCCTCAAATCACTTCCCAAAAAGGAAAAACCCCAAGAGAAAATTCAGTCAAATTAATAAACTGATGGGCCTCTGATGTGAACTACATTTTTCTGATACGTTGTGATAATAAATAGTTTCTGATTTTTACTTACCTAGCTCAGGAGAAGCTGTTACTTGTCGCTGTTGTTGTTTTTAAAGACGCTAATAATGTCATTTGTTTAGCAAACGGAGGTATATGGTGTTCTGAGGGAAGACACCACTTTGCTCAACCTCGAAACTTAAGGTGTCCGTCAGGTGGTCCCCCCTTGGTCACTGGAGGCCACGGGTCTTGGTCTGCTACCAGAAAGGTGGGCATCTGCTGAAGTGCCTCAGAATGGCAGGCGGGTTGGCTGCTGGCTGTTGCCAAGGGAAGATCTCTCCCTCAATCCCTGAATTAACTGTCTGACTCTAGCTGCCCCTCCTCCAAGCAAGAGTAATTCCCTTGAAGCACCACGATCCTCTTTTTCCTGAAGTCACTCAATTCGTCCTGAAGACCCCTTCCTTTCCTTGCTCCCACATAAATCTTCCTTGAAGGTTCTCCTTGGGTCCTTCCTTGACCGCCATTTTTCTCTCATTAAGCTCCCACACGGGCCCAGCTGTGCTGGAGTCCACACTACCACTCCATCGGCCCAAGGTGAGCCTTCCCCTTGCTCGCACTGGGAGCCCGCGCTACTTTCCGCCCGACTTGCTCCTCATACCCATAACCTCCGCAGCCCCGGAGGATTCACATAAAATTAACTGCATTCCTACTGGATTTCATGTTTGTCACCTGTTCGCATACATTTTTTATGGATGTTTGCTCCTGCTCCTTCTGAACAAACTCTTAATTCCTTAGCCTGAGGCTTAAACTTGAGGCTTCTTGAGGGTAGAGAGACTGTCCCTTGAACTTCCCCACAGCTCTCTGGCCACAGAAGATCCGTGTGTGTTATGTGTGTGTATGACCCCACCAGGACTCTCCTGGGCACCTACCTTCTTTTCAAAACCAAAATGTCCCTAATTTGGTTAGTGCCGAGTGGCATTCAACTGTGGCTAAGCGTCAGAAGTTGAGTTTCTTTGTCATCTTATGCCTGTGTGTGTCCCAAGGTGGGTGGGAGAAATACTTAGAAATAGCTTCTATTATGTAAAGGGCCATGAAGGAATTTTCCATACTATTTGCACAAAAATTCTTTCATTTCACTCCCCAGACTCTCCATAGAAATTCTGGCATCCTCCCCTCCCTCCCAGGCCCTTTCAATTCTCCACACTTTCACCCTCCCTGTTCCCAGGGCATAGCAGCAATACTGCGGCTAAGTCTGTTTGGTATCAGAATTATTTATATCTGAGAGCTTAGGCTTGTTTATGCAGTAGAATTCTGAGAAGGAAGTGAATCAGGAGATCTCTCCCCTAACAGGGGCATCCAGGGGTCAGGCTGAAAGCAAGTACTGATGATAAGGTAAAACCCCGTGCCCTACGGTAGGCCTCACGACAGACCTCGAACAGCCCAGGGCACGTGAGGAAGGGCCTTGATGTAGGGCCAGTGCAGCAGGCAAAGGGTATGTGAGCAGGGAGACACGAGTAGCTCAGCGCTGTATCGGGCAGCCCACGGGGATGGGAGAATCAGAGGCCTTCCAGACCCCGCTGAGCTCCAGCCCCTCCTTCTAGGGCTTCCCATCCCAAAACTTACATCTGGAAGATCAGTGGTGTGATTTTACGAGATAACATGCCTTAATATTTCCTCCACTAGCTTGAGGAACTTCATGTAAACTCCTCTTTCACTAATTATACGGAAGCTTCTTAAGTAGCGGTAATGAACAGCCACTACCGCTCACTGACTTTCTACTGTGCATGAGGTATTTCACATACAGATCTCATCTAATTCTACAACACTGAGAAATCGTTATTATGACTCTTGCAACAGACTGGCGATTCAAATTCAGGCCCATTGATTCCCAAACCTATCAGTTTTCTTTAGACCACCCTGCGTCTGCGTGCTGCAGGTGAGGCCACGGCCACTTCCAGCAGATTGGGTCTGAGGGTTTTGGTGTAGAGGGAAGAAGTAACTTGGATATCAAGTGTTTGTTTGATCAGAGTTTTCACCTCGATTTTACTGACTCGGGAATATTTTGGCATTGGAAGCTTAGCAGTGTGGTGATTGGATTCGGACCCAGGCTCTGCCATTTTGGACAAAGCCCTATCTCGCTCTGCACTTGAACTTGGGGAGATGGATTCCTCCTGACCTTAAGAATTATCCATAGAAAAACAGAACAGATAAGCCTTCCACTGGAAATGTTCAGGTGGATCACAGATAGAATCCATCTAGGATATGTGTAAGAGGTGTTTAATGAAAAGGCAAGAACCACGAGATGAAGAGTTGACTGTCAATGGCTGGTGGGCCTTCACTAATGTTCTCATTGCTGAAGCCCAATTTCCCTCTGAGCAGTGGGAAGACAACAGTGGCCCTTCTGGACGACTCCATGGTGCCTCTGGGAAGCAGGACTCTTCTCACTATACTGGTCCCAGGTCAGGGAGGAGGGAAGGCAAGCTGTGCATGAAGAACCTCAGCAAACCCTGGACCCCCTCCGCTCCAGAGCACCTACATAGGCAGGACCTACAGCCCTTTTGGCAGAAAGGGGCCTCCAGGATGATTTCCCCAACTCCATCATTTACAGGGGGGAGACCGAGGCAATGCAAAAGCAAGCTCCTCGCTGAGCTGCTTACACTGCTAGCAAGTGGTATTCTGAGCCTAGAATTCCAGAGCTCCTTTTACCCCCCAGTGCCCTGCCTTCTCCAGCCTCATGCTTCCCCTGTAGCCCCATTTAGGCCAATTTATCCTAGAGTAAATTTCGCCTCTATAAGGCCTCGTAAGGATGGGTCACTCTGCCCTTCCCATGTGCAGCTCCCCGAATAGCGTCTGGGCCTTCAAGGCCATGTTCCTCTCTTACTTTACTTGGATTTAGTCACGAATGTACATTTCTCACTCCTACTTCTAAACATGCACTTCTGTAGGCCTGGGACTACACATATTTCTTCACTGACAGCTTCTTTTTGCCCATATAGCTACTAGCATAGAGCAGGTAATCGATACATGTTTATTAAATAAATGAATGTATAATGAATAAATGTCAAAAGTTGCCTGCTATACTCAAGAAGATGGACAGCTTGAGGCAGTGGTTAATTAGAAGCCAAGTGCTTAGATAAGGGGTAACGTAAGGTGACTCTTCTTCCCCATTATTGTGCTCTGCCTTCCATGAACACACACACCATGAGCCAGAGGGTTTACTTTTAGGGAGCTACGCTATGGTTGAAGAAAAAGCTAGACTGAAGGTTGCCTAACTTGTGAGAAGCACCCCTAATGATGGATTTACTTCTGCTCCCATTCACTGTTTGTTCTTTCCCACTGTTTTCAGGCCCTGCAGTCTGTCTCCCCTGGTCCTTATACCCTCTAGTTCAAGGGCTGTGGGGAGAAGACACTTTAGGTCAGATGGCTTAATCTCGGATTGGTCTTCTAGGTTTTTTGAAAGCTTCTAGCAACACATCTTTGTACACACGACTTACTAGAAAAATCCAAAATTTAAAATACCTTTATTGAAACAAATTATATGATAATAAAAATGGCAAATTCCTTAGCCTTCCTACGCTCACTCTCAAGATGCTATAAATTATAATAGCAGTGGTTTAAATTTTCTTTTTTCCTGCTACAGTACAATAAAACCATTTTGTGATATGTAATCTAATAACACATAGAATTTTCTTTTAGAAATGAAATCTGAAATGTCAATGACAGTATATTTTTCTTCTATGAATATTAGAAGTGATGTTTCTTATCTTAGAAAGAGTGACTGATATTTTCAAATGGAACTCATGCCCTAAATACGACGTGCTGAAAATATCATTGTGTTGATTTAGAGATGAAGACTTATTCCAGAGGTGACATACGGGTGGTTCCCTACCCGTTCTATTTGGATTACACATGGTTGTCTAGCACTTTAAAAAATACTGAATTATATTCTAATATTTAAATATCCAGATGTTTCCTTTAAGATATATATATATATATATATATATATTTCTGTCTTTTCTCGAAAACAGAAAATATGGTGACACAAAGCCTTTGTTCTAGCATCATACAATTACACTGGGTCTCAATGAGTGGCTGCCATCTTTAACACAAATTCTCTCGTTGACACAATCCATACCATTTCCTACTGCTAGTGGAACTGAGGTCATGGGTCAGGTACCATTTATGATCAGGTTTGCCCCATGGTTTAGATTCATTTTGGTTTGTCTTTTCAATATGCACCCAGCTGGCTTAAGGTACCCACCTAGCCTCAGTGCTCATTTGCACTTAGGGTCCCAGTCTGTTGCAAGGCATTATGTGATGGATGGGGCCCAATTTAAGCCCTGGCAATTCCAGAGGCTTGAAGGCTAGCCTCAAGTCCTAGCACTTCCGTGATGCCTTTTCTGACTACTGGCACCCAGCTTCTTTCCCTGATTGGCAAATCCTACCACTAGCGTTAATAATACAGCATCTAGG
The DNA here is from genome assembly GCF_017311325.1 of Ursus maritimus. Classification (NCBI taxonomy): domain Eukaryota; kingdom Metazoa; phylum Chordata; class Mammalia; order Carnivora; family Ursidae; genus Ursus; species Ursus maritimus. Next base: position 13,941,967 of record NW_024426119.1, on the reverse strand, counting down.
GTTAGAATTCACATTGTCTTCCAGTTGCTTCACTGGAGGCAGATTGCTCTCCTCTGAGGGCGGACCATTTTGAAGATGGAAATCCTACCCCTCAGACTAGAAAGTCTGAAATCTCTCTGCTCATAGCTACTGGACGCACACCCTCTTCAACAGTCAGGTGGATACTTTGAACCTGGGTTAAGCCAGGAAAAAAAAAAAAAGCCCGTTTAGGTTACATTCATCAGCAAAGCAAACAGATTCTCATTTCTTTTTTTTTTTCACACTGTGGCCAGGGCTTCACTGGCAATAAAAGATCACACTAAATTGTGCTAAATTATGTAGGAAGATTATAGTCATTAATGCAATCATCTTCCATAAGAAAACAAATGTGCTAACACCAGAAATGCATCCCAGAGTTAGCCTAGGAATGGCACCTTTTTTTTTTTTTTTTGTAGGTGTCCAGCCACCCTGGGAGCATACAAGTCATTACTCAGACTACTGCAACGAGGCTGAAGACGGAGGTCATCTGTTCGAGGAAATAGCTCCTCGCTTCTTCCTACCCCTCTTCACCCACTAAGAAAACCAGTGGCACCTTCTATCAGTTGAACAAAAAGACAAAGGGAATGCTTAATTCTGTCCTTAGAATTCTTGGTCCCTACTGTCAGCGTTCCTAGTTCCCAGACAACATCGCGTGGATATTTGTAGGGTTTTGTGAAACTGAAACAGAACAGCGGCAATGAGGAGAAGATCCCAAATCAAAAGAATGGTTTCAAATATACCCCTATGAACATTCCACCCTCCCCGCCTTTCTTTTCTGCTCAGCCAAGTCACATTCAGCCCTCAGCAATATTCCCATAGGAGGGGAGTGACGAATATCCCTGCATGGTCTGTGTTCAAATTCCCATCCCCTACCTAGCTGTGAGGCCTGAGGTAAGTAGCCGAACATCTCTGTGCCACAACTTCCACATCAGTAAAGTAAGGTTAATATCAGTCCCTAGTTCTAGTACCCTTCACACAGAAAGGGCTCAGTATATATCAGCTACTATTATCATTTTAGTTTTCTAAGGAAAGCAGTCAATTTCCAAGACACGCATCTTACACCAGGATTGATGAGGCGGACGAGCAGCTGCCGGCTCGCGAACCACTGACCCCCAGCATCTCAAGCTAAGATTTCACAGAGCAATGAAGTAAAGCTTTGCAACCACCTCAAGTGGTTGAGGGGCTTTCACTTGGCAAAACTGGGCCCTACAGAAATCGAAGAGCAACTTTTAAAATGTTTAAAATATCAGCACCTTTTAAATTTTCTTTCTTGTTGAAAGAAGGATTTTTCTGCTCAGAGAGAAAATTTCTGTTTATGGGAAATCCTGGGGTGTCAAAATGGGCGTCTGCCGTCCCTGTGTGACGATGTGCTGATGTGAACTGTGACCGGAAAGAAAAGGAGAGCATCTAATGAGCCCAGCACTGCCCTCAAAATGTGGGCTCATTATCTAGTAGACTGAATAATGGAATCCTTAATTCGAAAGCCAGAAGGGGTCACCTGTGACCCTCATTTCGTAGAAGTGCCATCCAACCCTCAAGAGTGGAGGAGCTAAGACCAAACTTAACCAGTTAGGGGCAAGGGTGGGACTGGAACACTTGTGACTTCCTGTCAGGCTGCCTCCAGGAACTGGGTGACTTGTGCTATTCGAAAGTGTGAGGCCTTGCAAGACTCTCCAGTTCTAGCTCTTTCTGGTGAGGGAGGGTCAGCTTTAACAACTCTGTAAAACACCTCATTCCTTCCCTAGCGGGCTCTGGGATACTAGGTCTTGGCCTTGCCTCCCAGTAGATATGCCCCGACACTTCCATAGGAAAACCTACGAGGAGCAGGAATTCAACAGATAAGAACACAGTGAAAAGGAAGGGAGCAAATAAGGGGCAAAAAGCATCTCCGTTATGGCGAAAGTTTGAAAACACTGAGAACCTCCCGTCCACAAAGTGATACGGCAGTCAGCTCCAGAACCTTCCTCTTTTGCCAGCTTGCTTGTAAAGTGTCCTGGCAACGGGCGGGGGGTAAACCCTCATGTTGTTTTTCCAAAGACCTTCACGCGGCGTCTCGCGGCTGACTGCAAGAGCTTCCCTGGAGCTTGTCGGAGGCAACCAGAAGCAGCCTGGGTGAGCAAAGCTGTGAAAACCACACTCTATTCATCCCTTAAGGCTTGCATTTGCATACACTGGGCGAATTTTTCTGCGTGTTGAAAAACAACCAAAACCAAAATAATATTTTTAGAAAGAGACTATAATGAAAACACAATTGGGTTTCCATTAAACGTCCACACAGTGCTCAACAACGGTTTCTAATAAATTCACAGGCGAGCTTTTTTTCCCTAATTATGTGTGTGTGTGCCTGTGTGTGCACACACTCCCGGCTTAGTAGTCAAAAAGCAGACTAAAATGTTGGAGGAGGGAAAGACCCATTTCCTGGTTGAAACCACCAGTCTTGAGATTCACAGTTGGAAGAAATTCTCTCTCTTTTTTTTTTTTTTAATAAAAACATGAGGATTCTTTCTCTCAGCCTAACGCAGGAGAATTGCCTACACCCAGAGATGATCTCGTGTTACCTTAGAACTACTCAGTCGGCATCTTTGATTATCATTTCCCACAAGCCTCTAGGCCAGGGCTTCTCAAAGTGTAATGTGCATATGAATCGCCTGGAGATCTTGTTAAAAATGCTGATTCTGATTCAGTAGGTCTGGCCTGGGCACGGAGAGTCTATAGTTCGTATACATTCCCAGGTGATACCAAAATTTCCAGTCAAATGGACTAAACTTGGAGTAGCAAAATTCTAGACCAAGCCCTCTGAAAGCTGCTCTCACCAGGTCAAGAAATGGGCCGTAGACAAGGACAGTATAAGCAGGCTTCTATGAGCCACTATGCTCCTTGTGAACTGCCCTCACTCAGATCCCTCCCTCAGGTCCCTCTTCCTTCCTTCCCTTCCGAATACACTTGCAGTCGCTTCCCTAAAGGAGTCAGTCTATCGCACTGGCACAGAGAGAAGAGCGCGCAATCTCGTGTTTCCCTTTCAGCAACACCACTGACTAGCCAGGCAACTCTCACCTCTGAGCCACATCTGTAATACAAGGCTAAGATAACCCCCGTGTGCTTGTGACAGTGGATAAACGAGAGAAGGTACAGAACCCAGCACCGTGTCCTGCATGCAGGAGAAGTTCAACAAGTATTGGGCCCCTTTCCTCTTTTCTTTAAAGCATTATCCCCATCTTCTTTATCCATTTGTCTGTTGAAGGGAATCTTGACTCCTACCACAATTTAGCTATTGTGGACAATGCAATATTACTGAGCCATCAGAAAGAACGCTTACCCAACATTTGCAGCAACATGGACGGCACTGGAGGAGATTATGCTAAGTGAAATAAGTCAAGCAGAGAAAGACAATTATCATAAGAAATAGCAGGGAGATCGGTAGGAGAAGGAAGGGAAGAATGAGGTGGGGGGGGTGTGTAAATAGAAGGGGGAATGAACCACGACAGACTATAGACTCTGGGAAACAAACTGAGGGCTTCAGAGCGGAGGGGGTGGGGGATGGGATAGGCCGGTGATGGGTATGAAGGAGGGCACGTATTGCATGGAGCCCTGGGTGTTATACACAAACAATGAATCATGGAACACTACATCAAAAACTAATGATGTACTGTATGATGACTAACATAACATAATTTTAAAAAATAAATAAATAAAGTATTATCCCCAAACCAGGGCATCATGGATGGCCTGATTAGCACAGACGTAAGGGGCAGATGGGGTCTATAATATCTGAAGCATGTGAGCAAAGTCTACCCATGATGTTGGAAGCCAGAAGGCAAGGTGGGTGAGAGTACGGGTACAATCTTCCACTCCTGGCAGTAACTTCTAAAACCCTTGTCTTGCTTTGTTATCTTCTGTCATCACTCCTAAATGGGCATCTTTTGGCCTCTTCAATTACATAGGTAACATATTTTAATGCTATTATGTGCCAGACACTGAATTAAATACCCAGATGAAGCCTCCAAATATAAACCAGCTTCCAGATTCGTTGGATTTTATGCAGAAACACTCTGAGTAATTGATCAGACTGTTGCATTCCCATTCTAGTATTTGGTGTTCTATAGATGGGGCCTTCATATCAATGACGACATGTCAACAAGGGAAAGTTGCCATAACGAAAACAGTTGGACATACATGCAAAAATAAATCGTGGTCAGAGTATTACCAGGCAGAGATTTATCCCTCTGCTTATCCATCAGTCACTGATGGGAGAATCTTTCTAGAATGCTCAAGTGTCTCACTTCATCCCTGATGCTACATTCAGAGGAAGCCACCGTACCTGCCACCTTCCTAAAGATTTTTCTCTTTTTGTGGAATTCAAGGTGAATGTGACAGCAGGCAAGTAAAGACATTCACCTAGAAAAAGGTGATCCCACTTTCATGAACAAGTCCAGTAAGTGAAAAGAAGCTAGATCCACAAACTGAATAGGAAAAAACCACTTTAGAAGAAGGGTTTCTGGATAGATATGAATGAAAGTCTTTGGTTTAATCACAGTGGAATAATGCTCATTTGCTAAGTTTGACTTTCTTCTCAAAATTGTCACCGTGTCGCAAATACACTTTAAATAGATACTGGAGCCAGAAAGAAATACTGAGAACTTAACACACAGAGCTGGGGTAGCTGGACGTTCATTTAAACATCCGCGTCTTGACCTCCTTCTAATCCAAAAGTACAGAACTTGGCAGAAAGCAGGCGAGGAAGTCATTAATATGTGGAAAGGGGCTCTCCCAAAGGCACACCAACACCGAGTGCCTTTCACTGATGAAAATCAAGAGGAATTGTACAAATATTTACCACAAGAAAAAAAAATAAGTTCTGTCACAAAGCTGAGGTATTTTCACAATCGACACCAGGCACTGTATCATTACCAAGGCGAACTTTCTGTTTAGGACAGACTCCAGATCCATTCTGAGAGCAAAATGCAGAGATCAGAGTTCAAGGACTGACCTTTCTCAGGCTTAAAAAAAAAAAACTAATCAGGAGTGTGTGTGTGTGTGTGTGTGTGTGTGTGTGTGTTGCATTTCTAGGTGACGGTGAACAACCCAGTGAAAGCTGCTAAGAGACCTCATGCAATCTCTTCTGTTCTGATTTCATGCTTTTCTTTGGATCTTTATTTGATCAAATCAGGTATAAATTTGACAACGGACTCAATAGTATACGACATTAAGGAATTACTAATTTTCTTTCATTCTGATAATGGCATTATGGTTATATAAAAATATTTCTACAATGTGTACCTTGAAATATTTAGTGGTGAAATGACCTGATGTCTGAGGTCTTCATTAAAATATTCCAGCAAAATTAAAAAGTGTATGAGTGTGGGGGGGAGGGGGAGTAGGAAAAACAGCTATGGTAAAATGTTGATGGTTGTTGAAGTTGACTGATAGGTCCATTGGAGGATTGTGGGTTATTTCCACCCCCCCAACTCTTGAGTATGTTTGGAAATTTTCCAGTAAAAGTAAAAAAAAAAAAAAAACAAAAAAAACCCAGCTCCAAATAAAGAGGGTTGCTTTAAAAAGCACTAAAAATGGTTTACACAACAATACTGACTTTTGTGGTGAAATTCAGGGAATACGTGCAAAAACCCAAGAGCAATAATTAATGGCCAATCCTATGTGCATTCCATTAAAGCCCAAGCAGCTGTCATAAACATCTTAATTTAAAGAGTTGGAGTTTGGGGAATCATGGCACTGCAAAAAGCCACATCCCGCTGCTACTCCACAGAACTGGTACATATCAGACCCTTAAATTTTTAAACACGGCTTTCATGTGTTTGAGAGCTGAAAAACCTTTGAAAAGTCAGCTTGTTAGGAAATTCACCTTGCAGACTCCCGCTTCAAGGATTGGTGGAGGTGCTTGGTTGAGGCAAAACTGATTTTGGGGTTGGGGTGGGTTTTCACAGGTAAAATAGATGTGTTGTATGTTTAAGAAGGAGCAGCGAGAAACCTCAGAAAATACGGGCCTGGCTACGCTACCGGAGTACCTTTTAGTCATGCAAGAGAGAACGCCTTGCAAGAGAGGCATTTAGAGTCTACAAAGCCTCCCCCTACCCTTTGTTGTTCCTCTCCCAGTGACTGTCAAAAAAAAAAAAAAAAAGGAAAAAGGAGAGCGCCAGCATTTTGAGGGTAGAAGAAGTTCTAAGCCAGAAGCAGGAGAGCGCCAGCATCTTGAGGGCAGAAGAAGTTCTAATCCAGAAGCAGGAGCCTAGAATTTAGTCCCCCTATTGCTGCATGCTAGCGCAAACCTTAGGGGGGGACCCTGCCGTGGGTGCCTCCTCTGGGACATGGAGACGACGTCTCAACCCACGAATGTCTCTTGGGTCCCTTCTGGCCCTAAGACACCTGAGGGCAGGGACTGTGATTTGTAGGCGAGTTAGTCTGATGCCTGTCCCCACCCCAACCGCCCCTCTCAACCTAGAGCTAGATGGCAAACAAGAGTCCTATTTGGTTTGCCTAACACGAACAGAAAGGTACAGAAGATAACAACACAATCTAAGTCACTGATTTAAAAATCCAGACTCTCCAGTTAAAAGTATCTGAATGCACCCAATCACCTTTTACCAGTAGTTAATTTAAGAGTCCCCCTCTGTGGTTGCCTCCCTCCACCGCATGCTTACTCTCTTCCCCCTTCGCTCAAGAATTACAGTTTTGCCCAAATAAGTGAGCGGCTTGGGATTCTATATATTAATGACTCCCCACGAACTTAAAGACACCCGCGTGCAGGCTGAACTTGACAAGAAACGAAGCTTGCTGGCTGGCAGCACTGAGCAAGGTCCCCTATTAATTTCTTGAATCGATCCTGGCAATATTATTATCCGGTCCAGGAAAGAACACCTCTTTACTCATAGCATCAGATTTGAATTTTTTTTTTTCAACAACACTCTCTATTGCCCGTAAGAGTGACTAATAACTGTCGGCTGTAATTTCCCAGAGTTTGCGGGTATGACTTCTACAGAGTTCCTTGCGTTTGATTCTGCCCTACGTCGTCTGGGGGCTTGGGAGGGCTTTCAAACACAATTTAACCAAAACCCCCGGCCGGCTCTCGGTTTAGCCGGCAGAACTTTGTGGTACTCTTGAACTTACTACCTCCGCCCCCGCACCCGAGAGTCTCCCTGAACGCTGCTTTCCCTGCATCACACATCATCAATCAAACGACGAGAGAAATAGAGAAACCTCAGTTCTCAACTGCAATCAATACAACCACCTTTCCTGGGGTAGCGCTGTCTTCGTTTTCAAGGTCACAGAATGAGTCAGGGGCAGAAGAGAGCAAAAGAGGACATGGGTTCTCTGGCTCTGGGTCTCAGAGAGACCCGCTTCTACAGAAGAATCGCCTCGTGAAGCTGGACTGACGGTCGGGGAGGGGACGGACCAAATTAACAAAAATTGTGAATGATCCAAATACTGTTTTTGTTATTGTCTATGTATGGTCTCAAGAGCTGCACAAATAAATTTGCCTGCCGTAGGTTCTGATTCACAAACAGATAAGAGGAAATTGAAACCACAATAGCCAAGCACCTGAGGAGAGCGGGGCTGTGCTTCCATTGCAAAAATACTCTTCTTTATGTATTCTCACGTACATTATTTAAGTATATATGTATTTACTCATAGAAACCGGATTTGTTGAGTACCAGTCTGTGCAGATCATCGGAAGAAGTGCCACGGGGAAGGCAGAGACGGGTATTCTTGAAGAGTTTGGTAATAGCTATTTCTTAAGTGCTGGCAGACACGTCGCTCTTCTAGTAGGAAAAAACAATTGCTGGAAACCTTATTTACACTATCTATATATACAAGGGTACTTAAACAGACCAGATACGCGAAATATGGATGAATCAGGGATCAGCCTTCTTTACTACACAAAAGGCAAAACCCTTTGCAGTTTGAGCGAAGATGATTTCTGCAAAGGGACATCTCTGACAAGAAGCACCTGATCCCTCAAAAGAGGCTCAGTCTTTGGGGGCCGTTCCTTACAGGCTGGTGATTTATTTTACTGAAGGAGTCTTCATAGAAGGTATGCAAACGGCTTTTCAGAAATGCACCATTGTTTAAACAAATGATACCTATATTTATTCCCTTAGCAAATCATTTTGTTATGGATTTGTCCAGCCAGAGTCTAAACTATAACCATTGGTGACATTATAGCAGCCCCTTTTCTATAGAGACCCTATCAAAGAAATAAAATTAGCTCACGTTATCACTATTTATCCTTGACCTTTTTTTTTTTTGCTTGACCCCATTCTCTTCTCAGTTTTCCAAATACTATTTATTTTCTTAAGTTCTGAATTCCAAGACCCATGTGTTGTCAACATGATGTATATTATGTACGTAAGTGCAGGAACTTACCTACACGTCAGGAAAGAACTGAGCTTCTGTTGCCATTAGCAAACGGAAGAGGAAATAAAATCACAAAGATAACTTAGCAAACCAAGGTGCAGTTAAAATAGTTGCTCCCGGCCATCACCCACCACCCACTAACCACACGACTTCTTACAACTTTTATCTTTACAAAGTACAAATAAACGGAGTGTTTCTGTCCTGCCTTATTCACGTAGACGGCTTACCTGCAGCTTTCTGGACTTCTTCTAGGTCTGATTAACCCCTAGGGGACCTGGGTACCCACATGCAACAGACTGATGACACCAGCAGAAAGCAGCCTTTCTGAAGAATGAGAGTTCTTGGCTCACTCCTGCTGCTCTTGTCACCTGTCTGACCTCCTGGACTCGAGGCCCTGCCCACCGAGGGCATCACCTCCACTCGCCTCTTCCGGTTTCGGCTGACTTCCCTGGACTAATTTCCTTTTGGCCTGGACCTGTGCTATAGCTGGATCCCTGAGAGGGGCTGGACCAGAGGTCACTCCTGGGCAGTCTTGCCCTGGGATCATCCAGGAAGAATGCGGGAAAGGAGGACCACACCCACGGTGGACACAGGCCTTCCGGTTCTGATGAACATTTCCAACATCAGACACGAGGCACCTCCTTGCCACTCCTCACCCCCCTGTGCATCTGACAAGCAGAGAGGCTACTTCCCAGGGAAGTGGTCAGGGTACCGTGAGACGGGCGCCACAGGAATTCTGCGTGTGAACATGTACCCCTGACCACTGAGTTTAACGTCTCACCAGATCTTTGCAAAGATGGAATAAGATTGATTTGCAAGAAGCCCTGAGTTTTCTGAATTATCTGTCCTTAGGTCACTAAGGTGTAGAAATAATGGAACTTCATTTTTTTCTATAATTCTATTATGATAAAACATAGATGTTTTCTTAGCCTACAGAGCTCCTTACTCAAGGAAGGAAACCAAGGAAGATAATGCCAAGACTAGATTTCATAGCCTTGAACAGTCATACATAGACTAGTATGTGACATTTTACTTAAGTAATAGCAGCTACTCTTGGTTTAGATGAACACGGAGGTTGAAAGGTTTGCTGAAAAGAGAGAAAAATAAAGACCACTGTTGCCTCAAACCCGGTTGAATTTGACAGATGTGACCCCATCAAACCATTTACACCCTCACCTGGCCGTTCTCTTTGAATATTTTCAGAGAGATACCCTCCTCAGGTCAGGAGGAGAGGAAAAAAAAAAAAAAAAAAAAACCAAAGGAGAAGAAGTAAGTTGGAGTAGTTGAACACTTTCTCAGTGAAATTATTTGAAAAGTGATTTGAATAAAATAAAATACATGACAGATTCTAAACATATAATTTTTTTCTGGAGGTTTTCCCATCTAAAACAAAGAGGATATGAACTCCTGAGAAACACGGTGAGCAGGTCAGAGTTGTAAGCCTAGGCAGGACTATTTCTAACTCCATCCATCCACCCCTGCACCCCTGCACCCATTCACCCAACAAATCAGGAAGCATTTATTAAGCACTCATTCTGTGAAAAGTTCTGTTCTTGGGGCTTGGAGACTGCAAGAAAGACCAAGGCAAGCTCTGAGTCCTTAAGGAGGGTGAGAGGAAGGCAACGGAGTACGTGCACACAAGCAGGGCTGTCCTCAGCCACACCAGACACCAGATGGGTCTGTCCATGCAGTGCAGCTCAATCTGGAGCCTTGACTTTGTCTTAGAGAGAATATGTGCTTAGGGAAGGGTGTTAATTCTCTCTTTTAATTTTTTTTTTTCAAATTTGAGTACAGTTGACAAAAGGTGTTAATTCTCTCTCTCTCTCTTTAGAGAGGAAGAGCGGGGTGGGGGCAGAGGAAGAGGGAGAGAGAATCTTAAGCAGAGTTCTCGCCCAGCGAAGAGTCTAACTTACAACCCTGAGATCATGACCTGAGCTGAAATCAGGAGGCGGATATTCAACCAACTGAGCCACCCAGGTGCCCACGAGGTGTTAATTCTCCTAAGGCTTAGCAGATGTATCAAATCTGTGTATACTTACTTTACCCCGGCTTCATTTTATTATACCCCCCGTCCGGAGTTTCCTTTCCACCACGATTCATTCACTGAATTTTTACCTTGTATAAGGCACCTCAAATCCTCTTCGGAAATAAATACGATTACCCTACTCCGTCCCATAATAACAATAACAAAGATAGTTATTTTTGTTATTACAAGTGACTTTCACCGAGAACTCCCATGTGGTCTCAGGAACCATACTAAGCACTTTACAACCATTTTCTCCGTCTTGACAATAACCTTCTGTGACTATGACGATTACTCTCCCTATTTCACAGAAGAGGAAAACGAGCTAGAGAGTCTCGTAACTGCATACAAGTAGGGGAGCCAGAACTTGAGCCCATGTACTCCGTGGGTAGAAGAACTCCTTGTGGTTCATCGACATACTGAGCTCTCCAGGCCTCTTGATGGGACAGAAGCCCTTTGCCTACGGGTCTCACTCACCAGGTTTCCCCTGTTGTTTGACTTCAGAACCTTATATCGCGCCCCACCCCATCTAGAGGGCCTTCTCGCACACTGGCTGCATCTTCCTGTGATGCGTCCCTGACCCACGGCTGGCTTAGTAGGAGCGCCCACATCTGAGCACCTGTACCTCTGGAGGGTGACCTTCCTCAGAACAGCGGCTGTATCGCCCTCACTTTCACACTGTCAGTGCTGATAGCCTATAGAAGCCACAGCGGATATTTACTATCATTCAGTGGGTTGACTGGACGACTGAGGGCTCCCTCACTTTCCCACAGACACTCTCCCAGAGAAGCACGTCCAGATCTTCGTCCCTTCATCATGGCTCGGAAGCTTCACCTACTTCTATTTGGATAATTCTCCATGGCTAGGGGACGCTTCCAAAAGGAAACAACTATCAATCTGTGCCTTGTAAAGCACATGCGTCAGGTTTTATCAGACAGACAGAACACATTTTGCAAGAAAAAAGGTCTTGTTGATTGGTGATTATAAAATGGACTCGATTTCAATCTAAGTATATTCAAAAGTGCCATATTCAAAATTGGAATGGGCACTTGTTAATTACCTTATGAATTCGGGCATTTCAGTGTTTTCTTTTTTCCCCAGTTTGCCTTAGAGCAATGCCACCGGCACCAAAACCTTCTCTCTCTTTCCTACTTTGACATGGTCTTTCCTCTCATCTTCTATGCTTTTATTACCTAGGCTATTTATTTGATAGGTAGTCATGTTTTGCTTAGAGATATATATTATTATAGCCAATTATTATATAACTCTTGTATTGTTTTTTTTTTTAAAGATTTTATTTGTTTATTTGAGAGAGAGAGAAAGAGAGCGCACACAAGCTGGGGGAGGAGGAGAGGGACAAGCCGACTCTGCACTGGATGAGGAGCCCGACCCCATGATCCTGAAACCACGACCCGAGCCGAAACCAAGAGCCGGTCATTCAAAAGACTGAGCGACCCAGGTGCCCCTAAGTCTTGCATTACTAATTCAAAGTCCCCATGTTCAAGAGACCATTGTGACTTGTGCCTCTTGGAATCCTTCCTGAAATCTAGTCACTCAAGTTACCGGTTCCATGTGCTTTGGAAGAGGCCACGGAATATCATAACAAGTCATGCCCCTCAAACAAAGTGAGTATCAAGGTCCTCCAGGACGGGGCCATTCCATGTGTGGTGAGGTAGGCTCGACAGAGCAGTCTTCAGGCAGAACTACAAAAGTTCTGGTCAAATGCGAATGACAAGAAAGGTGGGGGTGACGGTGGTAGTGGGTCGGGTAAACGGTGGTAGGGGTTTGGGGGTGCACAACATTTCCTGAATAGACCCACATGCTAGGTACTGGGCTAAATGTTGCACACACTTGAATTCATCTAATTAACACAACAAACCTTGGATGTTAACAGAATGCCCCCCTCCCCTTCTACCATGAGTAACATGAAGCTCAGAATTTAAGTGACTCAGCCAAGGTCACACAGCTACTAGGTGATAGGGCTGGAGGGGGACTCCAGGTTTATCTGACTCCAAAATTACACTCTTTCCTTTGCACTGCTTCCCAGAATCACCTTGACTCTTAGATGCATGCATTGGCTAGAACCCACCTTTAGGCTCAGAATGAAGGTTATTTCCTTTATTTAGGTTGATAAGATACCTCGTTGGCAAGTCTAACAATGACTCACAGGGACGGGGAGCTGCAGTGTCCAAGTTCTTGGTTATTCTATTCTAATTGCAAAAACAAAGATGGCCAATGGTTCTAAGCAGGTCATTAATGGACAGTTCTGAGCACCTGCTGTGTCAAAGACAGTCTGCCAGGGCACAGAGACAGAGAAGAGTAGAAAAGGGTCAGGACAAGGTCTTCGTATCCAGCCAGCGCCTGACACACGGAAGCCAGCTGAGCCGCGAGGGCTCCTTTTGCCTTCCGCTCCTGCTTGAAAGTCAGCATCCAATCACGTCTTCAACAACCCAGAAATGGCAGTCCCCAGCCTGGGCGCGGCCCACATAGACGCGCCTCCGCCCTGGCCTCCCACGGGGGTGGGGGCTGCAGACGAGCCTGGGCTTCTGGGGGCGGCGGCTGTGCGGGGAGACAGAACCAGACTGCAGGCAAGCAGGGGGTTAATAGCTCATAAAATAAAACCCTCTAACACAAAAATGTTATTTTAATTGTATTACATTGAGGAGCCCTGAGGGTCGTGGGGTAGATAATCAAAAAGGACAAGGAGGAAATTAAAAAAGGGAAGAAGGCAATCAAAAAGGCCATTTAGGAGAGCCCCTTAATCCTCCATAGAAAGAACACTAATTATACTCCAGAATCTCCTTATAATTAACCCTGATATAAAGTGTTTTTTGAGCAGTAATAACTTTCACGTTCACAACCGTTTTGATCGCAAACTCCAGTGAACGCCTCACAAACAGGAGCCCGCACCGGTTGGCCGGTTTTCTCCCCAGCGAGCCTGGCGATTACACGCCGGCCCCAGCGAAAAAAGACAAATATTTCTGCCCTCAGCTCACTCCGCGGCTCTGTGGAACTCAGCCCGTTGCTTTTTTTATTTCGTAAAAAAAATTTTTTTTTGGCAGAAATAGGCTGAAACACAACCATGGTTGTGCCCCCTTTCCCTTCTTCGTAATTGCTTCCCTATGCTCGCTGTTAGCCTCTAATACGCCTTGGACTCTCCGTTGGTTGCAAACCCACTAGATTCCCAGCATACCTTCCCTCCCTCACAGGCCCCTGCTTAGCTTTACCTGCTCTCCCAGGCCACTGGGCACACAGCGCTATGATCGTTCTTACCGTTTCCAGACAAAAGCAAGGATTCAGACAGACTGCCCAAATCCCGTCCAAAACAAGAGCCTCCCATTCCTCCCCCTGACAGCTGATCCCTTATGAACCAAAGCTTCTAATTGTCCACTAGAGAAGTTCAGGAGCAAAACAGAGCAGGAAAAGAATGCAGACAGCTCTATGTTTCAGGAGTCTGGGCATCACTGGGAAGAGAGATGCAAAGGAAAGGCACCTGGGACCAGCCCTGTGAAGGGAGAAGGGCCTGGAATAGGTGGTGGTGTTTTTTTTTTTTTTTTAATGGCATTAAAATGAAAAGAATCTGTCCCTGTCCTCACATGAACTGGCCGTTGCTCTCATCCCACCCAGTAAGAGAAGGAGCAGGATCTCAGATCCCATGTGATCCCTGGGGAGATAGTTTCAATGGAGCACCTGTCTGCCAAGTGAAACCTTAGGAGAGGTTCACAGGGCTTCTGACATTCACATGCCTCAGGAAGGTGTTCGTCCCTCTTTGAACGGACTCCTGGGCCTGGCTTCATCTCTCTACAAAGACCCAGCAAACGCATTAGAGATGTTTGCCTGCTCACAATCGGCTACATCCACACTTTAACCGGAGATGGGAGATGGGGAAACCAAGGTCTGTGAGACACTGAGCCCGGTGTTCTTCCTCCGTATCAAGAGAATGCATGCCAAAGGAATTTCTCCATTTTTTTTCTTTCTTTTTTTTTTTTAAAGATTTTATTTATTCATTTGACAGAGATAGAGACAGCCAGCGAGAGAGGGAACACAAGCAGGGGGAGCGGGAGAGGAAGAAGCAGGCTCATAGCTGAAGAGCCTGACGTGGGGCTCGATCCCATAAGCCGGGATCACGCCCTGAGCCGAAGGCAGGCGCTTAACCGCTGTGCCACCCAGGCGCCCCCCATTTTTTTTTTTTTTTTCTTGCACGCTACTGGAACTCAAACCTTACTTCTACTTCCCATCTGGATGATTATTCTTCAGGTAGAATTCAACAAGACAAGAAAATGCTTCGTCTTTTGTTTTTTAAATCAGAATCCCACACTGTATGTTAACTATACTGGAATGAGAATAAAAAACGTAATAAAAAAAAGTAAACCACAAACCATAACCGAGAGAAAAATGTTCTCTTATCATTCAACACTATTGATTAACAATCTCCAATATGCTCACCCCCTTGGTCCTACGCAATACGCGATAGATTATATTGTCCTGACTTGTGTAGGGACTAGGTTGTACCTATTCAATTTTATATTTAGTTGAACAGCAAAATAGAGTTCATTAACGCAGACAGACCTAGAATGTTAGCACGTTTGAACTTTAAAATATCAGTACTATCATTCCTCGCATCCAAAAACACCCATAAAGACACACCATTCATTTATAAAATTGAACAAAGAGATTAAAAATGAAGAATAGACTATGAGTCTCCCACTTTTAAATTTTACAGGTACAATGCATTTATAAGTATAATACACTAAAGAGAATTAAAAAGATCCGTGCTAACATCCCTGATCCATGCATTAATGCAAGACATGTTGAGTGCTATTCATTTCTCCATCCCTAAAGATGAAGCAGACCCAGATCCCACCCTCAAAAAGGTTAAAGTATAAAAAGTGCCATTAGGAGAGGCACAGATTAAAAAAAAACTTTATAAAATGATAAAGTTGCTGTATGAATGTTAAGATATTATTCATTTCATCTGGTAGGGGTCTCCCCTTAATTTAACCCATTTGAACACAAAGTGACATTTTAGTATCTCCATAGGTGGGTAATCACAACTTCCTTTGATGGGGCATTTATTCTAGGTTTAATTAATATTAGTAGATAGGAACTGGAAGCCAATAAGAAGAGGTGACGCTGACGCTAATCTTTATCTCCCATGTTTTGGTGTCTTTGCTTTGGGATACAGGTCTCTATGCTGGGCTCTCACCCAGAGCCCTCTACCCCATATTCTGGATGCCTCCACCTCTATTCTGCTCCATCAAAACTTCATTGCCGAAGAGCCCCAGTGCTGCCACTGAAGAGGGCAACACATTAACTAGAAAGGCTCTGTCTCTTGGCTACTTTCCTCATTCCAAACTCCAGCAATACATATTTTAACAAGGTCTTCTGGGGATGAGTTCTGAACCAAAAGAAACGCCATATTAGCAGAGTTAGAGAGAATAATAGAGTCAGGATTCTGGGATTCCAGACCCAGATTTGTCACTCACTATCGTGACTTGGACGAACCCATTTACTTATCTGAGACTCCATTTTCTTTATTGTTAAAATTCAACAATGACACTCTCAAAGTCGTATATAGTATGGAATACAAAACTCATGAATTCTATCATATACATGCATTTTACTACAATGGTGAATGGGAATTTCAGCCAGGTGCAGGGAATCTTTTTGACAAGAACCTTGTCTAGAGTGCTTGGTTTGTCCTGCTGTCCCAACAAATGGCATAGAATCCATCCCAACTGGGTTGTAATAGTATAATGCGGGCCCTTGTTCACTTGTTCCTCTAACTGCATTAAATCTAAAGTGTAACGTCTAATCCAACTTGCACTTTATACAATCAAGGGGTAGGGCTATTAATACAGCATTTTCTATCTAATGTCTTACCTCTGCTTTAAGGCTAGCTGCTGACAGATTTAGCTTCCACATTAAAACACTTGCTAGAGTCCCCCTTGTCCAGTTCCATCTCTAGAAGGAGCAATACTGAGTAGCATTGAACTGAAGTGGCCCTTGTTGTGATCTGTCACTCTACATTTTTCTTTTGTTATACTCACTTAAACAAAGCCTTAAACAAGAATAAACAGCCAGCGTCTGGGAAGCAATTTTTAAAAAGTAGGCCTTGGGATCATATTTAAATAGTCAACAGTTGCGCACGAGCCTCCGAGCCGCATATCTTCCTTCAGGTGACCACAGGAGAGGGCCTCAAGGAAAGGTGCTGGAAGGCCTGCCTCACTACAGGGGAAGATGGCTTTCCTTGCACATTTCATGTGTGCACAGGACCCTTGGAGATGACTGTTAGCATCTGGAAACTCTGGGGTTATCAAGGACAGTAGGAAATGCCATTCTTCTCACTCTGAATAATTGTATTTGGTCCAGTGGCCTTAACCTTTTATGGCCTGATGGCTTTTGCTGTTGTCTTCCAAATCATTTAAACTTTTCTTTCTTTAAACGATAGGAGTAATATATGCTGGCTGTAAAAAGCTAAAAAATGCAGCTGAATGTGGAATAAAAAAATCAAAAGACCCCATTCATTCCCCGTCCCCCACCCCCCACCTTCCCTAATCCCTCTCCTTTCTTCCGAGGTAAAACTCTTTAATGTAACTTCTTCTAGACTATTTTATATGCCTTAAATATAGGCTTAAAAATATGCATATGTGTATGTGTTCACTTACATCTTTCTTTGTACGTTGTTCTGTGATTATTTTATTTTACTTAATACACCATGGATTGGCTTCCAAGTCACTGTATCTATATTTGCATCCTTCTTTCTAATGGCTGGGCAGTATATTACACTATAGTCTGAATTTTTATGTCTCAATAGTTAGCTGCTTTTATGTGGAAAACAGATGCTTCTTTTGACAGAAAAAACAGAGGAAGAGGAGTATTTACATATCGTTTTTTTTTTTTTTTTTTTTGGCAGGGCCTGAACTCACAACCCTGGGATCAAGACATGAGCCAAGATCAAGAGCCGTCGCTTAACCCACTGAACCACCCAGGTGCCCCTACGTTGCTTTTTGATAATAATCTGGCATAGACTGAGGCTAAGCTAGTAAGCAGTGAAGCAGCCCATCATTTTTACCTCAAGAGACTTGAGCTCTCTGATGGGCCATATGGGGAGAACAACTATCAGCAGCGGTGAATATGGTCATTTCAGTGATGTCAAGAAAAGGGCCATGTCCCAACCTCCAAATAGTATACCTGAATTTCACCATTAGAAATTCATTCCTTTGGTCTAAACATGGCCAGCTCTAATCATTCCCTGTACACATGCATATGCGTTAGGAATAAGCAACCGCTTAGTTTGTTGGGTACTTTCCTTCTCAGAAAGCACAATTCAATCAGAAAATGTTCAGTGTTCCTGGTGGCAAATGATTCTAAAGCTGGGGAGGGGGAGACACAAGATAGAGAGATATGCTAGGAGAAGAAAATAGGGGGAAAAATTAAGATTTCCCAAGTTGCTGAAATATCAGTCACCTGTCTAGAGATGGCCAACTTCTAAGAGCAAAATAAAAACAGGCTTTTACAAAGATGGAGTCTTTCTTTTGTTAAGCCGAAGAGAGGGGACAAGCACAGCCAGCACGCTAACACCCCCACTCCTGTTTCTGGCAGACATCACTTATCTATTGTGGTACTCTTTCCTGCTGAACCAGGACTCGGCCTCAGATTTCTTCCGTACTCAGCACTCCAAGCAGCCGCTACCAATTGACTGTAGCTGGCACCCAAAATGAAACCAGTTTGGCAAACCAGTTTTTCACGGGAGCCGTCATCTCCATTGTGACCAACCACAGGTTTGAATTTCACAAGCAGACATGAATTGTATAAGCTTAAATTTGCTGGTGGGATTCTTCCTCAGCCAACTGTCTGTGGAGGATGTGTCTTAGGGAAAACGGGAGGTCTCTCTTCGCTAATAAAAAGGATCCTTCCATACCAGACTAGAAGTTCCATGTGGGCTAAGGCTTTGTTCCCCATTTAGCCAAGAGAACCTGCAACTCAGAGCAGGTGTCAAGCTGAATGACCGTCTAAACCGTACAGTGGGACAGAACGCATCCCCAGCAGACATTCAGTATACAGAGTTCTTGAGAATTAAAAAAAGAAAAGTTTGCCTTAAAGCGTCTTGTTTGGATGTGCAGTCTCTGCATATGTACCCAAATTAGATATCTTTAAAAGAACTTATTATGTAAAAATATGAAATATAGTAACCATCAAGGAAAACAGGAACGAATCTACCAGGAAGAGGATGTGATTGTCAAATCGTTGGGTTATATAAGATGGAAAGGTAGATGAGGGCGAGCCAGCACCTTCCAGATTCCTGCGAGGCGGCAAAGTCGGGCTACTTGTACTGAAGTCGGGCCAAAGATTTTCTCCCTGCGGTGAACCTTCAGGAAGCAGCCGGCTTCCTGCACCCAGGGCACACTGAAGAATCTATCACCACATTTCAGGAAGCTTTCCTGGAGAAGCCGTCCCAGTCAAAAAAATCCCCCAAAACATTAAGCACATAAAATAAGCCTTTCCTTCATTTGGCCAGCTTTGTTCCGCTGCGTCAGAGAGAGGTCAAGCGAGCCCATCCAGCTTATCTGAGATGGGATAATCGTCCACATTCTCTCTCACTCACTTACACCCACACACACCCACCCACGTACTCTCTGTCACACACACATGCATGAAAACGTACACACATACTTATTCACTCACACAGACTCACACACACTCACACACCCTCCCATCCAAACACACATATTAACACACACCTGTACTCACGCACTGACTCACACTGTCCTGTTAGCATTTCCCCCTCCCCATCATACCATTTTCCTTCTAGACAAAAACAACTCTCTTTGGGTAGAAATCTTCTTGTAAAGGGACGCTCTCATGGACACCAACCCCCGGGGACCAGGTGGAACAGAGGCGCACACCTGCTCTGCTTCTGGCCCCTTTCTCGCCGAGATGGTATTAGCTTGTTCCTCTGGAGGAATTCTGGCTCAGAACTTTTATAAGTAGGAGACTCAATTATGCTTCTTATGAGTTCCCTAAATTTGGAAATGGAGCTAAATAAGGAAATACATTAGTCAATGTCCTTCTCAACCTCCTCCCCTATTCATTTTTCAATCTTTTTTTTTTTTCCTTCCGGCTGCTTTCTTGGGGTGATTTCTTTGAATTGGTAAAACTAACAACGGTAGCAACCACAAGCAAGGTGCCACACTGAGATGAAAAGGAGAACAAGGGAAGAAACAAATGCCAAACTTAGAGGGTCTGAGTATGATCAGTACATGGCTGTGGGCTGGTGGGGTTCTTGTGTGGGCCACACGGAGGAGTCACCTTGGTGCTGAATTCTACTGAAGAGTGGACGGCGTTACTATAGGAAAGAACACATTTCACACAGGAGATCTTTACAGTGCAAATACTAATGTTGTCAGTATTTGGGGATTACAGAGGTGACCCCCAAGAATGAGTTCTAGGGAGAAAAAAAGACCACAGCCAGAAAGTTGAATTGTATGACCCCACAGAAAGGGTCATGGGAGAGATACACAGTCCCCTCATGGAACTTTCTGGAAGACAAATTTTGGAGCCTGTTTGAACTTATATATCAATCAAAAGAACGTATGATAATCAAGTCTGGCCAAGGAAGCAGAAAGAAAGGAAGGTTCTGGGGACAAACATGACAATGCCCTTCTATGGGTTTTTCAGGCCAAAGGACCCAATCAGTTGTTCCCAGTGGCAGGAAAGTTGAGTTGCCTAACTTATGTGTATCCAGCTATCCACACACAGGTGAGGTGTTGGAGTAGGGAGCGGGAAAGGGAGAAGGGGAGGGAAGGCGGGAAGGAGAGGGAGAGAGAGAGAATTAAGAGGAGAATGAGGAGGAGGAAAGCAGAGGAAAGCAGAGGGGGAAGAGAGGTGAGATGAATATAGGAAATGTGACTCTGCATATCCTCCAATCAGCCCCAGTTCTGGAGCCTGTGAGCATCTCCCTGTGCTTGAGATGATTTTTAATGTTTAATTATAGCAATTTCTTCCCCATGACCAGTGTTCTCCAACTGTGGTCCTTGGGCCAGCAGCATCAGCGTCACCTAGGAATCCCTTAGAAATGCAAACTTGGGTCCCACCCCAGTTGGAGGAAATCAGAAATTTGGGGGGTGGGCCAGCAATTTGTGTTTTAAAAGTTCTCTCAGTGATTCTGATGCATGATAAAGTTTGAGAACCACTGCCCTACACACAAGCCAATTACTGTTTCTGGAACTCCACTGAAGAACCAGCTGAAGAAAGCTCTCATTTGAATAAACAAAGGAACATTCTGGTTTTATACATCAGTTGTGGGAGCTTGTCGTCTTTGAATCTGTCCTCACATTTCTGACCATTACAAAGACAAGTCTTTGAACCTGTGGGACTGATAGCTGGTTTCTGCAAACAGGACAGAGTCGGAGGTAATGGCCCATTGTTAGGCTTCTTGGGACACCTGACCTCACCATATTCTGGGCAGGTCCTTCTCCGTTTTCAAACACTCACAAAAACTAGGTTTCCATGAAAGAGACCCACACCTTGGTACCATGCTTCAGAAGAGTCCAGCGCACTTTTCCAAAAGGTCATCCAGCTCCGTGTGTAGTGTCATGTAATCATGCAGCCACTCTGAGGTGATAGATGGGGCTAGAAATTTCTGTAATACTTTTGGCAATGGCTTAACAAAATTGTTTTCCTGCAATCCGATACCTCAGTCTGGTGTTTGTTTCTATACTGTTTTTATTGTTTCCTTTGCTCTGCTGTGTGCACTCAGACTTGACTTGTAGAAAACTGTGGGCAGCACAGTTGGGTATAAAAGAGAGTTATTTAATGGTGTTATTTAAGGTGTGCACCTTAGCCATGCAGTTTACAAAAGCAAATCCCTGTGAGGGATAAAGCATCAGAGAGCAAAACAACAGTCGCTGACATCTCTTTGGAGGAGAGAAAGAAGCTGAGTCACTGAGCCTGCAATTCAAGAGAAGGCAAATATATCACAGAACAAAGGATAAACCTCTACCCCGGGTCACAGGACACCTGCTTCAGAGATGTTCACCAGCACAGAAAGATTTGTTGCTTATGATAAAAGACATCTGTGACAAGACATACTGAACAAAGCATCATCTGACCCCTACCTAAACATAGCTTGCTTTATAAAAGGTTGTTTTTTATATAATATTGCCAAACACTATTTCTGTAGCTCTTTTAAGAAAAGAGAGACCAGTTGGTGATATTGAATCGGTGGCAGACATCATTCTAATCTGTGTCTGGGAGAGCACATCACACCTCTACCCTACCTGCCTAATTTGCTGTTTGGGGAGAGAAACGAATGCTATTTAATTAAACAAAACACAACAGTTGTACGACTGAGGGCCTACCATCTTTAGGGCTACGCTAAGCATCCTATGGGAAAGAGAAAAAGAAAAAGACAGGTACCACTCTGGCCTCCAGAAGAGATGAGGTAAACAGGAGTTGAGCACTGAAATGTTTGTGTTTAGAGAAGTCCACACGAACTGGAACGTGGCAGGAGAAACCTCCGTGGAGGAGATGAGCTTTGCTTAGTGGGTAAAATTTCACAAGGACGTTTGGCAGGAAGTAGAAGCAAAGCAGAACAACAAAGTCAAGGCTCAGTGCTTTTAAGAGAAAATGCAATTCCTCACTTCCATTTGGGATGAAATATTGGGAAGCCGCAAAGTCACCAATGCGAAGGGTGACTCACCATCAGAGAAAGATGTATTGACTGGACAGGCCAAGCCCGCTTTAATCCCCCATTCCCAATTCTAAACACATAGATTAGGTGTTTCCATGCCCTTCACAACAGGGTATTATCTAGCACATTTCAGCTGTCACCTCTCCTAATTATCTTCCTTGCCTGTCACCTCTAAGAAGTCATTGAGGGCTTGAGCAGATGCTATCAGAAGCAGGGGCTGAGTCTGGGGGAGGCCTTGTGCAGGTTGGGGCGGGGGCAGGCGAGTGTGAACAGGGATGTCTGCTTGCTGCTGGCTAAGTGTCGCCACAGTCGATCTTCTGCTTCCCCTCCCCCGCCCTGGTCCCAAAGTATGCTGGAGCAGTACTTTCCAGCTGGTGGCAATCTCAGCTGGTACAGGTTCTTAGGGCAGAGGACAGGTAGCAGCGTGGCAGGAGGTCAGAGTCATTATGGAAAACACCTCCAAAAACATACCCATTTGTCTCCCTCTCCCAACAGCTCTGGTAAGCAGGGCCCTTCGGCATTTAAGCCTCCTGCACCCAGAGGAGGACCTTGCATACGCCTGCATTCAGTTGAAGACTTTTGGCTTCGCTGTCTCAGTTCGTGGACTCTGATTTGGTATCGTCTGATTTGAACACACTCTGGTCTGATTCTTTTCTTTCCCTCCTGAAAGACGACTACATTTGAGGTTTGATGATTTCTGGAGCATGTTTGCTTTTGTGGCACTGTCTTACCACGTACAATGATCTGTGCACCTGCCTCACTGTCTCCACCAGAACATTAGCTCGCCTGGACGAATCCCCTTGGCACCCCTCCCCTTGCCCAGTGCAGATACTTACACAAAGACAGCGTTCAATAAATACACCTCGGCTGAAGGAACACAGCAGAGAGAAGTCAGGCTCTTCCCACCTTTCTACTTCTCAGAAGACTAACGTCCTGCTAATAAGCCTTTATTAACTGCTCCTTCCCCACCGCCCCCCCCCCCCCGCCTCGTGCAGCTTTCCCTAAGTGTCTCGGCACCCAAGTGTACCTTCATGCCTCTACCCCCGCAGTTCCTTTTTCCAGGATCATCCAGCTCCCACCATTGAATACCTATCTACACATCACTAGAGGGGATGCCGATGCGGTCACTAGGGAGGGGAGCAATTCGCAGAGAACAGGACCAGGATACAATCATGTTGAGCGTGGTATTCCTGTTGCATGGGTTTGTAGCCAAACTGCATAAAACCCTTCTGGAAAAGGGATAGTGTCTAGTCCCACCTATTTCCAGGAAAGAAGATTCTATAACTTCAGGCAGCCCGTTCCTCTGTTAAAAATTCATTATGTCCCCTAGTAACGGCAGGATCGTGTCCTTTTCCACCTATTAGTGATAAAGACCAGTGGAAGGCTAGCGTCTAGACCAGTGGTTCTCAAAGTGTGGCCCTGGACCATCAGCATGGGTATCATCTGGGAACTAGGGAAAGCATGTCCTTGGGCCCCATACCAGATGCACGGAGTCAGAAATTGTGGGGGTGGGGGCCCAGCAATTTGTGCTTTTAACAAGCCCTCCAGGCGACTAAGACGCTCACTACAGCGTGAGAACCACTGGGCTGTCCGCTGGGGGATGAGAGGGTCACGGGTACGCATCACTTGTCAAGGTAGAATCACCTGTGTGTTTGACACACGTTTCCCCTGTTTATGGCTGCTTGTCAGGAAAAGATATTCGTTTTCATTCCATAGTCTGTGTGAACTGTCAACTGGAGACGACGAGAAACAATCTTCACAGGCCACTGGGCTGCTGGAAACTCAGACTATTTGACTTCGAAGAACTACAGACCAGATCCTAATTAATGAATTTGTCAAGCACTAGCTCCCCTTTGTGAGGATTTTAGCAGAGACGTCGGTGACAGCCGTCCACTTTTATGGATTTTAACTGAGTAATTAATAGGATAACAGTTACAAGTGCAAGTTAAGTGCATATTATTTCTACTGGATTGGGTCATAAATAAGTAATAGAGCTTTTGAAAGTGAATGGGAAGAGACGGTGGAAAAGAAAGACCTATTGGGAGCTGAATGAGGGAGGCCAGACTTAATTTGAAGCTCTACCTTCTCATTTCAGCGAAGCCAGCCGTTCCACAGGGGACACGCAGAGACGGTGGCGGATTCTGTTCCGCTTTGTGCTTCAGCCATAGCAGCAGGCAGATCACCGACCGAATGGAGACATTCTCGAGACTCTCCTCCCCCAGAAATCAGATGTGAAAACAACTCAATCTGGCAGAGGTAAAGAGGCAGGCTGAGCAGCAGAGCTTGCGGAATATTTGGTAACACAGTTACACAAGGTATTGGGAGGCTTATCTTTGTTGTTGTTGTTGTTGGGGGTGGTGAGGGGACCTGACTACCCAGCCACAAATTCCAGGGATTCTCTAGCAATGCAGAGACCTCTCATTGTTCTGAATCAACTTTGGGCCTCGGGGCTGAAGCATTATACCTTTGTGGGTCCTGGGCACTTTTGCCTTCACAGACCCCTTCCTTGATTAAAAAAAATAAATAAAAATTTTATTTTATGACCGCATTGGCATAAAGACAAATATAACGCAGGCTGGACTTGTTTATTATATATTCATTATTATTATAAACACTTTTCCTTCGGATTTGAAAAGGAATTAAAATGGAAACATGCTGGTGGGTCCCTGAAAGTACTGTGGCCTGTAGTAGCTTCCTGGGGGTTCTGTAACAAAGTGCCACAAACGGAGTGACTTAAAAACAGAAATGTCTTGTCTCAGATCTGGAGGCCAGGAGTCTGAGATCAAGGTGTCGGCAGGGCCTGCTCTCTTTCCTTCGGCAGGTCTCTCCCCCAGCTTTTGCTAGTTCTTTGGCTTGCGGGGACAGAATTCCAGTCCTCACTTGGTGTTCTCCCTGTGTGCATGTCTGTCTCCAGATTTCCCCTTTTTTATAAGGATACCAGTCCTGTTGCATTAGGGGCCCACCCACTCCAGTATGACCTCATCTTAACTAATGACCCTGAATGACCCTATTTCCAAATAAGGTCACAGTCACAGTCGGAGGTACTGGGGATTTAGGATTTCAGCATATGAATTCTGAGGGGACACAAATCAATCCATACTAGGGAGCCTAGGTCCTGTGTCTAATGGAGAGGTCATGCCTGCAAAGCCTTCTCTGGGATTCTGAAAGTGAGCTGCAAGATTACAGGCTCCAAAATATCAGAAATGAGATAAGCACCCATGGCGGGGGCGGAGGAGAAGGGCAAGTTTTATGTTTTACTTTGTTTTTAAAGGAAATACTTCAAAATTCAAAAACTCTTTAAGGAAAATTTTCTATGGATCGACTCAACCTGGAGGAAAGTTAACTTCTTTTAATGCCCCACAGGGTGAGCCCTAGCCTGGCCTCAGCTCCACAAGTAAGCAGCCAGCTTCCCCAACAGCAGCAAACCTTCCTCCATCCAGGACGTTTCAATCCTGTATGTTTGCTGCTCCTCTCTTGAGCTGAGCCCTCTTAGGAATTGGGGAAGGATACAATTTCATTTTTTTTTAAAATCTGATTTTCACTGAGGCAATGTACTTCTTATGATCTTTCCCCCCATATTAATCTTTTCTCTTCCCCTGCGAGAAACATTCAACTTGCCCCTAGATCTTTTTTTTTCATATTTTTGAATTAAAAAATATATTTATTTATTTGAGAGAGAGCAAGCAAGAGAGAGCTGGAGCAGGGGTGGGGGGAGGCGGGGGCAGAGGGAGAAGCAGAACCCCTGCTGGGCAGGGAGCCTGAGGCAGGGCTCCATCCCAGGATCCTGAGATCATGACATGAGCCAAAGGCAGACGCTTAACCGACTGAGCCACCCAGGCGCCCCTAATTTGCCCCTAAGTCTTGATTGACAACCCAGAACGAGGGGGAAGAAAGAGAGGCTTGCTCTGAAGAGAGAGATTTGCCCGCTGCCCCCGGATACCAACATTTCCCCTCTTCTCTATTGGAAAAGAGAGAGAAAGAGTGAGGGAGACTGGAAAGGCTACCTGAGATGGTCACTCCCTTGCTTTGCTTCAGTTTTTGCTGCTCATTGCAACAAAGGGCTCCAGATTCCTTCTTAGTCGTTCAATGGTTTAATTCCCAAAGGATTCTATAAACCCAAACAAAGTGTGGCTACCCTCCTCGAGCCTCCTGCCCTGCCCCCCACCCCCGACACACATTCAGAAGAAAAATCACTTCACACAAAAACAGCCAAATAAAGCAGCATAGCCCGAGGGGGCCCATAAAGCGAGAACTGAAACAGTACATGAACTTTGCCTGTCCATTTAAATTGCAAAAGCTCCGGCTCATTCCCAGACACACAATTGGGTCTGGCAATACCATTCACAGCCCTGGATGTGAACTGGAGCCTAAGACATCGTTAAAGGCACCAGTGACAATGCCAGTTAGGCTGTGTTGAAAGCTGAACTGTCCCTGTGAAACCGTTCTCTTCGAGAGGGCTGGGGTAAATAACAGTAATGGCTTTGAGGGTGTGTGTGCCAAAAACGAAGCGCTCGATGTTTACACGTAGGAGCAGCGGAAAGCACCCCAAGAAGGGCTTTTACACTCGGCACACATTATATTAAAATAACGACAGTGGTTACTCTGAACCCTAAGTCTCTTAGATCCTCGTTAACTTAAGAAAAGAATTGACTTTGCTACGTCCATATCCAAGACCAAATGACTTGTGTGTGTGTATGTGTGTGTGTGTGTGTGTGTGTGTGTGTGTAACCAATGACTAGCATTGTCCTCCCTTCTCTTCAAACAAAGATCTTCCAGTTGGTTTACCTACCAGATACAGCCCAAAGTGTGAGCAAACCCTGGGTGAGAAAGAAACTGTGGTACTTTTTGAGGCTATACCCTCAGATCATCTATATTTC
Source organism: Ursus maritimus (assembly GCF_017311325.1). Lineage (NCBI taxonomy): Eukaryota > Metazoa > Chordata > Mammalia > Carnivora > Ursidae > Ursus > Ursus maritimus. The sequence goes on along the minus strand of NW_024426119.1, from coordinate 13,914,984 downwards.
CTGCACGGTGCTCGGCAACTGCAAAATCTGAGCCCCAGGCGTTCTGCTTGGGTAGGGGAAATGGTGTGGTTGAGAATGAATGAACCTTCTAGGCTCTGTATATGATAAACCGCTAGAGGTATCCCAAAGTCCTCTCAAATGCCTCAGCTGACTAATCATATATAACACCGACCATTAGCAGATCGTGTGGGACAGGGAGAGAAAGTTCAGCGAGCAAAGGACTCAAATTCAATTCCCGGCCAGAAACTCCACGCGGCACCGCACGGATTTCGGAGGACAGCGTCCCGAGGAACAGTGGTTGCTGCTTAATACGACCTGGAGCTTTTCTTTACCTTGGAGGAGCTGCATCCACGCCCACGCTTCTCCCTCCCCGGAAGGAGTAAGGTGGTTTACTCTCTGTCTACACGACCTCTGATAATATGGCTTCCAACAGGTCACAGGCTTCAGGCTTTCTTTCTGCAGGCTATAATAACCAGCAACAGAGCAAAGTGAGACGAGAAAACGCCTCCTTGGGGTGAGAGCTCCCAGAGAAATGGAACAGGGCAGAGGGTAGAGTCAGACAGCTGTGAAAACGCTCATTGACACTCCGAGCGCGGCGCTCCAGGGCCGAGAGCGCTGCTGCTGCTTTCCTGTCTGGCCCTGGAAACACGGAAATTTACACCTAGGGCATTGAGCAAATGCCTGTCATTCACTATAGCAGGTGCGGGTGCAGAGTACAGAGACGGCGTGGGGGAGGGGCACAGCCTCCCTGATCTAACGGGACTCCGGGGATTTGGCTATGGGGGTCTAGCCATCTCCCTTGAAGCATCTTTAGAGCTTCAGGGCACTTCTCGCTCTCTTCACCTCTTCCTTATTCACGCGGGAGGCCTCGGCAATCTCGCTTTCCTTGTTTTCTTTCCCCACTTCCTCCATGGCCACAGCTGACCCCCCTCCCCCACATGCCTCAGACCAACCGCACAAATCTCCTTGGGAACCAATATGCCACCCCTTGCCAAGCTTCCTCAGAATGCTGCCTTCCAGCTCCTTCCCTCCCAGCCGAACAAAAGTTTCTCTCACAGCATTTATGTAACTTCTGAAATCTGACCTCCTCCAGGAAGCCATTCTAGATTGATTAGAGAGAAATGGAAACGATTCTCGTGGCCCCAGCTGAATCTCTCTCTCGAGATACGGATCTAGATAGCTATCCATCTAGATATATCTACTGTGAAGTGGAAGATGAGGAAGGTGAAGTTCAATGCCATCATCACCTTGCCACAGACGTTGACGCGTCTAATAAAGGTGGGAAACGAGTTTGAGGAGAACGATTGCGGTTGACAAAGAAGTGTAAACAAGGAATGGTGGATGAATCCGCCAATCTTACTGCCCTCCATCAGAGGGCATGAATCTGATTCTAAGCCCAAATTCACTGTGAGGCTCTGCTAGCCACATCTTATGCACTGCCTGCCTCGGTTTGAAGGTTTGAGGCCATGCTTGCTAGGTTACATACATGTCACATACATGTGTAACCGGAAAAATGAAAGACTCACAGCTTCCCCCTCCCTCCCACCCTCCAGAGAGGAGACAGCCTCAGTCCAGTTTGATGCTGGGTCTTGTCATTCCAACCAGAGGAATGGATTAGGGATGAAGGAGAAGAATAAAAGGAACCAAGACTGACTGGTTTACACTGGAGAAACCAGACTCAAAGAAGAGGAAATAACAGATTTGGAAGTTAAGAGGTAGGTAAGAAAAAGTTAAGCATCAGAAGGCACTAGGTTTGAGAAAAAGTGTGAGGGAGTGAGGGAACTTTCTTTTGGCGGGGGGACGGGGGGCGAGGGGGAGTGATTAAGGCAGCTGTCATATTGTGATAGGTGGGGTTTTGGGGAGATACATGGATAAAGAGATACGTCAGAAAATCTGCTATAAGCTATATATGGGACCCTTCCTGTAGCATTTTCTGAGAAACTGTAATGAAGATACAAATTGCTTTTAAATTCCTTCTGGAAGTCGGTGTATGTTTCTTTGGAAGTGACACTGGGCTGACACCAGGGACAGGAGGCGGCTCCCTTTCATACAGGTCACATAGATAGATATACCTCTTGTTTGCTTTGCGTTTGCAGTGTCTAGAGGGCAGGGACCCACAGCCACATAGCTGATCAGGGTATCTCCCAGGAGGCATCTTGTCATAGTTCTAAAGGTCTGAGTCTGAGCTCCAGTTCACCCTCTTACTAACTGTGTGGCCCAGGGCATATCACTTAACCTCCCTGAGCTTCGTGTCCTCACCAGAACGCAGGGAGCCATGATGGTGGCATCCGCGTGCACCTTGGGCTCCTGCGAGGGCCAATGAGACCAGTGTGGATGAGCGTGCTTTGTGAACCATGAAGAGCCAACCCGAAGCGTCACTCAGCACGGCCTCCCGCGCAGCGCGCCGCGCAGCAACTTTACTGTAACTGATGATAACAACGGCGCTGCAAGGCCCCGGCGCGGATGCTGCCCGGGGCGATCGCGAGTCTTCTCGGCCCCTTCCTGGTATCTCCTCCGTGTTGGCAGCCGGGAAGGAATAAACTCAGTCCTAGGAAACCTACTGGGAACTGCATGACTTCCCTACCTCATTTCACCCGGGGCCTCCGCCACTGATTAAATGGAAATGCTGGAGGGTGTGATGGGCCCAGGCCAGGGTTCTGTTGAATCCAGCCTATGCTTGGCCACCGCACCCTGTGCCGATGGTGACTTCACCGGCTGGCTCCCATCTCAATGGACGGCTCTTTCTGAAAGGCCATTTTGTGACTCGTCCTGGGAGCACTTCATTCATGCTGGCTGAAGTTCTTCTCCCTTTCTGCTCAAGGTTAACCCTACTCAGCCCAAAGCATCCAAAAAGAATCTGAATGAAACAGCGGCGAGTGAAGGCCTCGCTCGCTCCCGAGTTCGTGTCCCGGGGAGTTTTCGCTGCTTTCCAGGATTCCAGCAGAATCCCATCTAACCGCGGAGGCCACGGCTTGGCCGGAGCCAAGAACTCGCCTTCCGTGGAGGTCTCTCCCCACATGTTCCTGTGCCTCCCAAGAGCTGCGCCTCCCCGCGGAAAGGAAGCCGGACATGGGTACTACCTGCTGCCTCAGATTCAGATCCTGACTTTTTGCTTTCAGCAGCCGAGACCAAAAGGCCGGCCCACTTTCTCTTCGGTTTGAGGTGAGAGTCCTTGCAAGTGATTTTCCTGAGCGGCAGCCCAGAGGCTAGTGCCACAAGGACCTGGCCTGCTTTCCTTGGCCTCCGCGTGGCCGGTTCTGCCCTCGCCCTGAGCCGGGCCAGCAGAAATCCGGGCCCAAGGCAGCGCGAAGACCTTGAATTAAGACGCAGGCAACTCATTCCACTTTCCTGGCCGCCTCGACGCATCTGTCTTGTCGGCCCATGTCTAAACCTCTTGAGCGATTCCAGCTGCTGCGCTGGGCCCGCGGACACCGTGACATTTGGTTTCTGTTAGAACACAACGGATCAGTGTGTTCACCTGCTTCATTTTTTCCTCCTGCACAAGGAGGGGGACAAAGGCAGCCAAAACCTGATGCCGCTGATTTGGAGATTTCCCATTTTGTCTCGGTGACTTCATGCCTTGGCCTGGCCTCTGCTCGATCTTCCAAAACCACTTTATTTCCTGTGTATTTCCAGCACTTGGCCAAAAAGAATGTACAGTATGAAAAAAATGTCTGCTACCCTCAACTGCAGAGACCCTCTGGAAAAAAATATCTGGAGGGCTTTTAAATAAAAGAAATAATTACAACCTGCTGAGTGCCTTACAGAATCTATGAAACTCGACCTTTTCCAAAATATCATAGTATTTCCTGTGGCTTCTGTAGGCTAAGCCTTCATGGATTTATAAATATGTGTCCAACACTGTCTCTGGGCTCCATTTTTTTAATCCAAATGTCAGATTTGAAAAGCACAAATACATCCTCTTGGAAGACAACATCCCAAAAGGTGTTAAGCTAAAACCCAGCTGGAAAAATGTAGGCTGCCAGCTGTCAGGGGTGGTGGGCCATGTGCATTTACTTTATTTTATTTTATTTTTAATGAATGGAGGTTTGATTTTTTCCAGCTTGCTGCCCGGCTGTAGCTTTTCAGATGCCGAACATGCCAGGTATGCCTCGCAGATGTGTGCGGCCAAAGCTTACGACTAAATGGTGGGTGGAGAGTGGTTCATGAGCCTTGAGATTCATAAATTCTAGTCTTTAGAACTCTCTGTATAAACATGGTTAAAGCTTGGAAAGAGAGAGAGAGAAAACATTCTGACCTTAAACTACCTGTGATCAATGATCCAGACTCCCGCTCGCCTTTCCCAAGAGAAAACTGAAACCTTTTGAAAGAGAAACTCAAGGAGACAGAAGCCTCTACTGACTTTCCGGAAGAGGTAAAGATTCCAGGCCTGGGTTCAACGTGTGGGATTATTTCTTGCTAAGTCTATGTGCGGACAGACAGGAGGAAGTGGAGGGCAGTACAATTAACTGGACACTTAAATCTGCACCGACCATCTCAAATGTGTGGTCATAAAAAACATTTTTCCCTTGGTGGCTTTGAAAAAAATAATTCAGATTCTTATTTTAAGTTTATACGGCAGGTTGCCCACTTTAGCCAACCCTGTGGAATTAGGGACTTCCTTCCCAGTAAGGAAGAGCTGAATTCTGTGCTAAACGATGCTGATCGACTCTGGTTGGTGTCAGCCTTGGGCTGACTTGCGAACTGGTGATCCTTTGTTTTCACAGCCCATGGCCCTCCCTGCTTGCACTGCTTGTGCCCCAATAGTAAGGACCCTTCGTTAAAGCTAGGCAGCATCCCAGCCTGGGAAATAGCCCCTTGGCTCAAATTAAAACCTATTCAGGAGTTCTCTTCTCTAAGATACCAACCAAGAAATTTCCGTTGAGGTGAGAACAGCTGAGTATGGCCCCTAAGGCAGATTCCAAAGAAAGAATCCTTGGAACCAAAGTGAGCTGGTGAGAGATATTTTTAATTGAGAGATGGCCATGTTCAACCCTTCTCATCCAACAGCTTCAGGGGGGTAGTAGAACATTCCCTGAGAGACGGAAGGGTAGGTTGAACTTGCTTTTACTTTGTGGTGTAGAGTTCTGGTGCCCGGAAGTAGAGGGGGACATAAAGGGACAGGCTTGAAATAATTGCCATCTCTTTATTTAATCTTGGCCTATTAGAGGAATACAGGACTATTTTATACTGAGAGGAAAAAATGCGGACATGCCCCCAGTCACCTTCCAGAGACACTTTATAAACATCCTAGAGCTCAGGCCCGCCTCCACCATCTCAGGACCTCAGAACGGGTGAGGCTTTACCAAATGGACCATGTGAATGAGCGCTGTGCGTGAGGAGAGGCATTCTTCAGACACACAGTGTGTGATGGTTGCAGGACACAAGCAAGGCACAGAGTAGAAAGTCAACAGACCATGGGAAGTTCTTGGATGAACTGTCTTAGGCTCCCAGGTAAGCCACAAACCAAGTATCGGTAAGTAGGTAGAGCCTTTCTTGTTTCTATGCCTTTACTTTAGAGATCTAATTCTTAGTAAAGCAACTCAGGAAGAAAAACGAATACTTCTTTGTTTCTAGGACTTGGCTCTTTGTTTTATAATTAATATGGATTCCCACCCAAGGCATAAATGTTTAAAGCATCATGTATACTGCATCACCCACTTGTTAAAGTTTAAAATGCTGCAAATAGCCAAGAGTCTGTGCTTTAGGTACAAGCAAACTTGCTCACCCCATGGTTTTAATCTCTGGCAAACAGTGGCATAAACTGACCTCTAGGTCAATTTTGTATTTGTTGTGCATTCTTTGCCATTATAAAATCAGATATAAAGATCTGGTTTTTGAGTCAAAGCCTAGCTTAAAATATTCTAAGTATATACATGCACACGCTGGTCTGAAATGTGTGTGGGTGTGTGTGTGCGCACACGTGCACATCTATATGATAAATTATATACAGAAATGGGTGGAAAAAATGGTCCTAACCCCATATAGGCACAACTAGTGAACAATCATCTAAAGAAATAGAAACCAGCACCTTCAGACATAGGGATTATTTTATTAACAAGGGAATGGGTACAGTACTGGACAAGCCATCCCCTTGTGAAAAGTCAAAATCAAACAGAGTAAAGAGGTTCTTCCTCATATTGTTCTCAGATATGTTAAGGTTTCATGTCACTTAGGCTTACGTGTCAACTCAGGGGTGGATTGTGCGTGCAGAGGGTCTAAATCAACGCAGTGTCTCCGCCAACCTGTCCTGAGCTCTGTTCCTATAAGTGGGCTCCTGACCTGTCCCTTACGAACAGGCCTCTCCTTGTTTGGTAACCGAGTCCCTGTCATGTTCTATCCTGGTTCTCTTTCCAGGCCTTCCAGGGTCCCAGCCTGGTTCCTTTCCTTTCCTCATAATCTCCATGAATCCCAATCTTACCATCATAATTTTTGGGCTATAGGGTCTTCTGGCTGTTAGAGGGTTATGACGTAGGCAGCTTGGCCCCCTTTGATCATGGGAAGCTGCAGTATGTTTCAGTGACAGCTCTCCGTTATGGAGGCAGATCAGTCTGCACTAGTAAAAGAGTTTGAATTCTGGAATATTTTAAAGAGAAGAGGCCCCAGTGTTTTCCAGGGCACAGAGGAGCTCTGGACAACTGCTAAGGAGACTCTTCCAGATTACTTCAATCAAGGCTTACATGATCGCCCATGTATAGGCTATATAGTGGCCAATAGTGGGTTTAATAGCTATCCTTAAACTTTAGTAAACACATGAATTACCCAGGGAGCTTGTTAAAATGCACATTCCTAGGTTCTCTTCCCAGGGATCCTGATTCAGAAGTTTTGGAATACAGTTCAGGAATCTTGGGGTCTCTCGCCCCATGATTCTCTTTGACAGAATTTTGAGAAATGTTGCTGTATGCATGTACTGAAAACACCCATGTATGAATTATAAGTTTTATTTTCATACAGAGCATTACTGTTAGAGAAATACTTGCTGCCTTAAAAAAGTTTAGTATATCCCCTACCATCTCATTTACACCATTAATTCTTCTAGTAAATGATTTCTGTAAAACATAGATGTGAAAGTTAATGTAGCCTGATCCAGACTGAATTACTGCAAATTGCTCTAAGAACGGATGAAATGCAAATTAATGGGATTCCTGTAAATGCTTGTTTTTTTCCTAATATTCTATGGTAGGCGGTTATGATATATAGTCAAATATTTAACAGTTTTAGTTATTTTAGCATATTAACTGAAAGACTATTTTCACAGTAGGTAAGAGAGGGAGAACAGTTGATAATCGCTTTAGTAACCCTTGCCTTAATGGACCAAGCTTTGCAGGACAAAGTGGGTATGAACTAGAACTGCCCGGATGAATGTTTCAGGGTGCCCGTTAGCACGTTCAGACGGCATCTCTTCTACGAGGAGTATGACAGAGACAACGTCTGCTTGTGATTTCAGGCATCTGAACACCCACATCTAAACAACAATAATAATGCTAATAGCTAATATTCATCAAGGCCTTCCTATGTGCCGAGTACTTTCTGTACCTTATTTCATATTGCCTTTACAACATTCCTACAGCTGGATCCTCTATCAACCGGTTTACAGATAAAGAAATTGAGACTCAGAGAGGTTAAGTAACTTGCCTCAAGGCCCACAGCTAGAGTGTGACTCCCAAGCCCAAGAGACCACCGCTGTGTCTGTACCCGAGAAAGAATTCACTCTCCTCCTACTGGTCTCCTCCACCAGGGCTACCGTCGCTAGAGGCACAAACCAGTGAGCTAAAACGTGCAGCTTGCAAAGCTGATGGAGGATGAAGCGGTACACAGAAAGTAACTGCCCAGATCATTTTCTTTAGGAAAAAGGAAAAACGAAATCCCTTTAAAATTTTACTTTCGATCTGTATTTGCAAACACAGTTTGGCCCGGTTGCCACAGAGCCTGGCTTTGTCTAGAACTGGACACGGAGCCTCAGTTAGCATTCCTTCCAGGTACAACAGCTGCTTTGGGCGGCCTGCTCATTAGACTCTCCACGGAGAAAATCTTGAGCCAGGGAGGACATCAAACTGAAATTAGATTAGAGGAAAAGGAGTGAAAGATGACTATGGAATGTGATCTATTCCCTTCTGTGATTGGCGTGCACAGAAGAGTCTTAGAAAGGAATTTTTATGTTTTACTTAAAAAATACTTCCATTCAAGGAAGGCGAGGAAAAGCAGCACTCCGGGTCCTAGCAGGTGCTTCAGAAACAGGGGACGGCGGGCTGGCGCTCTAGCTGACATGTGTCATACCCTCGCCGTCCGTGTCTGCAGACAAAACCAGCGAGGCCCGTGGACAAAAGCCTCCCAAGAGGTGAGGGGCAGGAAAGGATTCAAGCCTCCTAATTCCCAGGCTGGGTGCCCCTTGTTACACCACGAAAAACGGATTACTTTGTTCTGATGTGAGGACTCTGTTGGCAGAAGGCATTTCAAAGCAGGCACTGATCAGAGCAGGGAAGAAAGGCAGGAGGGGACCAGATATGGAACATGGCAGAGATTGTGGAGACCAGGGGAGCAGGAAGAGGCCTCTGTCAGAGGCTCCAAGTGTCCTTTCTCTCCCTACGGCGGGTAGCCCTCCTTACCACCTGTCCACGTTTTAACTCGTTCTGCCTCCATCGACCCTATGTCATGTTGTGATTACTTATGGCCACACCAGCGGCCATTGGCAGTTGTGCCGAGATAAGTGGTGGGAATAAGAGGTGGGGAGAGTTGGAAATGGATCATCATTATTATTATTATTTTTGTTTAATTAGGTTTTGCTATGATGCAATAAATAATAATGAGAATGATAATAATGCTGAGAAGTTAACATTTAGTAAGCCAGGCACTATGCCAAATATTTAAAATATGCAATCTTATTTAACTCTCTGCTCTTCTGATCAGTGTTATCATGATTCTGCTTCACAGATGAGGACACCGAGGTACAAAGAGGTCAGCACCTCGACCAACTCATGGGGGCGAGGGGGGCCGGTGAGTAGTAGTGCGGGGACCCACACGCCAAAGTCTGGCTGCAGATTCTGACCCCAGAGCCCATATTCTTGGCTACCACGTGCTGGGCTTTCATAGGGGTTCCCACCTGAATCCTCACAGCAACAGGCTGAGCTGGGCTCTGTTGTCCCCTCTTACAGATGAGGGAACTGACGCTCAGAAGAGATAATCTGCCCAGGAGGAGGAGTGGAGCTGAGCTTCAAAACCAGACTCCAAGCCACTCACCCAGTGTCCCACGGACCACTCTGCAACCCATTCTCAGGTCAGGATGGGACTCTGTTTCTCATGTCTAGGACTCTCTGAGCAGGAGGAGAGCACAAGAGCTTGTGCAGAAGAAAGAGAACCAGGCAGAGTGTGGGAGCAGACAGGGAAACTGTAACCATTTACCGTCTGTCCTGTGACCCATCAGCTGGGGGATGGGACAGCAACAAGGACTTGCAGAGGGCCACCTGAGTTAGGCTGAGGCTTCTCTGACTTGCTAGAAACACATGAGGAAGGAGAAAGCAACAGGGCAGGTTGGGGGAGAACAGGAAAGAGAGGGAGGCAGACATAAGGAAAGACCATCAGGCAAAGAGAGGAGCCTCTGACAACAGCATCGACAACACCAAAATTCCAGGCATGGACCGAAACCCACTGACGCGCAGACACCTCCGACTCCCTGCTTTCCTTCCCCGATGGCACCACTGCAAGCTCCAAATCCATAGCTCCTTTTACTTCTGGATGATGCCCACGGACAAATACAGTATGTCAAACACAGGGACGTGTGAAAGGGGAGTGTGGCGGGGGTTGTTTTCCATATCCCAATAATAGCGTCGCAATTTGGTACCTAAATAAACAATCTATTTTAGTGGTTCCCCTTTGATACCGCGAATGTTCCCTTCTGTTATTTCTGGCAGTTCCCAATCCTGTGATGTGATTAGAGAGGATGATTACACTTACATAACAGCATCAAATTAATTTGCCGCCGAGAACAACAGCGGCAGAAAATCATTGGAGTCCTCAAATCGCTCCCCTCCCCCACCCGGCTCGAGTTTATTTAAGTGACATCAAGGGATTAGAGCGAAGTCGGTCAGTAGAGCACTGCTGGAAAACAACCAAAACACCGACTCTGACCTTGTAAACCAAAGAGGGAACAGAGCAAATAATGAAAAGTGCTGCTCCCAGGCCTGGTGCAAGGGCCACGGGATGAATCAGCCTCCCGAACACCCATTTCCGTCCGCAGGAGAAAGAAACAACTGTACCTTTCAGTGAAGAGTCTTTTGCTCGAGCTGGTCCAGCCAAGGGAGGGCTGTCAAAACCCAAGACATTTGAGATTCTGCTTATGTGTTTTCTTTTCTTTTCCTTTTGGCCCCTTTTCAAGAAAAACAATTTAGAAGTTGACTTGAATTTTTTACTCTCTGAGCCCTGATCCAAAAAAAAAAAAAAAAAAAGAAAGAAAGAAAGAAAGAAAGAAGAGGAGGGGAAGCAGAAGCAAAAACAACTGTAGTATTGCTTCTGCTTTTCTAAAAGATAGGACAATAACAGCACAGAAAACTGTAGCCCGGGAGCTGGCCAAAGGCCCGAGATTTACAACAGAGGGCAGCACATGGATGCTTGGGGAAGCCTGGGCAAGGGGCTCAGACGTGAATCCTGCCTGCTGATTTTAGCTCTGACACTAACCCTTGGGCAGACATTTAAACTCTCTGAGCCTTGGTTTTCTTACCCAGGAAAACAGATATTACCTTCTTTCATCTCTATGACAGAGTTGGTGTTCACCCATCCATTCAACAAATATTTATTGAACACCAATTGTCTCAGGAACTCTGCTGGCCAGCGGGCACACCAGCCGGCAGACGGCATCTTAGCCCTCAGAACTTCTGTGCTCACGCAGTGTGAGACTGAAGCTAGCCACTGTGCACTACGGGCCCGTGTAGACAGGCGCTAACCTCCATGCACTATTGTACCGAAGTTTCACAACCGCCCTACCAGGGAGGTAGTGAGCGCTCTCCGCGTGTTACAAATGAGGAAATTGAACCTCCATCCTTTAAAGATCTGCGTGCCAAACCACATTAGCAAGTGACAAGATTGCAGTTCAAACCCAGGTTTTTTTCTGGATTTAAAGCCACATCAAGTCCCTTTATCTTTTTTTGGAACCTGATAAACTCTCAAACATTCTGCAAATACAAGGAATTATTTTAAGTGTGTTTGCACAAGCTGTTCATATACCAGACAGACATCAAAAATGCACAAATTTCTGTTGCCTCATTCCAGCAATTATAGCACTTGATTCTTTTTAAAGCAAATTCATTCCCATTATCTCATCCGATCCTTGTGACAGTGTTGAGACGCACACGGAGAAGGTGGTGTCATTCCCATTGCGCAGATGCAGGCGCCGAGGGGAAGCAATTTGCTGGAACTGGACCTGGAGCTGGAGCACCCGCACCCCGGTACCAGCCTCCTCTCCGTGAGTCTGCGCGAGAGCAGGCTGATGTTTCCAGTGCGGGCTTCAGTAGGTTTCTGGATGCTGCCCACCTGTGTCAGTTTTGGGGTCTCACTGGCAACCCTTGTTAGGTAGAAATCCACATCAGAGATAGAACATGGGCTATTTTTACACTTGTCCACTTTGAGAATCATTTGCTGCTAGTCCAGCTCATAAGAATTTGTAGCATTTTCCCATCACCTTTTATGAACATCATCATCCTTCCCTAACATGGAGATTTCATGGTGTATTCTCTCATTTAGCTGTTTTGTAAGATTGCCCTTAACATGGATATATGGGGTTCCCAAAGCTGCTACTACTCCAATTAGACTATTTTAACCCTCTTGTGTGTGTTTTTTTTAAAAGATTTTACTTATTTGTTTACTTGAGAGTGAGAGTGGGGGGGTGTGTGTGCAGAGGGAGAGGGACACGCAGACTCCCCGCTGAGAATGGAGCCTGATACAGGGCTCAATCTCATGACCCTGAGATTACGACCTGAGCCGAAACCAAGAGTTGGACACTTAACTGACTGAGCCACCCAGGTGCCCCAACCCTCTGTCTTGTATGTAAGTGATAAAACATTACAACAAAGAGAGTCATGCTAATTCCAATTTTAGCATGCAATCCATCATATCACTTGACCCTGCTGGTTCATACCTCTCTTCTCTTAACTAATTTATAAGATGGCTGTCAGAAAAAAAAAAAAAAAAAAAAGAAAGTACACTTTTACCTTCATGACTTAGTTCATTGCTAATTCTGCCTGACATGTTCAGCCCCAACTTTGACAATCCTCCCCCAATCTCCAAGGCCAGCTCAAGTTCCATGCCCTTGAGGATGCATTTCCTCAACAGCCCTGCCAACACCAACATCCCCCTCTGAGTTTCCCAAGCCCATGGACTGTCAAAGGTTTACTGGGCAGGCACCTTAGAGGAGATCCAGTCCTAATCCCTTCAAACATAGACCAGGACACCAGAGTCCAGAGAAGTTAGATGCCTTTTTGGTTGACGCTGAAGCTTGAACAATTATCCCGCTCTCCTGATTCTTGAGGTCAACACTGCTTCTGGGAGACCCCTCTGCTTCTCCCCTAATGTCTGTGGACAGCGGAATGTATACACGGTCTAGAATGGATATTTATCTCCTTACCCCCATAAACTTAGTGAGCTTCCTCTGAAGGCAAGGGGTGAGTCTTCTTCATCTCTGAATACTACAGTATCTTTCACAAGTCCAGACACATAGTGATTGTTTAAGCAACAGTTGGGGGATAAGTGATGGTCCTTTATGAAGACCATGTCCTCTGTGGAACCTGGCTTTTTCATCTCTAATGGTGTTTCCTACCCCATCCCCTGTTATTTCCCTCCCTTTCTCCTCCCTCCTCCCCAACCCCTCCTCTCCCCCATTAGACACATCCACAGAGGACTTGGCCTTCTGCTTCACCAGGCATCCATTCATCTGCTCACCTGCTTATTTAGCAAATGTCTGTGCCAGCACTGTGTTCGGTCTGGAGATGTGGCAGTGAGCAAAATAAAGTCTCTGCCCTCGTGGTGTTTACCATCCCTCAATGTCTCTCCTGAGTGATGACTCCCAACCGAAAGGAAATCAGAGGGGCAAATATGTCACTCCCTACTTAAATTATTGGATAAAGATAATGATCACTTCAGTATGTTTTCCATTTCAGAGAGAAGAGTTTGGGACCAGGCGCTTGTGTTCATCACTCGGTCATTCTCCAGTACTGGGCGTGAGGTGAATGTCACCGACCGCGGTGGCAACCTCACTGTCATACAATTTTAATGTTCATTTTTTTTTAGTTGCTTACTTGATTAAGCCATCTAATTTTTGCCCATAATGGGCCTTTGGGTAAAGGCAAATAGCAGAATTCTGCAGTAAAATGTTGAAAAGTTTATGAAGACTGTACACACGATAATAATTCTGCAAGTCACTCTTCACTAGGTTTCAGAATTCCATATAATCAATGGACCTCTCCTATGACCCACAGAGATGTCGCCATCATTTTAAAAACCAATGTTAATAACAGAAAAGTCGGTGTTGTTGATATCCAATTTGGCTTTTACTTATCTGTGTAGAAATGTTTATAATAGTGGCCAGAAATATACTTAAAAATTTCACTGTCTAGAAATAAAAGAAACAGAGGATAAAAATAAAACCGATTTTTTTAAAACCCAAGATGAAAGGTTTCCTAACACTACTTATGAAGGCAGATTTTGTTCCGTTTTTGTCCATAATTGACGCTGTGATACGCAGTTAAATTTCAAGCCTCAGCTTAATGACATTTATTTGGTTTCCAAACTAAGCACACTATTAGATGTCATTTTAATGTACGTTTTATAAATTGCCGTTTCTTACATAATTAAAGTAAATTAAACCGTGTGCATCACTTGTTAGATGGAACTCATTCAGAATTTATTATTATAACCCATGAATATTAGTAAATATTGTATTCAATTAATTTTGTAATAAAATCTTTAATATACACTGATCTAAAATGATACATATATTTTAAAACATTAAATCACTTCATTTTGCTTTGCATGCGAGATGATCAGATGATTAAAAATTTTCTCCAAATAATATACATTACTAAGAAATGAGTTAACAGGTTTAAAAATGGTAGGAAACTGCTGTTCTAAACTGTTTATCTGTCCCTGCTCTTACCATCTATGCTCCTTCTCCAAGATGAATGTCCCTCTCAGCACCATCTGTCATCCTTTTTCTCTCTTGTACAGTCTTTCTCCTTTTCCTCAGTGTGTAAACATTATCAAGTCTCTCCATTCTAAACAACCAGTCAACCAACCGTAAGCATCAGGAAACCTCCTCAGCCCTATCTTCCCCTCACGGTGCCACCTTACACAGACAAGCTTCAGGGAAGTATTTTTCTGCCATCTCCTCTGCCTCAGGGCCTTTGCACTAACTATTTCTTCTGCCAGGAATGCTCTTCACGTAGTTTTTTTTTTTTTTTTTTTTTAAAGCTGACTGAGTCCTGCCATTCGGGTCTCAGCTTCTACAAGAGCTGACCAATCCTGCTCCAGTGCCCTTCCAACCCCTTTCCACACGTTACCCTCTTCCGATTCTGAGTATTCATTACTATCTGATATTTTTGGAACAATTCCAAAGGAGAGAGCATTGCCTGCTTCCTGGATGTGACTCTAGTGCATGAAGTAGTGCCTGGCACCTAGAAAGTGCCCGATATTTATTTGTTGAATAAATGAGCTGATGAATAAAGGATGATCCGTTTCAGCCTCCTTCGCTGGTTTCTTTTTCCTGTGCTTACTCCTTGGGTGCTTGCTGTGTGTAGGAATCTGCCTTTCAACCTCTTCCTTTCTCCCTTCTCACATTCTCCCTGGGTTTTCACAGCTAGCCTCAGAATCGGAACACCCATCCACATATGGAGATGGCAAATACAGAGCATGGTACTGCCCAGGGCAGACATTACCAGAGGAGCTCAGCGCTCTTCTCCAAACAGTCTAGTCCTGGTGGGCACAGTGCTCCAGGCAGGTCTGCCAATTGATAGGCCTCAGCACTCCGGACGAAAGCTATTTCTCTGACCTACATGTCAACGTCTCCCCAAATCTCTATCTGGAGCACTGGAGTTTTCAGACCCCCTTTGCAGCCCGCCTCCACCTGCATTTGTTGATGTCTATCATCCAGCCTCGGGAGTGGCGCATGCGCTCAGTAAGTGCTTTGTGTAACGATAAGCGTATATTCAGTGACATTATCCACTCAGATAGTCTCTAACTAGCTTGCCAGGTACACAAGGGAGACTCACTATTTGTACTTCTCTTCTTTCAGCGTGGCCCTGGCACTTTGCCAGGTCTGGAGCACAGTACGCATTTGTAACGAGTTACACATTTTGGCCAACAGTTCCACAATTTTACCCTTGAGTTCCTTCAAAACTCTTGGGTGGATGCCATGAGTTCCAGTGATTTATTTACACCTAGAGTGTCATTCTAGGACATCCTGTCCATTCACCACAACTTGTTCTAATGCTTTAGGCTTTTCTGTTTTCAAATACAATTAGGGAGCGGGCGTTTTCCTTTTGGTTTCTTTAGGAACAGCTAATGGAAAGAATTTGCCGCGACTCTCTCAACTTTAGAGTAGTGATGACCAAGTGGGTCCGAATGACCCAAATGACTCCCTCGTTTTCTTACTCCCTTCACAAAAGAATGTTTTCTGAGTGGCACGGAAGTTTCCTGCAAAGCCACGCTCAAGTAAGTTATCTCCTGCAGCGTTATGCCAACTAACACTATAAAATTCAGGCTGATAACTCAAATGGATTAAGAGCTTTCACATCCACCAACTCATTTAATCTTCATAAACCCCTGAAAGATTGATAAGAGAGGCTAGAGAGATTATCCCGTTACAGACAAAGAAACTGAGGTTCAGAGAGGTCAAGAGGTTTGAATGTCACGTAGCAAGTTAGCCGCTGAGCTGAGGCTGCAACCGTCCTTTGGATTTCCAGTCCAGCGCTTTTCCGCTCCCTCCTACACCTTCATTCACTTGAACCGCCTCGACCTATCCTAATCCAATCAAATGTTCAATGAACAGTCGTTAGGACAGCTGGAAAGAACGAAAACTGACGTCATAATGGTTGATTCAGTGGCCACATGCAGCTGTGACCTCACGTAACAAAAATGCGCTCTGCTAGGGAACAGTCCCCAAGGAGTGCCTGAGAGAATATACTGAGAGTCCTGACCCACAGAGGCCGGCCCAGACTGTGTGTGAGAGTGAATATCCCATCACACGTAAAGACATACACGGCATCGGGCATGCCAAGGCTTCGAAGTCCTCGTTGCTGGATTTTATATAGAGACGAGCTGAATTCTCATTATAAGACCCTCGGCTGGAATCCAGGCTGAGGTGAGCGCTGGGGACCATCTCTAGCCATGAATACATCACCATACAGAGGGGAGGGGGAGCGGCTTTGAGTCAGTAGCAACCATAATTCCCACAAGGGAATAATGAGGAAGCTGAGTAGCTGGAAGGATTACATCCTGGCATTTCGTTTTTGGATCACAGTTTGCGTGCAACCGCAGCCCCAGCCCTGAAAGAGGGCCGTCTCGGATCTGTCCATACACACGGAGCAATCTGCCTCTGATGTAACCTGACGTCAGCCCTACTCTCTGATTAACCGCTTCGGGGTAGGCCTCAAAGAACCGAGTGCCGAACGGAGCCCTGCGGAGCCCGGGAGCTGCTGGTGTCCCTCTTCCTTCTACCTAGTTTTTCCCCAAATAGTACCTTGCCAGTTAAGCCAGTCTGGTTGAACAGAAAGGAGTATTTCACTGTCTTTGGTACAAAAATGAGGGTAAATTATCATTTGATGTCTTAACCACTTCAGCCCCTGCCCGCCATTCAAGGAGATACCAAATAATTTGCTACCTTTACTTCAATTTCTTTGGTACAAAGATCAGCCTGACCATATTTTGGACTTGCTAGTCACTCAATAACTCAGTATTTAAAAATCTGTAATGTACAACCTGGGACTGTTTAACAGTTTTACATTCAAACACAAAAAAATTTGTGAGTTTTTACAAAATTGTTTCAATATGCTTCATTATAAGTTCTCCCTGAGATTGCCTGCTTTCCCTCCCCTCCCTCCCTCCCTCCCTCCCTTCCTTCCTTCCTTCCTTCCTTCCTTCCTTCCTTCCTCTGTAAAATTTTCTAATGTTCCCAGCCTTCCGTTGGAAGAATAAAACACTCTTCTAACAAATGTCAATTGAATATTAGTGCTAAAGTAAAATTCAAAATTTGTTGGCAGAGGGGACCTGTGGAGGGGCTGAATGTGGGCTGAACATTCTCTGGGCGCCCCGTTGATCTGTCTCCTACATTAAGAATACTCGCTAATGAAGAGAGCATTGGTATGGGACTGAAAAAGGATTCCCTAGGTCTGTTAATTTACTTGGAATAATTCATTAGCTGACACTTTTAGCTGTGAATTTAGCTGGTAAATCCCAGGTCACCCCAACATTCTGTGTAAAGAGAGTGGAGCAGTTTTTGCGCGAGCACTCCACGAGGATGGATTAAAGCCCTCTCTCCCATAGTTACCCTTACTTGAGGGAGCTTGTTAATAAAGTGCTCTTTGGAGCCTTTCAGTAACAGGCACTATATGAATATTTATAGAATATTCCATCTGTAAACAGCATTAAAATATAAACAGAGCACACCAAGAAATAGGAAGGCCATTTTCACTAACACATAGCAGTGCTGTGACACGCTGGGGTGCCATTCCTGGAATGGCTAACGATCATCACAGAAGGAAAAATCATTTGCTTAACAAACGAGGGGGCAGCACACGGAGTGGTCGGGGGGAGCTTTGGTGTTCTGTTAACCGTGTCTTCTGAGTCATTGGATGATATGTGCGTATCTGCCCACACAGGCACACACACGCGCGTGCACACACAAGCACCTGAGATCTGTAATCCCCACAACCGGTCATATGTAATCGCTGCTTTTGTAGATAGAAAGTGGTCACATGAAAGAATTTTCAGACAGTTCGACCTAATTAATGCCTCCCCCCACCCCTGGAGTTTCTGGCTCTTCTCTCTTTGGGCACAGGGAAGGGGTGGGAGGATGGAATTCTGTTTACACGTGGGCTCCAGCCGAGCAGGAAAGGAAGGAGGAGAGGAGTTGAATGGAAACCCGAGTAGAGACCCATTTCTGCAGATTCCCTGGGCAGCATCTCCTGCCTCTTCAGAGGCAGTGGGATGGAGGATGTGGAGGTGGCCACCAGCCTGCATACGCCAGAGACGCTGCCCACGCACCGGCTGTGGCCATGTGTTCTTGACTGCAAGCCTCTGCTACCTGTCGTAGGTGTGCTACCAATTTTCAAAGGGATTAGTATACAATAAAATACGCTCAACAAGAAAACCACCCAGAACGCAATGAATCATTCTTTGATGATTCAAAAGGCACTTTGGGATCCTGTAGTGCCTTAGGGTCAGCTTTACAAACATGAATTATTTTACGGTAAATGTGTGGAAGAGCCAGTTCACTAGAAGCACCAGTTAAGAAAGTTCTGGACATAAGAAAATATAAAAAAAATGTTTTTGTTTTTTTTTAAAGTGCGGGGCAGCTCTCTTACAATATTAAAAAAAAATACCGTTTTATCTCAGGCCTTCTCTGCTTTCAAGCTTTTGCCCAGATATTGTTTCTATTCTCTGGAAACAAACACAAGGCTCATTTATCAATTTGGAGAAATACTATTCTACAGTGTGCCTGCATAGATACAATTGAAAACCCTTCATTTTCCTATGAACCATTTTTTTAGGGAGAACTTCTGTCCTTCTAACGTAACCATTTATAGATGCTTCAAATTCAATTCCAATCACCATGTAAGGGGTTGGTCTGACAAACTTGACAAAATTATTATTATTTCTAAATCAGAGTCAGGTGGCACACTCATGCTTTGTTTAGTTTCAAATGCTCCTAAAACCCGGGAGGATGTGACTCCACTGCACTCAGGCCAACCACAAATGGAGTTTCTCCCTCCCTGCAAACCACAGTGGTTGGTAATGAAGAAAAAACATCTACTCCTTGGAAACCAAGTTCTTGGGCACCTTTGAAAACAAATTAATCTAAAACATCTGCAAGAACTTTATCTTTAAAAACTCAGGTGTCTAAAACTGAAGGGGAAAAATACACAAGCGAGGCTTTGCCAAACAAGTTTTTGAAAAACAGGTTTCTAGCAGCAACACAACGCCAAAAATAAAAGTGCAACTGGCTTTATGAATCTTTCCATGATGCCTCCTTTTGGCCTTCCACAAAGAATGGCATTCCTAGGTGAGTCTCTTCAGATTTTCCAAAGGGCTCACCTAACATAAAGATTTCAGGCAAAATAATGTCTCCCGGAGGTTCTCTCTTCCGGATTTATTAAAAAATTCTGGTTCTCCTTAATTTAAATTTGGATGGTGGTAAGCCCAAAGCAGCCAGGCATCAAGGTTACGGCATCCGTCTAGAATAACTGAAAACACGTGTGTTGTCTATCAAATGACAAGCTTTGGTCTTACCCAATCTGTGGAGAAAGATCACCAAGAAGCAGAGAAAGGCGGCCATGTTACTGCACTGGGGGTCGACTATGTGTCTTGAAGGAAATATGTGAAACACACACACACACACACACACACACACACAGAATGAAGAAGCATCTTCAGGTCGCTTGCACACACATTTACTACAATTACTATGAATAGGGGGCCTACACGCCATCTTCACAAATATCATTTTGCTTGAAACGAGTGTGGCTTTGCAGTTACAAAATTTTGTAACATCTACAAGTTCAGTACCATCTTAACGGCTACCCTAAAATTATGTCTCCAAGAGGGACACTCCTGGTATTTTGAAAACTGCGGCTGCTTCTCCTCTTTCTCTGTTAGACGTGGTCTAATAGGTTTGGAAAATGACATTCAAGATGCTGCTTTGCCAATTAGAACTTCCGCTACCTGATTCTTGAAGGACATAAGCATGCCTAATTGTGTTCTCAGACATTTTATGAAGTTGTTTTGAGTGCTGAAAGTCTCTTAACCTTCATAGAGACCCATATTCATAAAAAATAAATGTTTTAGGGAAAAACAACTGGAGAAAAAGGGCATTTAATTCCAAGTGGAAGTTCTATTCACTTCCAAGATGCACAGAAGTTTACCGACTTACAAAAAGCAAAGGCAGGCTGCACACGTTGAAAACGGAGTTAGAACACTTGGACAGATATTTTCCCCAACGTTTCTCGACACTGTGGTAAACGCTGTCCTGGGCAGCTCAGGGGGAAAGACAGCATCG
The DNA here is from genome assembly GCF_017311325.1 of Ursus maritimus. Taxonomy (NCBI): domain Eukaryota; kingdom Metazoa; phylum Chordata; class Mammalia; order Carnivora; family Ursidae; genus Ursus; species Ursus maritimus. The sequence goes on along the minus strand of NW_024426119.1, from coordinate 13,894,730 downwards.
TCTCGCCAGGGGCAGGACTTTCAAACCGTTTTCGATAGCAGTTGCCCAATAGAGGGGACTTCGATGCTTCCGCTGCCCTCAGTTAACTGGTCCTTGGGCAAATTTAGGTCCAGGGTCTCCTACCAGGGAAATGATTCCACACCCTCATTACCAAATTCCTTCTCCTTGATTTTCTTTTAGAAAGCTTCCTTTTCAAAGTTTAGGAGGTTATACAGTGTGTTAAACTCTTGACAGGTTCTAAGGCAGAGACAAAATACACGGCTGCCAACCCTCCAAGAGGGCCTACCTCGTTAACCAGCCCCGACTGTCAGCAATCATACGGGTCCCCATGTGGGACACACTTAGCATGATCACAACCTTGCCTCAGGAAGCATGCGAGGTGCAGTATGCCAGACAATATAGCTCCCCGATCTCCTGCTCCGTTTCAAAGCTGCTTCCCATAAACCACACTGACGTGCCCATTCAGGAGGACCACAAGCTCCCACCGGACCTGCCCCTCCAATTCTAGATCAGCCACGTGTGTTCCCCACCTCTGGAGGCTTTCTTTTCTGCTGCCTACCTTCTTGCTATGGTGCCAATCACCGCCGTCCCCCTGCCACCCCCTCCCCAAAGGCTCTCTGAGGCTGCTCCCTTTGTGATTGGCATCTCATTAATGAGGAAGGGCTGGTGTCTCTCTCATTACAGTTACAGTGAGTGAGAGTACCTCAGAACTAATTTACTTGCTCTCACTAGGGAAGACACTTTCCTCCATCAAGAAGTTCACTTTCCTGCTGCCTGTGGCAATAAAAGAACCCGTTTTGTTTTAACATTAATAAGGTGAGAGAATAGAGAATTTCCAAAAGAAATTAAGAAAGGCAAGAGGGTAGGTGTTGGCCCGTGGAAGTTTCCCCAAAGCCTGCCTGATCCTGGAGTTCAGTGAGGGACCCTTGATTCAGCAACATATGGACGACTCCAAAAAGCCTGCCAGGCAAATGAGAAACTGGCCACACAGGGAGCCCGGGGTGCGAAGCATGAGATGTGGGTTCTAGTCCTGGGTCCTAAGTCCCTGAGTGACCTTGGGCCAGTCTTCGATTTTCTCTGGTCCTGAGTTTTAGTATCAGGAAAATAAGGGGAGTGAATAAAATGGTCTCTTAGGGTTCTCCAAGCTCTAAAATTTTAATATTCTATAAATGGGACTCTGGACTATTTAAAACTTTTTCCCCCCTGTTTGGAGTGAGTTTTTATCTCTGGCAACAAATTAGAAATCCCTCCAGAATTAAAGAGCATGGAATGCAAATCATTTGGCTTCTCCAGATGAAAAGGTCAACTAGACTCAGAGATGTACTCCAAGCCTGCACCGTCTGCGTGGAAACCTAATTAGAGATCATACTTCATTGGCTAAAAGGGATCAAACTTATCCAAGCTTTCATCTGGATATGTATTTTTAAAAAATTACTCTGAGTTACTAATTCATTTATCTTTCTACTTACAGGAAATTCCACTCATTGATAAAGCTCTGCTTTGACACTTCTGCTCACATAAAATACCTTCCTTTCCATCCACATTACTTTGTGTTCCTGCCCCTTTATCACGTTGTGCTTAAAATGCCTTGTCATTTAAGGAACCATAAAAAGGACATCTTAAAAAATGGGTTCATTAGGTAGCTGGAGATGGCATCTGCGCCTGGAACCAGAAGTCTGCCCTCTCAGGGACCGGCCTCAATGATAGGAGGACAGCCGAGAGGATGTTACCACAAAAGCTGGCGTCCTGATCCTATTTGAGTGGGAATGTTGATGCCAAATTTCAACAGAAGTGACCAAGCAGCAGGTATCAGATATGTCTACGTGGGGGAGAGGAATGGCTTTACGCTGGGAAGATCCTAGAACCCACGCCTCTCTCTCTTGATGACACAGGCTACTTGGGAAACAGGAGAACTCGGGCTCAAGTCAACAGTTGCTTCTTACCTTTCCCACCTATGGGCTGAGATAGTACTCCTTGCTCCCAGGACCTCCCCCCTCCCCTAAACCAAAGGGAAACAAGCTCTGTGTGTACCCACTGAGTTTGCCCTGGGAGCGCTTGAGTCATCTCAGAGTCACCGTCTTCCTGTCCTCCTCAGGACGATCCCACCACGTCTACCCGCTCCTCGGTATAGCCTTAGGTACTGACAACCTTTTCTCCTACTTACAGCTTTGGATGAAATTAAAACTAATCCTCTGTGGTTTGGGTAGGTCTTGTGTAAGACTCCCACACCCCACGATCAAGGCCGTGCAGTGCGGTGTCAGAAGAGATAGCCAAGCTACCACACCTCCGTCACGATGCGGACGAGGATGATATTTTTTGCCTCCTATGAGGCAGCTTTGAAAACCTGACTCACAGAACCTCCCTTATGCAAATCCTTACGTTCTCCTTCTTCTAGCCAGGACACCGGCACCTCCTTTTAAAAATGGGGCGCCTGGGTGGCTTAGTCGGTTAAGCGTCTGCCTTCGGCTCAGGTCATGATCTCGGGTGCTGGGATGGAGCCCCGTGTCAGGTTCTCTGCTCAGTGGGGAGCCTGCCTCTTCCTCTCCCTCTGTGCTTCCTCTCCCTCTCCTGCTCTCTTTCAAATAAATAAATAAAATCTTAGAAAAAAATGAGCAGAGAGATGGATGAGCAAGAATGTATGTACCTGAGGATGAAATTTAAGATGTTCCGATTTGTACCCCAAATTTCACCAGGCCAGAGTGGCTCAGCTTCCTTTTTACCTGCACCATGGGGGTGTAAACCCGCTTACTGCTGGTATCTTCTCACTTAGCTAGTAAGGAGGATAAGGAAAAAGGAGAATCAAAGGGAGGAAGGCTAGAGACACGGGACCAATTTTCAGGTCATCCCTTCCTTCTTAAAAGAAGGAATTCGCCTGCAGTGTCTGTAATTTAGAAGGTTTTAATGAATGGCTTCTAAATTATTTATTACTCATAGAAAGCCATAAACATCCCTCCCTAAACCATTATGAAATTATCTGGGCAGGAATCAAATGGTTCAAACATTTGGCACTTTTTACTAGCCTGTTGTTGAAAATAGTTCTGATCTGTGAATAAAACTTCTTTCCTTCCTCGTTACATGGGATCGCGTGTGAGCACGCGAGTCTGTATTTGATTATTGACTTGAGATTGTCAAAGGCTTCTTAGCTTTGGAACTTGCTCTTTTGCAGACTTCCGACTTCATAAACGATTCCAAAATTAGGGAAAAAAATAAAATAGAAATTTAAAAAAAGGCATCAGCAGAATATACAAACTGGATATTCAAGCAGAAGTGTTTGAAATGCCTCAGCCTCATTTCAAAGAGCTTCCCGCTGTCAAGCCCAAACACCCAGACAGGTAGACCTGCTGGGAGGTATGTAGGCGATGCCTGCTGCCTGATTTTCAGATGGCGAGCAGGCATTTGAAAGCATCAAAGTCCTCTGTATAGATGTGTGTACATGAATCCTAGCCTCTGTCATCTCTGCACTTGCCTATTGTAACTTGATGTTTAATAGACTGCCAAACTTTGCCCTTCACAGACTGCACATTTTTTTTTTTTCCCAAGGATCTGCTCCTCCCCCAGGAGCTTCTTGCTGGGGCTGAGTTTTAAAAGTTTTCATTCCTGGGCTTGTGCTATGGCGCTGGGTCACTCTTTGAATTCAGCATTTTTGAACACCTCACTTGTTGGCTGGCTCTTCCTCGCTCCTGGTGCCGATATCTCTATGTGGCTAAAGTCAGTGCCCTCCAACCACGCAGCATCCGCCATGAGCCAGCCCTGATACGAATCATTAGCAACCACAGCCCTCACCCCGTAAGAGCCTGTAATGTGGTGGGAGAGAGAAGATAGAGATCAAAGGCCCTAAACTGGCAGCCCACAGGTGGTGTATGGCCCAGAGACATGTGCTGTTTTGCCTGCACGCTGTTTTAAGTTTGGATTCGTAGCCGATGCAGAAACGCTGGGAAATTTTGCTTAGAAATCTGCATTTCCAGCTTCTAGAAAACTGGAAGATGTGATTGTGAAGGGAAGGCTTCCATCCTGGGTCTGTTTCAGATGGGACATATATTCTTCCTCAACAGAAGTTGAGCGACAGACGCCAATAAGCGCTTTAGACTTGGTCCTCTTGACATCTTTATGCTACCAGCTGGGCCACTGGCCCTTTGGCTTTATGACCCATGATAAGGACACACACAAAGGCAAATAATCGTAACTGGCATATTTGGAGGACACGGGCAGGTACTTGAGATATGTTGTCTCATTTGATCATTTCAACACATCGACAAGGATTCTAATACCCATTTTACAAATGAAGAAATTGAGGCTCTCTGCTTCTACGTACCTTGTGCTAAGGGTTGGCTGTTGGGACTACAGCTACTGGCTTTGAAGCATCCCTCTTTCCGATCAGAATGAGAGAAAGTTCCGGGGGAGGGTGCGGTACGTGCTACTGGACCCCACACGCTTTTGCTCTCATTCAGCTCTGCTCTAGTCCAGCCACAGCAGATATTCTAGATCATTTTAGCACTTCTTGCCTTCGCGTATTCTTTTCCCTCTACCTCGAATGCTCTTGCCTTCAGGACCTGGCAACTTCTCTTCATCCTGCAAAACCCAGCTTAACCGCCAGCTCCTTCGTGAAGATTTTCATGAAATCTGAGTCATTATTTTGACCTCAGAGCTCCTGTCGCCTTCGTTCTTACTCAAGTGCCCCATGGGAGAAGGTCCACATACACGTCTCCTCTCATGCAACTGTTAGTTCCTTAAGGTCATGGCCACATCTTGTTCATCGCTGTATCTCCCTTGCCCAGCCTTCAGGTGCCTTCATGCAGTAAGAATTCAACACAGGCTGGCCTGTGGGGTGGAGGGATCTGAACCGTGCACCTTTCCAGGGTTTCTTGGGGAAGTGAAATTACATGGGAAGGGTCAATTCCATTTATGTTTTGGTCTGTTTCCGCATAGCCATTACCGGACCCTCCCATATCCTCCACACTCTTGACTTAAGAAGCCTTTGCCACTCACTCCTCTGTTGCCAGATGATGGAATACACCCACTACTTCGAGTACCCAGATAAGTGCATCAAGTGGCTTCAAATTTGAAACAGCAGAAACTTGCTGGGCACTGTGTGGGTGAGGAGGAACTGACGTGTGTGCACTGCAGGATCATGACAAGGTTGTAAAGCCAATCGAGAAATGACCAATCCCAAGGAGAGCTTGTGAAAATACCTGAAAAGATGGCGGATTTGCCCAGGTGCGAGCAGAGGGCTGGCTGAATGTGTTTCTCACGTGGGGTACGGGAAACCCTGAATACAACTGACTTCTCTCCAAATCATTGGCTGGGCCTCAAATGAACTTCCCTTTTTTAATTCTCTACCCCCATAGTATTTTTGAAAGTGTAAAATAATTGCCACTACAGCTAACCACTAAAGGCCTCATTAAAATAAAAAAAAATTAATACGGAACAGTGTACATGTGGAATAAACCAAACCAGAGGCCAAAGCTTAAACTCTATCCCACACCCGGATCATGAGTAAGTGGTACAATTAAGGGCAGGTGCACTGACAGGCTGGCTGGCTAGAATGAATTTTCATTCTCTCTAATAAACTTATCCTAGGAAGACAATGAGAAAGCACTGACCAGGTGGGAGGGAGGAGTTGACTTTGGCAATGAATCACTAAAGGTGAGAAATGTCTTCTCATGAAATGATTATTTCAGGAGAGAATAGGGAGAAGAGCTTGTAGTGCATTTAGGGGAGGCTTTTTTTTTTTTTAAAGATTATTTATTTATTTATTGACACAGAGACAGCCAGCGAGAGAGGGAACACAGGCAGGGGGAGTGGGAGAGGAAGAAGCAGGCTCCCAGCAGAGGAGCCTGATGTGGGGCTCGATCCCAGAACGCCAGGATCACGCCCTGAGCCGACGGCAGATGCTTAACGACTGAGCCACCCAGGCGCCCCTTAGGGGAGTTTTAATTGGCATGTTTTTGTTTCTCATCCCAAACAAACCTTCACTGAATGTGCCCTGCGTGTGTGGTTATTTCTAAACTGTGAACAGTGAGCGTAGCCTGCGAAACTTCGGGCATCCTCATAGTCAGGCAACTGGCACCCTACTCAAGACGGGTGGATGGTAGACATCACAGGTTTTGAATTATTTTTCCTGCTGTGACAGGAGAGCAAAGGAAGGCCGCCCCCCTTTCCACGTACAACAGGTTCTTAACGGTTAGCACCAGGAAGTAAAGTACGAAGGGAAATGAACGCCCAGGATCAATATTTGTTAAGAAAAATACTCTTTCATTGAGTTAGGATGGAAGTGAACATGCAAACTGCAAGCAGATAGGTGTCTTGATAAGCCTCTTGCAAGCACAACGTAGAGCAGTAGACCTGTTAACTACTTTTGTCTCCATTTGCCAGGGTCAGGTGCTCAGATGGGGTCGAGGGTGGGAGATCTGGACTAGTAGTATCTTGACAGAGTTGCAAAAAGAAAAGAAAAGAAAAAGATCCATTTGGTTGAACATTGTAACCTGAAAGCTAAATCACTAAACCAAGATAATTACAGAGTGGCTCTGCAAATTTGGTTAGGGTTTAGCAGATAATCTCAGACTTAATAAAATAAACACCCCTTGATGTTTCCAGTCACCAGGTAAGAAAAGTGGATTCTTCCTCTCTGGTCTTGTTGGGAGTCCATTTAGGGTCACCTTGAAAACCCAATACGAGCAGTTTATACAAAACTCGTCCAGTTCTCTATGTTCCTGAACCTTCTCTGACCAGGCTGGGCCTTTCTTCTCCTCTAATGGTTAGCCACCCAGGGTCCTCCTCAAATTTCTTTCAACCCTGTTTCCTACCCCTTGTGTTTTTCGTGCTTTTTTCATTTTCCCTGTGTATGCTGACTCCCTAGTTCCCCCTCTACTACATTATGCTCTATTATTTCCACAGCCTGAAGAACTCACAGCTGAAGCATTATTTCTAACCTTGTTTTGTATTCCTAGCATGTGCTGTAACCTGTTTTGAGTTTTATTTGCAGCCAAGATGCTGACACAGCTCCAATTTTGCTCTCATATTTTGATTGGGTAGGAGTGTTCATTACTGCGGCTACCAGGGTAGGGAAGAAAAGTCGTTTTAAAAGGCACAATTTACACCTTCGTTAAAAGGCTTTTGTTTCTGAATGCTGCCCATTTAAATTCTAAAAACTTCAAATGTTAAAAAAAAATACATTACTTATTTTCTTGGAGAAAAAAGATTTTAATGAAAATTGTAGTGGCCCAATATGATTTTTCCTATTACGCTTTTTATGTCATGCCTATTATGTTTGATCTCCCTTTGTGTTTCTTAACCGGCCTGCAATACAGGCAGGTGTAGAAAGTCCAGGAGTCAGGGTTTGTGAGAAATGATGTTTTCAAAGCCCAGTTCAGCTATACACTAATCAGCCTTCCTAGGGACAACTGTCTCACTGGTGACATTGTTGAATTCATAGCTCCTGTTAAGCTCATGTCTCATAACCAGGTAATTCGTGCATTTCAGCTACAGGGAACCCCTTAATGTGGGACATGAGATTTTCACCTAGCTTTCCCATAAAGAAAAGCACATGATGAGTAAAGTTTTACAGTTCTTAATATCTGATCCTCAGACTTCTTTTTGGAAGAGACTTATCTTCATGGGATTCTTCCATTCCAAGACCTTCACAAGTTTCATAGTTGGGGTTACTAGATAAAATATAGGATACCCAGGTACACTTTAATTTCAGATAAACAGTGAAAACCTTTCTGGCAGAAGTATGTTCCATGCAATATTTGGGACATCTGTCTATCAAAAATGATTTTGCTTACTGAGATTCAAATCTAACTAGGTGTCCTTTTGTTGTTGTTTTTTTGGGTTTGTTTTTCTTCGTGTTTTTGCTAAATCTGGCAACCCTATCTGCACTGTATAAAAGGACAGGCTTTAACTCTCAAGCCAGGACTTCTGGGTTCCCGCATACACTGACTCCGATCCTTTTCTTTCTGCCCTCTTTTCTAGGATATTTGACCTCTCCTCCCTGCTCCAATCCTGTGCGCCATTTGCCAGCCTCTGAGTTTGGGTTATTTTCCCATCTGGAATGCCTCCTTTCCTTCTCTCTCCCTGGGTTACTCAAACACGCCTCCTCAGGGGAGCCTTCCCCAAACACTCAAAGTCACCCCTTTCTCCACTTAGATCAGCGAGCTCTTTCTGTCCGATGCCTCTCACAGCGCCTCGCAGCTTGGGTTATCACTTCATCTGTACGCTGTATTTTTTCCCAAGGAGGCACAAGCCCTTGTGTGGATGTGGCTTTGCCTCACACCTCTCCGTGCACTTCACAGAGCCCTGTGCTAGGCCTGTCACGTCGCTGGTGCTCCGAAGTACCTACAGGTTTACAAGACGGCTATGGAAGGACACTGAGCTGCGCCCTGCAGCTTCAACTTGCTCTTACTTTTCTCGCGCGTTCAGGGAAGGCTTAGTCCCCCGTGAACCAGTGGGCACGTGGGGAAACTTCCACACACGCACTCTGTTGTATATAAGATTCAAAGTTTCACGGCCAGATCCATTTCTCCTGGACATGTGAGTAAATGGTGCAAAACCTTTGTCTTCTCTGGGAGAAGGGCCTGGTACCCACCTACCTCCCAGGGTAGCCAGGATGCATCCGAACTTGGAAAACTGGAAGTAGCACCGTGGCTGGCGTGCACGTGGTGGTGAGGATAGAACACGGAATAAACTTCTCTACAGTGTACCACTGAAACTGGATGCTTGGGTTTCTCATGAGAGTTTCAGGGCTAATGCCGGCATCAAATCTTCAAATCATGGCTGACAAGGTGGGACTTCAGAATGATACAACTGGAGACAAAACCAGCTGGAGAGCAGGTGGCAGGATTCTCTGCCTAACCTAACGCACTAGGTCATGGTCCCTGGGAGTTAATACTTACTAACTACATCCCATGATCGTCGGGATTTAGAAATACACAGAAAAGGAATTCTAGGGAGAAAACAACGCAGAAATGATATTGGCTTTAACTTTCTTTGAAAACTTAATTTTTTTTCATCTTTATATTTTGTTTTTGCTTGTACTCATATAGGTTCGCACACCTTGTACGAGTGTCACTGATAACTACACGAACCAGGGCTTTTCACGACAGGCTAGTGGGGCAGGAAGTGTCCTGTACATCCTGTTAGGAACTTGCTTTGCCTTTCTACCTTTTTACTCATTTACCTGTGAGCCTTAAGAGCAAGGCGAGCCTCGCGCGGTATCCATGCTCGCCAAGACTGCCCAGCGCCCTTGCAAAGCCTCATTTAGCCGCTGGGTGTGCGGGCCATCTGCACGCTGTGCTGCGTCCCCCTCACACCCACATTCCGGGCTCAATTAGTGGAATCCCAGTCTTATATCCACACGGCAGCAACACATTAAAATGTCTCCGATTAAGCCCTAGATTAGCATGTGCCCTGACTTTATCTTAATTGCCGATTAAGATTAATCCCTCTAGGGAGTTCTCCGGGGCTGCTTTATTACCATGGGGTGAATCATTACACATTTTGGGTTGCAAGTTCCATTTAGCTTCCTTTGACTAAAATGGGAGGCCCAGGCTCTCTGGGCCTCTAAGGAAGAGGCTGCTTACTGCTCTCTGAAAACCTCTCTTTGACAGCTCATTTGCACCTGAAGGCTCCAGGGTCAGGGATGAAACCTTGATCCATCTTGACAAGTCTATGAAAGCTGGAGCACAGGGAGACATGGGCTTTTGGGCTTTCAGGTAGACTGTTTGCTTTAAATATCTATGGTGAACTCTGACCCGAAGGGTGATAGTCTTGATACATTCAGCGTTGGCCTTATGCTTCATAATGATTGACCTAAAATCTTGTCTCTCTCCCTCTTTCTCTCTTTCTCTGTGGATATACATAATTTGTTTTCTGAACTGTTTGAGCATGAGGCATATACAGCATGATCATGGAGCCCTGGAGACTTCCATACGGGTTTCCTAAGAATAGGAATATTCTCTTATGTAACCACAACTGAGTTACCAACGTCATCAATTTACAGTGCTCCGATAATCGTGTCTACTCTACCAATACTGATTTACTCTGAAATCTACTTCACTAAATAACACCTAAAGATCTGGTTACGAAAGAGGGGCAGGAATCAAGAGGAAGAAAGAACCTTTTCAGGAAGGAAAAAGAGAACTTTCCATCCTGGGGCCAGAGAAATAAGACCCGTACAGAAATCGGAAAATAAAATTAACGATACATCGGCAGCAGCGTCAAGACACACTCAAGAACTCAGGTAGCCAGCTTTTCCATCCTGCTAGGGGTTCTCAGTGTTCTTCGGAACCCCAGGGTCACAGAGCCACCTTGGCAGTGGAAGGTGGAGGGCAGGGGTGGGCATGGTGGCTGCCGTCTTCTCCCACCCACTGCCTCTGTATTTTGAAGAAAAATATTCCATTGGTAACACGCATTTCAAAACTGGTCCCAACGAGCAAATGTAGTTAAATAAAAGGCCAACAAGGCCAACTTCTGGTCGTTGAATGGATAAGCCCATAAAGACTCAAGGAAGGCCAGGTCAGTCTTGACCCAAACATGGAGAACTATCTGCCTAACTAGACCTGACACTACCCTCACCCAGCTATGGAGTCTTCCCCAAGAGCTCTTTTCTCCCCCCACCCCCCAGGGCCATGTTCAGCATTTATGTAATGTGTAATAAAGACTTGTAATAAAGAGCTATTCATTGAGAAATGTCTTTTCTCCCAGGTTTAAGATTCTAATCACTTATGAAATACCGGGTGGCTTTCTGAGCAGACTTAAATCAGGATCATTCAGCAGCAAGGGGAAGACCACTGAGACCTCACAGCCGAAGAGCCCTTTGATGACAGTGTGTGCCTTGGGCCTGACTCAGATTCGAAGATCTGACTGACACCCATGGCTATGGATTCTGGAGATTGCTAATAGGGCAGTTCCCTGCTCTCTACCCCCGGGAACCGAATCCCGTCCATGCTCTGGAAGGATTAGCTTTTATCAGAGCATCTGGGTCAGATGAGTCAGTGTAGTGCTTATCAATGTCAAGGCCAGTCTTCGTATTCTTCAGACGTGCTGCCCCGTTTCGTGATGCCCTTCATTTGAGACTCTGCCCTAATCCAGGAACCACCACTGGGAACTGCCTCCTCCTGAGAGGCTATCATCGGAGACCATGGGAAGATCCCAGAAGCCCGTCTCCCCGGATCTTCCGTCACACGTGCTTTCTACATGCCTTTCACGCACAGCGGTTGCTACTACTCCACCCACGAGGAGCGTTTACTCCTAGAAAAGAGAAAAAGCCCCTCTCTTGTTTCCTTACCCCCACTAACTGCCCCATGAAGCCACCCGTCTTAGTCGCCCTTGAGAGACTCAACGGATGTGCCCGCATCTAGGTCACTCAAGTGCCTCAGTCTTTGCCTTTCCTCACACTGAGGTCCTGAGATACACCACGTTTGTCGCTAGCGTTTCTGAATGGGCAGACGTCGTTTGCAGTCTCTTTCTAAATGTTCTAGCCTGCCCCCTCCCACGGTCATCTTATTTTCCTGAAGCAGAGCATAAGAATTGAGGACGAAAGCTTTCTGTTTGCTGAACCCACATTATTACCATGTTCCTCAGATTCTATTACAAAACAACCATTGGCTTTAACTGGAAACTTGAAAATTTAGGGTAATTGTAGTATCAATTCATGATTACTCAACACATTTCCTCAACTTCCTTTGTGACTGATATTTTGAGTCTATTACTGTAACATTGTCTGAATAAAGTGTGTTGTCCTGAAACGAGCTATCGGTAGTGTCTCAGACACCCCGCACCTGTAGGGTTTCTCACCTGTGAATCACATGGCTGCCAGAATATCTTTACCCTCTTCTTTCTTCTTGCAACACGTCTCCCTTAAGCTCCCCACGCTTGTATTGGACTTCCGGATTTGCGTTCAGCATCAGTAGTAACACAACTCTACACGAATGGGATTTCTACATTATTCTGGTCCAAGCTACAAGTGATTAGATTCCCTACCCAACCCCCAATGGCAGTATTACTAGGCTTTATCTTGATGGGACTGACTTCGTTAATAGAATTCTCTCTTCAGTCGTTTGACTATGTTAATGTTGCTAGAAGGAAAAAAACCTGACTTTCCTATATGTAAGCTGTTTTCAAATTTGCGTGGGGGGTTCTCCTGAACAGATCTGCCATTTCCTTCCTATGGAGACACTACAATTACACGTTCGGTTTTCTCCTTATAAAAACTAATATCTCACTAGGCACTCCGCCAGGAGTACTTAGATTTAGTTCTGAGAAGAACTCTTCTCGGATATATCTGGTCTAAGCTCTAAGACCTTGTTTCCTTGTTTTCCACTGTGCTCTTTGTCCTTCCCTTCTCATTCCTACTTAAGGTGCACGAGTGCACACGCATGCGTGTGTGCCCACATGTGTACACACACACACACACACACACACACACGCACGCACTTCATTTGTACCTACCTAGGAACAGATCTGAGCCAACATGTTCCCTGGGGGGAAACAATGGTCTCTTTTCCTATTAATGAACAGTATGTTGTTGCAGATTCATGGAGGGCTTAATTTAATAAACATGGAAAGATGAATATGCTTATGGGACATCAAACCTCTTTAGGTTTAAAATTACTGACATAGAAGAATTATCTTGTGCAGCACCCCCTTGCTTTCATAGCTGGGTCATTATGGAATACAGTGTGGCAGGGGGAACGTCCCCTACATTGGGCTGCGACTCCAACCCTCCAACTCCATCTCCTTCATCCCCGAGCACCCCTGGGGAGGTGTCAGATCTGCAGAGTTCAGCATGCCTGTGTGTCAACTAGTTCAACCTCAAATTCTGTAGCTTGGGCCTTGCCGGTAATTCTACGGGAACCTGAAACTTTGTTGAAGAGGAAGGTATTTTGCTAGCTCAGTTAGAATTGAGTTTAGACAGCACCCAGGATATTACGATCATCAACTGGTTCGAGGTGAAGGGACTCACGGCCGGCTTGCAGGAGCGAGCCTCTCCCTTTCCTGCCATTTTCCAAGGATGCATTTCAGAGTACATCCTTACACTTCTCACTCTTGTGGGGAAGAAAAAAAGAAAAGACCGTGGTAAGAAAAGAAGAATTGGATTCTGCTGGTAGATTGGCAGTTGACTTTACAGTATGATTTAATAGGGGCCAGCCCCCAAATCTCTCTCTCATTGGCCATGCTGCAGGCCTGACTCTCCAGTACTCCTTTGGGTCAAGACAAGGACACTGTCCATTCTCCTGTCCCGAACCCATGGCAGACAGTGCTAAACAATCATGGAATTCTTTCCCACTAATACTAAACACAATCCCAAATCTTTCTTTCTACAGTACTTCAAGCAGTCACTACCAATCGATTGGAGTTGACGTGAGACCTGAATCCTATTTCTATTCCAGGATTAAGGCACTGAGCAGCCCTAGACCTCCAGGGTTTGAATCCCGGCCCCAGCACTCAAAAGCAGTGTGACTCTGGGGAAGTTGCTCCGTGCCTCAGTTTCATTACCAGCAAAATGAGAATAATTATAGTGTCGTATGGCTGTTGTATTAAATGAGTTAGTATTATCAAATGATGAGAACAGTACCCGGCCTACATCAAAAGGGATATCGTGTTTGCTATTGTCGTTACAGTTCAAATGCCAATGTCACCCAGGAGGCATGTGTTACAGTGTGTTAGCCACTTCCCTTCATCTACCATTAGTCTACCAGACGGCTAGGCAATCTCCTAGCAAAGTTTTCGGGAGAAGGAACTAGAATAGGGCAACTTTGTCCAGACCTTTGGAGATGCCAGAAGCTGCCTGGTAGGGAGCAAAGGGCTGGGGAGCTTAGAGCAGTGCCCGAGAGCTGAGTGCTGGGGAGGAAGAAAGAAGGGAGCCATCAAAGACTTCACAAGTGGACTTTATGGAAATACACGTCCTTTTTCTGCTGCTGTTAAATTATGCAAACCAAACTGAGATGACGGTGCATAGATTCCCCAGCCAAAAGGGGTACCAACTGAGTCACGGACACAGAGGCAGAGATCAGGGGTGGAGTCCCCAAAGTTTGGGGTCCAGATCTGACTGGGGGAGTGGAGTTCTTGTAAAGAGTCTGAATCTGTATCTGCACCAACCAGTGTCTAGACACTTTATCACTGATGGTGCAATTACTGTCTCTGGCTGCAGTCCTACCCCGACCACCCTAGTAAAACCTGCAATCTGCCTCCCCTACCCGTTCTACTCTTTCCTTTTCAGCACTTATCACTTTCTAACACACTGTATAGTTTACTTATATCTTATATTTATTGCCAATTGTCCCTCTTCTCCCTGCAGGAAAATAAACAACTGAAAGTCATGGGTATTTGTTTACGTCTGCCCGAATGCTCTTAGTACTCGGAACCACGCCTGGGTAATAGCAGGTGCTGCCGAACAGCTATTTACCAAATGAACGAATGAATGTTCGTTATTAAAAGCAGTTCTTGGGGCGCCTGGGTGACTCAGTCAGTTGAGCTTCTGACTCTTGGTTTCCTCTCAGGTCATGATCTCAGGGTAGTGCTATCGAGCCCCACATTGGGCTCTGCACACAGCAGGCAGTCTGCTTGAGATTCTCTCTCTCCCTCTCCCCCAACCACTCCCCCCATGCTCTCTCTCTAAAATAAATAAATAATTTTTTTTTTTTAGCAGTTCCTCTATAACATCGGGGACCCTTTAAGACTGTAGTGAAAACAAAACAACAAAAGTATAAGCATCTACACAGTTTGCTCCTCTCTAACAAAGTGTTCTCCAATTAAGGCAGAGGTCAAGTGAATAGACACAAACCCCAAACATTAGCTCAAAAGAAAACCCATGTCTGTTTCCTCCTGGGCTAATACACACAGGGATAGCTCCTCTTCATAAGGAGAAGCCTCATGGTATCACGGACAATTCCCTGGCCTCGGTATATATAAGGAGACCCTAGTTAAAGACTCAGTTTTGTGCACTCAGCTGTGTGATGCTGGGCCAATCACATCTCCCCTCTGGGCCTCAGCTTCTCCATCCAAGTCAAGCTGGATTAGATTCAAATATTTAATGAACGCCCACTGCATCACTTCTAGCTCCAAGATGGCATAACCCTACCTAGTCCCACTTGATATTAAGATGCTAAATTTGATCATTGATGGGAAAGAAATGAAAGTTGCACCCCCTCCCCTTGTCGCTGTGGGTTGCAGCTCCCAAGTGGATTACACCTTCCTTTCGACACCCCTACTCAGCAGAGCAGGCATTTACTCTGAAAGGTGAGGTGCTGGGAGGCCCTGGGGCAGCAGAGTCTAGGCACTCACCTCTAATAGCCATGGTGGAGAACCGAGAATCAAACAGCCATCTCACCGGCACAGCGAATGAGTCAAATGCCGAGAGTCGAGGCGCGCACTGAACTGCTGAGCAAGGGGTGTGCAAATGCTACTTCGAATGGCTTAAAAAGCATCACGACAATGTGAGCGGGTTACAACGGCTGCACAAAAGCACATCTGGAGGATCTCTTTGCTCTCTTGCATCCTTGAATATTGAATCCGGAAAAATAAATTGACTTACTGTTTAATCCAATAGTCAATACGCGCTTCTGTTGTATAGACTCAATTGACTTAAAACTCAAGCCACAGCCTGCGGCAAGGAAAATCTAATGCAACCACGCAAGCCTGGTATTGATACATATCACAGGTTTGTTGTTTCTCCAGTAAGAAACAATTATCCCAAACTACATTCGGTGGGAAGGAATGGTCAGTGCTCAGAAATCAATGTGGTTAATAATTTTTGATCTGGCTTATTGAAGAGCCAGGCACAGGCTTGTTATCTCTACGGCTGACAAAGGTTCTCTAATGGGATTAGGTTATCACCATTTTGTTTTTCCTACAGCGAGGACCCATCTTTCTCTCCCTAGTCAAACAGAAGGGTTAAAGACCCTGGCCCCCAAGAGCCAGTGACCGTGAACAAGCCCTCTGCCATGCCTTACTTGGCACTGAGCCTCGCCTCATCACACAGCCCAATTACCTGGTTGCAGACAAGTGTCTGCACGTCGCGGTTTGCTGAGTGACAACAGGATAAATTAAGACAGCTACAAACTAAATTAGGTTGAGTCTGCTTTAATACCTTACATGCAAACCCTTCTGCCCAGCAGACTCTCTGTTTGGCTTCCTCGGGGACTTAATGAAGGTGGAGCGGCCCAAAACTAAATTTTCTGAGAACTGATAGCTCCCTTTACCAAAGAACAAAGTCCTCCCCACGTTAACCCCCTCTCGGTTCGAAGAACTGCTTCCTGCTTCTTCGTTTGGGAGATGGCTACCCTTCTTTCCTTTCTTCTTCAGGATTCTTCTAGAGCACCGCAGAGAACGCACTGTGTACTGGTTAAAGGGTAGCTGTTTCCAGGGAATTTACATTAATCTTACTGCATTTTATCTCCCCTCTGGGAGGGTGCCACAAACTGTGAGGTTTCCTTTGAATTTCAGGAGTAGACACACCCCAGAACTCAAAGTAAAAATGATACAGGCTTAATAACAACTTCTAGGGAATCCTTTTCAAGTTCAAAGCAGATTGTAAACATTAATTAATCAATTCTCCCTCCCAACACTGTGTGAGGTATGAACTAGCCCCATTTTATAGATGAGAACATTTCGGTGGGAGCATGAGTGATTAGTTTCAAGCCCAGATGGACTTCAGCCAGTGAAAGAATGAACCATTTGGATTCCCATGTACAGGAAGGGCTCATATGACTCTTCCCCTTCACAAAAACTGATGAAAACCCCGTCCCCGGATCAAGGACCTGAGCCCAGCTTAGACGTCTCTCTGCCGTGGTCAGAGCAGTATCTCTCAGCTCGGCACTGCTCCCCCCCCCCCCCCCCCCAATTCCATGCTCAGTTTTGGGATTGCCTTCCTCCAACACAACTGAAAGGAGCTCAGATCAAAGGCTCACCTGCAGGTCATTTAAATGCCTGAGCCTGTCTAACACCTCCCTCTAATGAGACTCGTGAACCACAGGCTTGAGTTTTACTAGGCTAGTTCTGCTATGGATTTTGTCTTCAATCCACAGTGCTCCCTGCACCTTGCACCTGCAGTCGTGGAAGATGTAAGTGGCAGGACTGTGTAAGGAGAATGCTGTTGGCACAAGGAGATAGATGAGAGAGAGAAAGATGAACAGACCAACAGACACTTTGTAACCTTTTACTAAACCCACTGGCTAATCTTTTACAAGGACCAAGCAGGCAGACATTGTGTAGGAAACTGTACAAGTTTTTTCTCAAAACAGTTCTAGCCATGGAGTTTCTGACAACCGTGAAATGGTTCTACATTTTCTCTCCAACTTGCCTTGAACTGATGAACACTGATACTCTTTCTGCTGTTGTGGCAAGGTCAAGTTGAGACCCAGACCCGGTGTGGGGAGGGGGATGGAGGGGAGATTATCTGTGTGGTTAAAGGCACTAAGGAAGTTTGCTTCCGTTGAGAGGGTGGGGACACTCCGATTTCAGCAGTTCCCTTATCGAAAACATGTGGATACATGTTTCCAAAGCACTTGGGGGTTTTCAGCAAATTTTTAGACGACTAAGTAAAGTGCTTTTGGAAGCAACAATAGTCATACTTCACAGAACACACCGTGAAACGTGTCTGTTAGGTGAGGAGATGGTAGGAGGAGTTTCAGCCAAGCCATAATGAATATGGGAATTTCAAGAAAAATAGAGGGAGAGAAATTTCTTGCTTTACTACCATGCTGGGTGTGGAAAAGTTTAGCCTAGTGGATCTCAACCCTGGCTGCTTACCAGCACCATTTGGAGAACTTATGAAAATTCTCAGGTCTATTTCAGTCCCAAGATTGCCTCCCCAGGAGTAGGATGAGACAGGGGTATTAAGTAAAAAAAAGCTCCATTTGTAATTCTGTTGTGCTGATAGTCTGGGACCCACTGGGCTGGTCTTAGGAGCACAGTATAGACTGTGAACATCTACATGTGAGTTACATTACCTGTCAGGGAACAAACAAGAGAGACACTTCTTTAAAAAGAATAGGGCATGGGCTCCCCCCGCAATTGCTTCCAACCAGCATCATTGTTCAATTAGTAATTTAGTTTTACCTGATGTTTCCTGCAAGCAACTACTCTATTTTCAAGGACTCTCTATGCCCACGACGTGGGGCTCAAACTCATGACCCCAAGGTCAAGAGTCACAGAGCAACTAGTTAAAAGCAAGAAATCCGTTATTCTTATTTTTATTTAAATTCATTCAAAAGAAAAAATTTATTTGATGAGCAAGATTAGGGATTATAGCACTGACCCCAAAACAACTTAAAATGAAAAAAGTATTTTAAAAAAAACCCAAAAGGAAACAAACCCCATCCTGCTGCACCCACGATCCCTGGGTCTAGGTTTCCTAAGCCAGCTTGCATCCACACAGCCATGCATGCACCAAACGTACTGCGGGTCCACTGTGTGTCAGGAACCGTGCTTGATTTTAGCAGTCCCGGCATGAGGCAGATATAGTCCCTACCTGGTAGGGGCATCCAGTCTAGCCAGGGAGGGGTAAAGAATAAAAAAGTGCTATGATTAAAAGTGATTTTTATTTGCCTCTTTCCACAGGTCATGCGGTATTTCCAGAGCTTTGCGATCCCTACCCCATTTCATCCCTGCCACAGCCTTATCAGGTGGATTGTGTTATTATACCCATTTTACAGATGGGAAACCTGAGATTTAGAAGGCTAACCTCACTTCTCAAAGGTCTCAAAATCTGTAAGAGTTGGGCCTTTCTGATTGAGCAAGCCAAATTTACATACCCCTCTTATTCCGCTTCTGAAGCGCACGGGAGGTGTGTGGGGGCCCGGGTGGAGGAGGGAGAGCTGAGCGCAGCCCTTCCTCTTGCCAGGTCAACACTGCACCAGGTGAGAGTGGACTCAGCATCATGGGGGCCGCAGCTTTCAAAACCGGTGTTAAGGAATCTCCCTCCCTTGAACTTGCACGCCCAAGCAGCCCGAAGAGCCGGCAGTGCCTTTGAGGCCACTCTCTGGCAGGGAAAACCCTTAACCAGTCCAGGTTCCTCATGCTGGGGCTTTCAGGTCCCCAGGGCGGGTCTCTGCTTGGCCTGCTTACCGCCCTTCGGGCAGCATGGAGTGGCCCAGCCAGCCCACGGAGTCAGGGGTGGCTGAGCTGTAACCTGAAGTCATCTATTTATCCTCTAACTGTACTGCTCCCTGGCAAGTGCAGGGAGGAGACCGTAAGCCTTGCCACAGTTCAGTGAACCGAGCTCCCGTACCTTGGCTGTGGCGTCAAGTCCCAGTTATATAACCACTGGGCTGAGTGCCTCCCTGGAGGGAGAGACGGGGGTGGGGGGGGGCGCGGTGAGCAGGAAAGGCACCATTAGCGTAATGTGAAGAAAACAGACTTTGAAATCTTCCAGAGAATTGAGAGTTTGGCACCGTGTGTTTCCCATTTCGTTCCACAATCTTCAAATCCTACGCATTCGAGTCTGGTCAGCTGTGGGTGGGGAGGCCAGCAGAGGGAACGGGGCTCAGACTCTTGTAGGCAGTGAGTTTATACTTAGTCTTAAAATATGCGTGCTGTACCACGGTCTTAGGTCTTCCGTAGACCCAGTTCCATGAGGAGGAGCACGTGAAGGTTAAGGCCCAAGTCCAGCTAAGGAAGAGTACTTCGTCCTAAGTTTTGCCACTATATGTTTGCCTCTCAAGTCTTTTTTTTTTTTTTTTAAAGATTTTATTTATTTATTTGACAGAGATAGAGACAGCCAGTGAGAGAGGGAACACAAGCAGGGGGAGTGGGAGAGGAAGAGGCTCATAGTGGACGAGCCTGATGTGGGGCTCGATCCCAGAACGCCGGGATCACGCCCTGAGCCGAAGGCAGACGCCCAACCGCTGTGCCACCCAGGCGCCCCATTGCCTCTCAAGTCTTAATGTGGACAGCTGTAAAGACTGGAAAACCTGGAGGCTGATGGCCTTCCAGAAGCTCCTCGAGACCTTCCAAGGAGGACAACGGGGTAAACGAACGAGGGTCCCTGTTGGCTGTTTACTTTGCATGGGGAGTCTGCTTCTTTTGCCCATAAGAGTTACAACCATCCGTTTTCTCAACTGTGAAAGTGGTCACATGATACTCAGTGCCTTCATATCACAGAAATCAATTCAAGTTTTAGTCATATAGACTCATCTACAGCCGTCATCTGCTCCTCCGGCTATGAGCCCATCCATATTCCCTGCCCCACATGTGGCCCTAAAAATTCCTTAATGAATATTACTAAGTAAGTAAACATGTGGGAAAATGTTCGTCCCTCCTAGTAATAAAAAATGCAAATTAAAGTAACTTTGAAAAGGTAGCATTTTCGTCTTACTAAATAATACCCTAATGCTGGTCAGGCTGTAGTAGGATTGATAGACTCAAATGCTGTGAGCACTCAGTTAAATCAGCATAATTCCTCTCGGAAGAAATAAGGCAACGTGTAACAAGAATCACAAAGATGTGCTTACTCTGACCCAGTAATCCTTCTCCTGGGAATTTATACTAAAGAAATAATCTGACAGAAGCAAAAAGCTACACAAACCATAGTGCTGTCTCTAATGATCAAATCTAATCACACACATACCACAAAATTTCAGAAGGAGCCTCAGGTTCAGTAATCGGGGAGGGCTTAACAAATTAACGCATATCAACAATGGAATATTACGCAACTATCAAACTCCAGAAGACATGAGGGGTAAACTTAAGATCTAAGATCACTAGGATGATAGGATTTACTTGAATGTTTTTCTTGATCTTTTGTAATATGTAAAAGAAATTAAGAGTATGTTAGAGAATGTACCAGGAGGTCTATCAATTATTTTCCTGCCCAGATCATCATTTCCTGCAAACGGGCTTTTATTAAGGATTTCCCAAATGAAAATAATGAAATACAGAGGGTCACCGAGATCATGCTGGGTTACTGGGGGAGGGCTTAACACCCTGCATCCTGACTGTTGTCTGACCCAGGTCCTTGGCCTTTCACTCTTGCCTTTGAGAACCCCTTTCATTTTTCCAAATGGGATGGCTTCGAAAGGTGTTAGAATAGGGCTCTGCTCCCCCCACACCCACCATATTCGCTCACATCCATTCAGATGCTGGAAGCACCTCCAGAGAGAGCCTGAGAAAACTTGGTGCCAGGGCTTCAGAACCTTCCAGATCAACAACCTGTCTCTTGTCCATCCTGAAACTAAGGAAACTCGGGTCCATGGACTGATCACCCTGAAAGGACTAGCAAAGAAGTGAATCTCTACTCATGATAATGAACCCGTCACACAACTGGTTTAACTCAATGATTTCCGGTCAAACCAAGGGTGGCCATTTTTTGCTACCCATCAGCCCCTTCCCCAAGTCTGTAAGCAAACAGTGTGGCAGGTCTGTGTTTTAGTTTTCACTGTGTTCAACTGGGGAAAATGGGGGTAATATAATGAGTTTTCATGAAGTTTTTTCACAGTAAAAAATCATTCCTTACTCTAAGATAATGTACTTTCTAGTTTTTTGATGTTAAAACTCCATCCTTTTGGGAAAAGATGGTGACAACAGATGGGGGTTATATTTTGTTGCTGTTATTTCTTCGCAGTAAAATACAGGAACTGTATACTGGCCTCCAAAATGGTAGTGAAATTAAACTACTTTATTACACGCATTACCCTTAGAGCCCCATTCAACAGAAAGAGGGAGATTCTGGACATTCTCAGTGGGCCACACCAAACAGTTTCACAGCAAGTTCTGGTCCCCTTGACTCTTCAAAATGTGCCGAACGATTATTATAGAGCTTTACTTCTATCACTGTATGTGTCTGTCCGCCCTACTGAGTTGTGAACGTCTTTGCTCAGAAACCACTGCCTTACTTGTCCTTGTGTTTTTGGCGACTAACACAGCATTGAGTATACTGTTGTTAAGCTCTAGTCTGTAGTTGGACAAAGTGCAGTAAAAGCTGGAGGACAGTTGTGGAACTGAGAAGAAAGCTCTCGATGTGGGTTCAGAAGGCCGGATGAGAATCCTGGCTCTGCCGTGGAGCAGCTGTGGGACTGGAGCAGTTCCTCGCCTGCTCTGGCGCGAACAGTGCAGCGATACTTCTCAGCCCCTCCCCGGCACCCTAGCTGTGTCATTGTGTACGGGTCACGGGAAAGCGCCTGCGTGTGTGTTAACTTCCTTCTTGCCACCTTGCTCCCCGACGGGCCGCTGCTCCTATTTACACGCCGCCCCCACCTCAGCCCTGGCCAGAGGGGATCCCAAAGCAAAAGACCGGGTCCTCCCACCCAGGGAGGTGGAGGGCCAGAGGCAGCTGTCAGCGTGCTTTAGTGGAAGGCAAAATCAAATACGAGCAGCATCCGTTCGCATTGACTCATGATTATTGTGCTTGACAAGATAACCTGTACCCGCTTGTACATTCATTACGGAGCTTCTGAAATGATTTTGCTTTGTCTGCTTGAGCATAGGAATTTTTAATGAACAGTTTCAATGTCTGGTTTCACGCACTTGAAACATAAACATCAGTGAGCGTCTTTCTAACAGGCTTGATCTGTACCCTCAAATGGTTTACCAGACGCTCCAGCAGGGGGACCCATGTGGGTCTGAAACCTGTGAGCTTTTCCTCTGTGGTCACTGATGCAAACAAAGACGGGGAACTTTCAGCCTCCCCTTTCCAGTGATAAATATTTTAAATAAATGAGGAGGTAAATGGAGAAGGGGCTTGAATTTTAACTGTTAGCAAGTGAGGCATGAAGGAAGAAAGAGAGAGTTGTAACTGCCGGGAAGATCCCATGTATTCTTTTGAGCAAAATAATTTGCAAATTATGTCACATGTGGCACAAAGAAATGTCAGATGTTCTGCCTGTTATTGTGTAGAAAGCTTACCTAAGACTCATCTACCTTTCCAGCTGTTTCCCATGCTGCTTTTCCCATGTTTCTGGGCTCGACCTTTAGCCTTTACCCAGTTCCTCAAACACATATTCTTCATCTCTCCACAGGGCCTTTGCACATGACATTCCCTATGCCTGGTTCAGTCCTATTCACGTTTCTGATCATTCCTTCCTCGGGGAAACTTTGCTCACTTTCATGTGAGACAAATCCCCTACTACGTATTCTGAGGACATAGCCTTCATCACACTTTCTACTTTTGTTATTTTATATTTCTTTGATGACAGTTTGATGAACTCCATCTCCCCCACAAGACTATTTGCTCCTCAGAACAAGCAATCTGTGTTTGCTTCCCATCCTTTCCCCAGCACCTTGCCTGGCAGGTGCTCAGTAACTATTTAAGCCCTACATGAGTGGAGGGGATGGGTCCTTGACAATTAACCTCACCAAAATCTCTTGTTAATGACCTGCCTTTGCAAGGCATCCCATGGAACAAGGTAAAGTCATGGTTCCAGGCCTCTGGGTGTTTCACCAGCTGCAGATACCATTTTCACACACAACGGACATCACCACGGTTGAGAGCTGGGCTGTCTATGGCATCGGTGAAGCCAAGTGACTTCCAGATGGCACATACTGCCTTGGACAAATCACTAAACCTTTCTGCCCCTCCATTGCCCCATTTGTCAAATGTGATACCATTAGTGTGCCTTTTGCTAAATGGTCAGAAGATAAAACCAGATAACAAAGGAAAATGCTTTAAAAAAGTAAATACTGGTATTACTTTTTCCCAACAAGGAACCGCCTCCTTGGCCACGTCTATAAGGGCCTTTCTAGAAAAATGTGATGGAAGCAATCCTCCTGGGCAAGATGGAGCTTATGCAGCAGGAGTGGGTTGGACCAATTTAGGGGCACAGTCCGGTGGCAGGAAGACAGACAGAGAAGGCAGGCTCTTCCTGGGCGGGGGGTGGGGGCAGTGGAAGACCATCCTCCTGTCATCAGGGCCATCCAGAGGATGGACACCCTGAAGCAGGAATATTGAGCAGCTTTATGATGGGTGAGGGCCAGGGGAAAGGGGGAGAGGGGCAGATTCATCTGTAGAACTATCTGCCCTGAGTTTGGCTGTTTCTCTAATGGTTCTGGGGCCCTGTCTCACCTGGGTTTGGCAAACAAACAGGAAGTCTCCTCCCTACCCGATGCTCACCTGACTGGGTCCAGCCCTCACTCAGGGGCAGCTCCCTCCTGGGAGTCTCAGCGTGTGATAATTATTTAGCAACCTTATGAGCAGAGGTGTGGAGAGTCCTGCATAATCACAGAACAAGAACCATGGCCTTTCTCAGGATAGGGTGACTTGGGAACCACTGGGTGGGGTGTGAATGGAACCTCATCAGTGTTTTCTGGTGATACTCAAGCCTTCTAGTCTACCTCTCTCGAAATGCAATGCCATCCCATTTTGCAAAGGAGGAGTGCAGAGCAAGTCTACAGTAAGTCATGCAATGCTCTGAAGGAAGGGGTAGGCTCGGCAAATGAGACCTAGCAGGGAAACCAGGGAGAAGTGCTGGGTAACCACACGGGGCTATAAAACAGCAGGCCTCGCTGCTGCTGAAGCAGCTGCTGCAAAGTTCGGGAGCTGAGAGATGGAGGGAGCAGGCATGGGATTAAACACTGCACAAATCCGTTTCGTACCGTCTGCAAAGGTTATACCTTCATCAAACGGAAAGAGGAATCCTGAAGGATCCAGTAAGCATGGCATTTCCTCACAGCCCTTCCCCGTCAGTGGTGGTCAACACTGAAGACAGATGGCTACATCCCGTTGTCTTTCTGGGTGTCCCTTGGCGAGGGGTGGAATGGGAGAGCCTATGTTAGTGGCAAAGAATTTGTTCATTTAACTGAAATACTGTTTAACCCAGGGATACCTATAATGGTTTGTTTGGTTTTTACTAATTCTGCAGTCCCACATTGAGCACTTACAAAAACCAGGTCCTGTGCTAAGTACTGAGGATATAAAGCTGAATAAGACACCATGACTTCTCTCAAGGAGCTATATCCTAATAGGTTAGAATAGCATATAAACCAAGATTAGGGCCACCCTTTGGCAAGCCTATCGCTGCAATACACAAGGTGCTATGGGAACTCAGAGGAAGGAGAAACTCTGCCGGGGTGCCTAGGAGACCTTTCTGAAACAAGGTATTGATGAAAGAATATGAATCCACCAGGCATCATTCATTCATTCATTCATTCACACTCAGTTGCGCTGGGCACTCTGGGGCGCGGGGGATACTGTGGCGAAACAGCCCAATCCCTACTCTTGAGGAGTTCACAAGTCTAGCGAGGGTGGTAGACACACCAAAAGTTCATCAGAAATTTGGGAAGTGCTGTGAAGGAAAAGTATAAGCGTCTCAAGAGTCTGTCTGGGGGACTGATCTTGTCAGGGAGACAGAAGCAGCTCTGGTCAAGATGTGACGTTTAAGCTGAGATGGGAAAGACACTCAGCAGTGTATGTGGTCAAGGAGCTAGAAGCGTGGGCAGGAAGAGATTTCAGGCAGAGGGGGCATCACGTGCATTCATTCATTCCACTGACATTTACAAAGCACCTGTGTGCTCAGCACTGTGGTCACCATGATGAGCAAGACACCTGCGACCCCACGAAGCGTGAAGCTGAGTGGGGGAGGCAGATCATGGCTGGGCAGGGGGGACAGCTGAAGCTCAAGACATCTTCGTCGGAGACGGGGGTTCCTTGCTGTCCTGGGTGACTGCCGTGTGGGGTGCTGCTCGGCCTGTCATCCTGCTCTTCCTTGCTTAAGAACGAAACTCCTTTCTCTACCAGTAGCAGTGACGTTCCAGAGAAGAAGACGCCTCAGCAAATGCTGATGTGTGCGTTTCGCAGTGAGCTGGAAGTGGCCGGCCTGGCTTGGCCTGTGCAACCCTCCCCGCCTCCCCAGGCAGGATCCGCACACTCCTCAGCACCACGGGGCCGACCGCTTAAGGAGGGCACCCTCCCTGCCTCCCTGCTCTGGGCCTGCCTCAGCCCAGGCACCCCGGCCACACCTGCGGCCCTTCTGAACCTTCCGTCTGAGGGTTGGGGCCCCCTTCTAGGAGAAAGCCCCCATCTCTCTTAATAACATTTTCCCTCTGCCGGTCTAATTAACTCCGTCACTGTATCTGCAGTCAGATAAAATGCTCATTTCACACCACATTAATTTTTATCAGCTGAACATTAAGCAACACAAAGCTATCTATGCTTGGTTTAATTTACATACTGACAGACCTACAAAGCATTACCCAAAGTGGCTGCGAAGCAAATAAGCAGAACTGGCATCAAACAAGGCTCTTCGAAATGAAATATTGATTTGCAAGGCTGACAGTAAAGAAGGGTTGGAGGGATATGGGAGAAGAACTGAAGAGTAAAAGGGTTATTTTTCCTTGAAGAACAATTACTGATGGAGCCAATTAATAGATCTCCTAAAGGTCAAGTAGAGGGGCCAGCTGGGCTCTAGGATGCTGAGGATCAGGTGTGCTCTGGGAAACACAGCCTCACAGTCCATAAAGTTTACTGGAAACGAATCTTTTCACCATCCTGCTATCAGGAGTTTCCCCTCACCTAAAGGAAATGCCCTCAAATAACAGAGTGTTTTAATATTTCACCCCCACCCCCCAATATATCTCACCTCTGTAACTCTGCTCAAGCTATTTCTTTGGAAGAGTCTTCCTTCCCTTACTTCATGGCCAACATCAGACATCACCTCCTCCAGGAAGTCTTCCCTGATCACCTTCCTTCTCACAAGTAAGTTCCCAGAATACCCAGAAGAGGGTCCCCATTGCACCTACCACATTGTATTTGAATCATCCATGTGTATGTCTCTTTCTCTCACTGCTTACTTACAAGCTCTTTATAGGGGGAAATATACGTTCAGGATGGTGGCTGAAGCTTACCTGAGTTGGGGTATTTTCTTTAAGAAAAAGAACTCAAAACTGTAACTTTTACAAATATTACAAAAAACACATATAATCATGAGAACACATTAGGAGGATCCCTCCCAGGGCTTTGGAAGAAATCTATGCAAGTGAGGAGTTTTGAAGTTTAAGCTTTATTAGCTTTGAGGTGCGTCTGCTTCTGGCCCCTCGGATGTAGATGCTTGCATGGAACAAGCATTTCCTAAATGTGGGTAGCACGAACTGAGTAACTACAGGAAAAGGAGCTTCTTGTGAGTACACAGACAGGCTCGGCCAAAGAAAGGGTAACGGTGGGCTCCTCAAGCATCACAGCAGCCCAGATGATAAGCTGATTAGGGCTGGAGGGAGAATTGATTCCTAAGAATCATGTTTTTCTGTCTGAGAACCTGAGACCAAAAAATAAAATAAATACATGAAAAATAGGAAGGAAGGAAGGAAGGAAGGAAGGAAGGAAGGAAGGAAGAAGACAGGAAAGAAAGACAAGAAAGAAACTAAGAAAGAAAAAACAAACCGATGCCCCCAAGTGAGAAGGCACACGGCTCATACAGGTCAGTCTTTAGGCTTTAGATTGCTCTTAGCATTCCTCATTTCACCCAGATCAGTGGTTCTTTCACTCTCATGAGCCCTGGAATCACCTGTGTCCCTCGCTGCATGGCAGATTCCCTGGCACAAACACCAGAGGGTTTAATTTTCATTTCTTAGAGCTGGACTGTGCCGGAGAATCTGCATTTTAAATATGTGTGCCCACCCATGATCTTTCCCTCCGGCTTTATTTATTTATATATTTTTTAAAAAAGACTTATTTATTTGAGAGAGAGAGAGAAGGAGAGAGAGAGAGCACGAGTGGGAAGGTCAGCGGGAAAGCGAGAAAGAATCTCAGGCAGACTCAGGGCTCAGCATGGAGCCCAGTGTGGGGGCTCAACCTCAGGACTCTGAGATCATGACTTGAGCCGAAACCTAGAGTCGGTGCTTAGCCGACTGCACCACCCAGGCGCCCCTCCCTCCACCTTTACTGAGCTGTAATCGACATACAACATTGTGGAAGTTCAAGGTATACACAATGGTGATTTGATACACATGCATATTGTAAAAGGTTTACCACAATAAGGTTAGTTAACACATCGCTCACCTCACATAATTACCATTTAGTTGTTGCTATTGTTGCGAACATTAAAGCTCTATTCTCATAGCAACTTTCAAGTATACATCCAGTGCTGTTAACTCCAGTCACCAGAGTTCTCTAAATCACTACAGTGCTTTGTCGTACATCTCCAGAACCATCTGCGATCTTGCTGCAGGTCTTCTAAGACCACACTTGGAGAAACCTTGGCTAAACACAAACGTTGATGTGAAGGGGAGGGACTGGGTGGGAACTGGTTGCGAGGGCTAGTAGAGAATGGTATTTCCCTCAAGAAGCTGGAAGATGACTACAACTTGAGGTAGCATCATGGCCTGAGGAAGATCCAGGCCTGAGAGAGGTGTAAAAAACATCTATCTAGAACCTGGAGAGAGAGAAGGTTATAGATGTATTTGAAAATATCTATGCAGACCCTCGCTTGAGAACAACTCTTGTCTTCCTGTGAATGTCAACCTACAGGTACTTTGCACTAAGTCCTCATGAGACAGGAGAGCAAAACATCCGCCCCAACCACAAGGGCCAATGCAGGTTGAGTTTTCAGTTCTGCTACACGAAAATTTTTAATAGGTAGTCCTGGATCAGGAACACATAACATTCCTGTCATGGTTGTATATGGCTTCCCCAAAAAGAAACTTCTGGACTGGCTTCAGTTTCACAATCATGCATGCTGGCGCTTGCAGGTATCAGTTGGCTCTAGGACTGCTGCAGGTATTTTGCTTCCAACACCAGCACGGCACAGTCTTCTTAGAGATCTCTGTGATCCATGGAGGCCCCAGATCCTTTTTTTTGGACCAAAAAGTTCCAAAAAGCCAACATTGTCATTTATCTGTTTAGTAGTGTTTAATAGGAACAGAATGCAATAGAAGCTTTGGCATCGGAAAAGTCTGGCTCATTTAGAATCAAATGTGCGTAACACCAACTGTGGAATCAAGCTCGGGGCCAAAGCCATGGGCTCTAGGTTCCATGGCTAGTTCAGCTAGTACAAAGCTGGGTGAACTTGGGCAAGTCACTTAACCCCCCTGAGTCTATTTCCTTATCTGTAATACTAGTTTTGCCTCACTGAGCTGTGACATGGAGTCAACATGTTTTGAAAAATCTAAATGTAAATATACAGAGTACTGGATTCTGGCAGTGGCCCATTAATCCTCCTGCAGACAACAATGAAAACATCTACACAAAATAAGTCTTAAAATATGATTTGATGACAATGGAGTGCAACCAAAAGCAGACAGAAAACTGGAATATTCTTCACCTGGAAAGACAGGGCCTCCACTTGGTGAAATTTGTGGATTTATGAAATTTTGCTTGAGAGCACTCTCCAGTTGGTTTTTAGCTCTGGATATCTTAAGTTGTCAGAGAATAAAGTCAGGGTTGGAAGAGGAATACGAAAGTTAGGGGAGAAAGTCCAGAAGGGTGGGAACTACAGAGGGAACATGTCACAAATCGGTATATAAAGTCTGCCTGAATCTTTGGCTGACTGCTAAACTATACACGTATAAAAGAGATCTCAAGGGGCCCAATACAAAGCAGAGCTGAAAAATGAAACAACAGAAAAGAGACTTTAGCTGCTGCTGACCACCCCAAAGACAGAGCTAGAGTTGAGACCAGCCAAATTAGCTGGCTGCTAAAATAATTAATCTTCAGAGGAACATAACAGAATCTAGAGTCTCAGCAACAGTTATTCATATTATCCAACCAAAAGTTACTAGACATGTGAAGAACGAGTAAAATTTAACCCATACTCAGGAAAGGAAAAGCAGTCAATGGAAACTAACCATACGAACACTCAGATGATGCATTTAGCAGATAAGGACTTTAAAGAAGGTACTATAAATACATTTGAGGAACTGAAAGAACTATATACATAATAAATGAACACATATGGAACCTCAGTGGGAAAAAGAAACTATAAAAATGAACCAGATGGAAAGCCTAGAGTTGAAAAGAAAAATGACTACAATGAAAAAAAAAAAGTACCGGATGAACTTAACAGCAGCTTGGAGATGACAGGAGAGAGTCTATGATGGGTCAGTAGAAAGTATCCAATCTTAAAAATAGAGAGGAAAAAAAATGAAGAAAAGTGAACAGAGCCTCTGAGACCTGAGCACGGTAGACCACCCAACAGTCTAACTTACATGCACAGGAAGTCTCAGAAGGACAAGGGAGAGAGGGTGGGCATAAAGCACATTGGGAGGAATGACTGAAAATTTCCTAAATGTGGTAAAAGACATTAACTTACAGATCCAAGAAGCTCAGCACACCTCAGGAAGGATACATAGAGAGAAAATCATACCTAGGCACACCATAGTTAACTTGCTACAATCCAAAGACAGAAAAATCTGAAAGCAGCCAGAAAAAAACCACACACTCCTAACAGGAGTAGCAACAATGTGAATGACAGCTAACGTCCTTCAAAAGGCAACAAAGGCCAGAAATGATGAAGTGATACCATTAAAATACAGAAAGAAAAACACTCAGTGCAGAAGTCTACAGTTAGGGATAAGGGCAAAATAAAGTCATTTGCAGATAAACTAAAACTGAGAGATTCATTACCTAGAGACCTGCACTGAAAGAAATGATAAAAGAAGTTCCTCAGTTTGAAGGGAAATAACACCAAATGATAAGTCAGATCTATAAAAGGAATGAGAATCACACACACAAAAATTTTTAAGTAAGCACTTATTAATTTTTTTAGTGGGTAGCAAATTTATCTCATATAGACTAAATGACACATGATCTCTAAATAGAACCCATATAGCCTATAAATTCTGTTTTTATCTGGCTTTCTCCCTAAACCCCAACCCTCCCCCCACACCAAAAAAAAACAAAAACAAAAATCTGGTTTTTTTATCTAGCTGTGTGACTGATCTTAAGCACAAAGGTAATTTATCTGTGCACTTGTTTCTTTATTTCTAAAGAGAAAAGATGGAATAAGTAATCGCAAAAGTTCCTTCTGGCCTGAAGATACTTCGGTTCTATGAGTAAATTGGAGCTCTATATTAGTAATGTTCTCCATTTAATTTTTATGATCATTATTTATATTTCCATTATTATGGTGAAGGTAACTGAGTCTTATTAATGATCAGACAAACTCATAAAATTCATCCAAGAACTAATGAGCCTCAGAAGCTTCTTAGACTTAACCAAATCCTTTTGTGCCTCACAATTCAAAAGAGAACCCAAAACATACTCCCATTGCGTGACGTAAGGTACGGTGCATATGCTTTGCGAACCGTAAAGCCCTAAACAGACAAAGGTAAGGTGGTTTTATTATCCCAACTGTCAGGTTTCCCTTCACATTTGCAATATATTGATGCTGGACGCCTGCTTCTTAGTCATCTTGAACACTGAGGAACTACATTAAACCACATCAGAATGTGCTTAGCCAAGCGCGAAAGTTCACTGCACAAGTCCTGCCTGCGTGAGAAGCAGAGAGTAGGGGAGCCAGGGGGTCCCAAGGACTGGGAACAGTTAATTAACTATTCAGCGTGTCCATGTTTCACTGAGGGGAGAATCTGTGGAAATTCGAAGAGCTCTCTGGTGATTTGCCACAGAGATGGACTGAAGCCAGGCTAGACTCTAAGGCTAGGCCACTCCGTTCCAGGAGGTGGCCCCTAGGGTGGCCTTCCTCACTTATGATGCTCAGTGACATTTGACTGGGGAGCCTTTCCCTCGTGCCTCAGTGCTTCTGAGACTCTGCTGGGTGAAGCAAGCCTCGGAGGTTCTTGACTGACTCGGCGTACTCTAGAACAGCTCCTTGAGGACCGGGGTCCCCGCAGCCTCTCTGAGGTGGCAGGGCAAAGGTGGGATTGTTCGGGCCCTTCTTTGGCAAGAGCTTCATGATTCTGCTGAGCGCACTGTGTTCCACTGGTTCTTTTCTCCCCAGAAAACAGCCACTGTGAATAACAGGCTGTGTGGAAACAGGTCTACTTAAAATGTCACGTTAATATAATTATTTACAAATACTGGCATACATGAAATAAAGGTCTGACTGAAACAGAAAATTTCAAAGCCTAACACCATTACTTTAATGAACAGAGCAGAGAGATGCTGAATAATTTTCTGCTTATTTCATAGCATTCTTGATATTTTTTTTTTTTTTTTTTGCCTCCTAGTCACATGTCCCAGGTTAAATTTCTTTTTTTAATTTGCTCCAACTTCCCAACTGGTAGCAGACAGCATGGAATACAAATCATTTGTGTTTTTAAATGGCTCTTAGATTTGAATTTTGCCACCTCAAGACCATCATACCTGCTTTGATGCCGCCCTTCGGGGAAAGACAATAACAGAGCCCCAGGGGGAAATTCTGGGTACACAATCAGTGAGCCAAAGCCTGCTTTCTGATACCCACATACCCACTGACGTCAGAGGCAACTGAGTCACTGACATCCCTGTAAGCTGTCCGTGGGTGTCTGACAGCAAACTCCAAGAGATCTCCAAAGTGACAACCAGAACCTTCTGAGCCGTTGGCCACTGGATACTGAATAAAAGAACTGACAGTGCAGAGTCGTCATTGAATTAGAGCCCAAGTCAAAAGTACCTGGCTGCCTTCCCTGCTTTCTGTTTAGACGGGTGCTCTGGCCCATCTGCCATATCCTCAAGTTTACTACTCAAGAGCACCTTACATGTGCAGTCCTGCCTTTCCACCTCAAGTCCTTCAACCGAGCAAATGTGGGAAATGGGAGGTAAAAATAAAGGACGGTTCTCAGACGGGTTTGTCTCAAACCAAATCCTAGAGCTTAGCTTCTAGAATGTTACACCCCCTTCATTGCTTGCCAGCCCCATAAAAGCCTCAAGCAGACGCTGCCATAAGCATCAGACTTTTTACTCTAGCACCATTTTGGCAAACATACCCTGGGGTATGTTGGCACCCCAAATCCCCACCCACTAGCTGTCTTCCAGCTCAGGAATCAGAGCAAGGAATCCTCACCTCTAAAAAGCCAACCTGGATTTTATAGCTAGTAGTGGGGACAAGTATAGAGAGAATTCAAAATGGCACCTGAAAACCAACGTTCAGTGTGGCCTATCCACCATCTGCAGGCGGCAGCAACTTGTCACTGTATTCCTGTGCTCACCAAAAAACAACAGCAGCAGCAACAATAAAACCACAGCCCTTAGACGGGTTGCTTGAGACACAAAATTGGCTTCCACATTCTTTTTCTTCTGGCCTGTCCTAGAAAAGGGGGCCAAACCGGAGGACAGTATTTTTTAAGTTAAACAGTTGACAACTGTTTAGACTTGAAGCTCTCTGAGCGAAGGCTTGGTCCTTTGCCCTCACTGCTGTGGGGCGTGGTATGACACCATGGTGGTACATGGGCATCGACTCATATGGCGCAAAGATGAGGGAATGTTCTGGAGCAGCCACTGACCGGTTAAGATCACAACTTCAAACAGCTTCCTCCCATCCTTCCCTCCACAGTGAGCCAGCAGAAACAAGTGGTTTATTTGTCATCCTCAGACTATCAGAAGAGACCTTCCTAATGACCCCCCTACCTAACCATGTACACCAATTCCTCTCACTCAGACCCTCCGTCTTTCCTTCTCCTCCAGCCCTATTCGACGTGAAGACGCCCTGTAGACGGTGCAGCGCTGCACCACCAGGGAACATTATCTAGCACAACACAGTGGAGTGGAAGGAGCTCTGGGCAAATACTGAAATGGCACTGTGCCTTGCTTTCTTCCGCTTTCACGTGGAGGTAGTACTACCTGGTGTCTGGCCTACGTCGCGGGCCTATTGTGAGTATCAAGATGTTTAAAGCTTACATAAATATTATCATCATCATCATCACAGTATTTTTCTAACCTCTGCATCCTCAAAACAGGAAGTGTGAAATGAAGCTGTGGTTCGTGACCGAGCGGAGAGAAGCCTGGAGCAGCGGCGAGCCAGGGGCGGGCGGTGGTCCTGCTACTACCACACACTGTGAGCCGCTGTCTGCGACTGTGTATCAGGGAAAGGGTAGAAGGTTAGCTCCGGTGGGACCCACAACCTACTGACGCTAGAAGGGACTCCAAGGGATGGCGCAAGCTCATGAAGCGAGGTGAGACCTGGATAGTTCTGACGTGCACTGCAATCCTAGTGGTGACCTTTGGATGTCCCTAAATGCAGGAGCCCACTTCTAAAACTAGAGGTGGGATGGGGGAAAGGCTGAGCTGAGCTACCGAGGTGCTTTGGCCCCTGGAAATCCATAAACGGTTTTCAGTAGCACATCCCTCTAAAAGAAAGCCAGACAGGTACCATTTATTACTTACGAAGATGGCAATTAAATAGGAAAAAGGAAAACAACAAGTACTTGGCAAAGATGTGGAGAGAACCCTCATACATTGCTGGTGGGAACGTAAAACAGTGCAGCCACTTTGGAAACATTTGGCTAGTTCCATAGTATATTAAACATAGAATTATCCGATCACCCAGCAATTCCCCTCCTAGGGATATGCCCCAAAGAACTGCAAACAGGTGTTCAAATAAAAACCTGGAGGTAAAATCTGCATAGCACCCCTATTCCCAATCAGCAAAAGGCAGAAACAACCTTAACTGTCTATCACTACTGAATAAATAAACACGAGCTGGTACTATCCACATGACAGAATATTATTCAGCCACCAAAAAGGAATGAAGGCCTGACACAGGCTACCATGTAGAGGGACCCTGAAAACATTACGCTAAGTGAAAGGAGCCAGCACCAAAAGGCCACTTAACAGATGACTCCATTACATGACCACCCACAACAGGCAAATATACAGACACCAAGATTAGTGGTTGCCGGGGGCTGGGAATGGGGAATGACTGTTTCCTGGGAAGGGAATTCCTTTTGGGATAAAGAACGTGTTCTGAAACTAGATAGTGGTGTTGGCTGCACGACCGGATGAAGGTGCTAAATCCCATTAAATCATACAGTTTCTAACAGCTAACATGGTGAATCTTGTATGTATTATACCGCAATAATTAAAAAAAAAAGAGAGAGAGAGAGAGAAGAAAAAGAGAAAGCCAGACAAAGGTGGGGATGGTATAAAAGGAAGGGAGCACTCTGGAGCTCCAGTAGAGGGAGGACCTTCCAAAACTATGTCTGCTGCGCTGTGCGTGCCCTTCCAAGGGCCTGGGTTGTTGGCTTAATTGAGAAATTATTCCTAATAAGTCCCAAGGAGCTACAGGTCTTTTCCTTATAAACGGGAAACGATCATATCTCATGGCAGCTCATTACGCATTCTTTTGGTACCATGAGTTGTTTTAAAACCGTGAAATTAGTTCTGGCAGAGTTTACAGAAAAACACCCATGAGATGAGACTGAATGAGTTATGTAAGACTCCTCACACTCTGCATACAAGATGTTAACTCCTTACTAGCACCGCTAAGGACACCAGAGTCATTTATAAAGTAACAGCACGCTCTGGTTTTTCACCAAGGCCAACACGTGGTTGATGGGAAGAAGCCGTTCTCCGGACGTGTATCTAGGCAGGCCCATCGAGCAGTTGCCACGTCCAGCCAGGTCTTCCCTCTTCACATGTGGTCTTGGAGGCCCCCAGATAGGTGAAGGGTCTTGCCCATGCAAACTGGTTTTACTAAAATTTCCGGGAGCTAGGTTGACGCTTGGACATGGTGTACTGCAGCCTTTAAAATCGGCCAGCTATCCGAAACCTGAATATGGTCATCACTGCTCCATAGCGGTGCCCCAGGACCAGCCCCAGCCCAACCAGGAGGACGACTAGTGTGATCGACGGAGCTTGAATCCTGGCATCAAGGAGACACATATTACAGAAGTTTTCACCTGGCAATAGTCATTAAGCCAATTATTATATTTGGGGGGGAAAAACCCACCTTATATAATGCATGAACCCAAACAAGATGCTAAGCCTATGAGCTCTCTCTCTCCCTTCTCTTCTGCCCATAGACACACACACACACTTCACCTGCAGTATACCTAAAAAAATAAATCTACATATATATGGAATATTTTACCAATAAAATGTAGTACTTCATGATTTCATTTACTTAGAAAATAGCAAAGAATTAAAAAAACAAGTCAGATGAAGTCTGCTCAAGGTACGCGTCAAAGATCAAGCAAACTTAGAGACGCTGTTAGGACTCTACTCAGAATCCCTGGGGTCTTCTTCTACAGAGACACAGCGAGCTGAGTTATCTGGTTCCTAAACCGAAACGCCGGCTCCTTAGAAGCGGGAGATGGACCCCCACCCCAGGCAAGGCACCCTGACCATCACAACATGTGATTACGGACCACCGAAGTAGGAAGTTCCGAAAGAACTAAGGCAAATGGAAGTAATACAAAATCGAAGAGACTGAAGCCACGTGAAGGATCAGCAAACCATACCCACCCTAAGACACAGCACAACGGAGAGTGGGGAGCACAGGCTCAGGAGTCAGACAGACCCAAGTTTGAAGGCCAGAATTTGCCACTTCATTGCTGTGCAATCTTGGGTAAGTTACTTCCCATCTCTGACCCCTGGTTTCCTTCTACGAAGGAATGACTCATCCACACTTTACAGTGGGAACAGGCTTATCGAACTCACAGGGTTATTGTGAAAATGAGATAATTATGTAATGAGCTAACAGAAGCACCTAGTTATTGCTCAATAAACAACTTTTTTTTTTTTTTTTAAGAGCTGAGGACATCAGGGTGTCATGGTGTGGTCTGGTTATTCATGTTCATGATGAGTCATCGGGACAGGGCTAACATGTAGTCTACATGTTCTCAGGGAAAAGGCAGGGACCTTCCCTCCAATAAGTTCTTCATCTGCCTTCCTCCCCTGGGATCCCTGAAACCTCAGGCCTCCACCCCTTTCTGCCCATCTCTGAAGCCCAGCTCAGACTCTCTCCTTCTCTCTGCAAAACCTACTTTTAGCTAACTATTCTTCTATAAATTCTCTGATACACTGTTTTATCCTAAGGTGTCAATGCTCGAAAAGAGCAAAGCAAAGTTTTTGTGGGTATCAGTTAGCAACAGGGGCTGCCATCAATGAAAGGAATACTTGGGGGCGTCTTGGTGGTACAGTTGGCTAAGCATTTGACTCTTGGTTTTGGCTCAGGTCATCATCTCGGGGTCATGAGAGCAAGCCCTGTGTCCGGCTCCACACCCAGTGGGGAGTCTGCTTGAGATTCTCTCTCTTTCTCCCTCTGCCCTCCCCCCTGAAATAAATAAATAAATCTTTTTAAAAAATGAAAGGAATACTTCTTTAATGGTGACATTTTGGCAAAGGAGTGTCCTCTCCATCACAGCTTGGAAGCAGTTTCGCCCGAAAGCGCACCATCAGGAGCCGGGGACACGAACAGGGCCCGAGGCTGGCCGCGGAAGACACTGGTGCTCCCCGTCAGAGTCCGAGGTTGACAGGTACCCAGGCAAAGCATCCGAGCCCCCCTTCTGAGTGATCCACGGTTATTTTTTTATATTCTGCATTGGTCCAAAAATACTGGGGAGGGGAGTGCTGAGTCACGAAGGAAAACAAAGTCTTAAGCCAACACAAGATCCCATCGTCAAAATACTAACTTAATCATTATGCTTTCACGTGAAAACATACTGAGAAGTAGCTTTGTTTCTTTTTCCTTTTCTCATTTTCCTCTGCAATCTGATGTTCTTTTAAACACCTGTGTGCTGGAGCCTGCCATAGCAGAGAGGGAGATAAGGTGGGAGGGGCACAGGAAGAGACAGATGGCGGAGGCATTTCAGCTCTTATCAAGATGTATGTATTGGAATGTCTCAGCCTTCTCTCTCTCTCTCTCTCTCTCTAGCTCTCTGTCTCTGTCGCTATCTCTCAGTACCTCTATCTCTGGCTTTCTTGTGAAAACAGTAACAGAAATAAAGCTAGGATTTCATCTGCCCCACGATGGGGGTCCTGATTTCTTACAGAGGGCAGGCATCACGAGTCTACCTCAATGCCTAGCCCAGTGTCTGTGCCAATTCTCTGTCTCCCCTCCACCTTGCCTTCAGAGACATTTAGATGGGTTGCCAGAAACTGACAGTGATGGGAGCATTTACACCACAGAAGTTGGCAAACACTACAAATCAGGGCTTTATTATTTTTTTCCTAGAGTCAATTGTTAAACATTTATCAGCTCACTACTGATAATAGGCATTCCATAAATATTTGCTAAATAAACAAAGGAAGAATGATGAGCTGTCCCACTCAGTTGAGCCATTTCCAACACCTCTCTGGCTCCACTCATAGCAAACCCTCTTAAATTCTTCTCAACAACAAGATGACAAGCCTTAGGATTTAGTTATGAAGCAGAGAAAGAAATGCCAGGAAGACAAATTTAAAACAAAATTTCTCTTTGGTAATAGTGTCTCTGACTCAGCTCTGGTGGAAAGTATCAACCTTATAAACCCACAAGGAAGAGGTGAAGATTTCACATCGTTTCTCGTTTCTTTTGATGTTAAGAAGAGAACCGTACTAAATGCTGGGACAGGGCTGTGAGAGGGAGCCCGCCAGGCTCGGTGCGGCAGTCACGTCCGGCAGCCTCCTCTCTGCGACCTCAAGGAGGGAGTGACTTTCTCTGAGTGCAGGTTTCCTTGTTATTGACTAGTAAATAACATTTCCTCTGCCCGACCTACAGAATGATGGCCGCACGCCCCCCCACCCCAGATCCCACATTCTCCCCCACTGAGCTCCTATGCATCCTGTGGAACCCAGTTTCCATGCTTCTGTTCCCCCTGCGGCTTGTACAAAGCCACTCCCCGACCTTCAGAAGAAGGGGGCCTGCTCGTTGGGCATACGGGTCCCTCAGCCCATCTCTCCTGTCTCAATTCCAGCACGTATCCTGCTGCATATGTATAGCTGCTGACAGATCGCGTGCCCCCAACCTCCGTCGCTCTGTGACCTTCGAGAGGGCAGGGGCCACACTGAGGGTGCATTCCCGGTACTTTCTGCGGTGACTGGCACACACTTGTTGATGACGGCACATTTATTAAAGTGAACCACCGAAAACTAGAAGTGAAGGAGCTTTTAAACTGTGAACACAATACATAAAATGGAAAGAGTTATTATCGCGGGCCGACCACAAAAAAAAGGTGCACCCTACCGCCAGCCCTTAGGAATAGCCTTGGCCTGAACAGACCCTATAAAAGCATTTAATCACACAGCTGCTAGACAAAATTCGTGAACACCTGGAGGCCTCGGGTGGAAAGGAGCAGTTAGGAACTACAGAAAGCATTCTTCTAATCGTGGCCTCCTCTTCCTCCTCCTCCTTCCCTCAGTGTGTTCCAACCGCTTTATTCCAGGATTCTGCACCCTCCCTGCCCACAGGGCTCAGAGGCAAGAATATTATATAAGGAATCAGTGCTGCCTTCATTTGTTTAAATAAAAGAAACAGCCCATTTAAAGGAACACAGACTTCAGTGGCTCGGATATTTCAGAATGTGAATATGACCCAGAGGCTCGGGAATACAGAACGGCTGTCTTGAGAATGACCGTTTTTTTCCTATTTAAAACATTCTGGAAAATTGCTCCGTGTCCCCGTGCCAAAATGAAAAAATGAAAAACATAAGGGCTATTTGGAATGTCTCTTCATTTTACAGATGACTTTAATGCATAATGTTATAAAGACATGAAGCTCTCTGGCCTCAAATGCCCCTGATGCGGCCGCCCAAAAGCCCGGGAGAGGCAGCTCGCCACAGTGTGGAATTTGTGAGCAGACCCTTGCAAAGAAAACTCATCATTTCAGATGACTTTCGTAGTCGTTCATGGGCTCTTTAGCGTTTCCTAATAAAATAGAAGCACGCGGGTGTGGGGCAGTAGAACTGTCTTACAGCAGAGGAAGGTCATGACGGGGAGGGTGGTGTATCTCAGTGTAAAAAGCTGTGTTCCTATATATTTTCTCTCATTTTATTTGATTCGGCAACCGCATCAGCTAGGGAGGGAGCAAATCACTGATGTTACAGATGTGGAAAAGGAAGGTGGAGAGAGGTACCACAGTGTAAGTGCTGGGGGATGGATGGTCTTGCAGAGAAACCCAGAGCTCTTTCAGGATGCCTGGCAGGAGTGAGGTGGGGTGGGACTCCCAGAAGAAGGGTCACCACCGGTAAGTCCGTTGATAGAGACAATTTGGAAGAGCACGCGTGCTCGGGTCAGAGAGCCCTGACAGCACTCTCAGGGCTAGGTTCCTTGATCGTGTGTCAACTAGGATCCCTCTGGCCACGGTTTCCTTATCTGAAAACATAAATAACAATTCCTAACTCAAACACTGTTGCGAGGGTCAAACGGTGGTGGTGGTGATGGGGAGATCAGTACATGGCAGGGATCCAATGGTAGCCATGAGTAGCGATCGTTATGCTAGCTTTACAGAGGGCTCTTGGCCCCACGATGGGGCTTAATGTCATCTGTTCTTTGTGACTCTGCTGGGTGGGAATTCTTCTAAATATTTCATGAGGTCCATCTCTCTTTTCTTCCTTTAGGGTTTTAGCAAGGGACAAACAGCTCAAGTATCTGGCTTCCATGTTCAGAAGGAAAAACCATGCCCGTCAAGGCATCGTGTGTGTGTGTGTGTGTGTGTGTGTGTGTGTGTGTGTGTGTGTTGATGAGGCTGGCCGATTTCTTCCACTACTTTTGAAATGATATTCGCCTGTTGTTGACAAACCATCTTTGTTTTTTTCAAATATTTCTGTGTCTACAGAGATAAAAATCTTTGCCCAGATTCAATAAGGCAGGAAATCAATTAAAGTTTTCATTTTCTGCTTAGCCTCAAAAGACAAGAGGATGAAGGAAGGCCTACGTAACAAAAATGTGTACAGATTCCTGCAGGTTTCATTCTGGGCAATATGTTTGAGGGGGAGGGGATAAAAAGAACAAACAGCCTTACATGTCCTATTTGAAACAACTTTTTTCTGTTTTTTTAAAAAAAATTTACAAAGTTATTTCACTCTATTTTGATTAATATGGACAACTCTGACAGAGGAAAGACACCTCAATTTTTTAAAGACAGCCCTAAACCCAACAGCTTGCTTTTTAAATGGCTACATTTAAATATTTCTTTCTCTGTTCATTTCCAAACCTGGGCCATAAATCACCCTTATGAACACAATGGCCTGTGCCTATGG
Source organism: Ursus maritimus (assembly GCF_017311325.1). Taxonomy (NCBI): domain Eukaryota; kingdom Metazoa; phylum Chordata; class Mammalia; order Carnivora; family Ursidae; genus Ursus; species Ursus maritimus. Next base: position 13,853,756 of record NW_024426119.1, on the reverse strand, counting down.
CAATTTATCATTTGGATAGTGTCACCTGTTCAGGTGTGCATTAATTTATGCCTCAAATTAGAATTCCGGTTGGCTGAAATCTTCCCTCCCATCTGCATATCCCGAGCAGTAGCCCCTTAGGACTGCGGTGCACAGCCCAGGCCTGGGAAGAACCGATATAATTCTTCATTCTCGGGCTGGAGGAGGACGCCAGTGGAAAGAAAGTTGAGGCCTAAAGGAACTCCGTAGTTCACCCGCGCAGTCTTTCCATGTTCACTGTCTTCGGAAGGAACCTATTATGAAATGTTCGACGATTCCAGCCCAGACAGGAGGAACACGCATGCAACCTGTGCGGCAGTGTTTGCTGCTCAAAGACAAGACGAGAACTTGAAAAGGAGTGGGATGGAGAGATATGAAGCCCGTAAGGGAGAATCTCAGAGTGGCCGTAGGGAGCAGGGAGTTCTAGTTTCCCTGCCAACTGTGCGTCCCCTCGGTCAAGTCATATCATCTTTCTGGGCCGCAGTTTTCTTAGCAGTAAAATTAAAGATCTGAGAGATCTTCTTCCTTCTAATTCCGTGACTGTAATTCAAGAGAAGGTACATGATTCTCTATTGCTACCTACAATCCCCATGATGTAACTACTTTCTCCAGCTACTCCAAAATAGATGGGAGTGGGGAGTGATGACTAGAAGTTTCTGACCCGTAAAGTGGAGAATTGGTCTGGGTGGGGAAACCTGTATTTGGGCTTCTCCTTTTCTGTCTCTATTTTTTCTCTGTTCTCTCTCTCTCTTTCTGTTTCACTGTCTTTCTTTTCCACATATCTCAGCAATAGACAAAATACTATTCAGAACTAGTAGTCACATTAACAAACATTCAAGATGGACTTGCTCTGAGTTAGGTATTATATCATAATTTTTAAATAAAACTATTTCACTAACGCTCCGAATCACCTAGGGAAGCCCACATTAATCCTATTTGACAGATGAGGAAACTGAGGCACAGAGAGCTACTTTGCACAAGATCACACAGGGAATGGCAGAACTGAATGTGAACCTGAACCCAGAGCCATCTGACTCCCATACGAGAGCTATTTCCATAGTGCAGAAGTGAGCAAGTTCATGAATCAGAGTCCTTTAATATGTGACTTAGTAAGTTTGATTGCTTAAATTCCACTGGTGATTAAGATCACCTGTAGCTAAGGGGGATTACAAATATTTTCGAATTTCCACAAATGAGAGAGGTGTGACTATGAAATTACATATGCATGAGATTAAACAACTGATTTCAGGAGCCACACAAAAACTAGTCTTCTTGCATTTTGGCCAGGGTTTATATATTTGCATTGCAGATTCCGAGATCCTGGCTCCGTTTATTCCTCTTTATAAGCCTGTGATCACAGCTCTTAAATTAAAAGTCTCTCCCTTTCAACAGAAGAAACCTAAAATCCAAATTTGCTCATTGTTCTTTTTTAATGGCTTCTTTATATGTGCAGCTTCAAAAATGATTTCCTCATCACCCAAGTAAATCGAAGGAAAATGACTTCCCGGCCACAGTTTTTAAATGCATCAGGTTTTGTCCGGGGTGTGAAAATTGTGAGAATCCCATGGATCCAGTCCTGAGCACATCCAGGATGATGAATCACTGCTTCCACCAGTCGCTTCCCCAGTGTGCAGCCCAAGTTGTCCCAAGGTCCTCTCTGCTCCCCCCTCCCCCCAAATGCAGCCATCCCCTCTCACCATGACCATGACGCCACTCTCCTCTGACAGGCACGGGAACACCTGCCAGGAGTGACTTCACCGTACCAATCACTCTGACAACAGCCCAAATAAAACGGTGTCATTTAAACCACAAACAACAATCCACGGAGGCTGGGGAACTCAGAGTCACAGAAAAGGGAAGAGAGGCAGAGAGACAGAGTGCAAGGGAGCGCTCTTGCCACAAACAATTAAAACACAGTCGCCCCTGTGTCGACTTGGGGAATGCGGGGAGACAGTGCAACTAGAGGGAGGAGTAAGGAGTCTGAGAGAACTGGGTTTGAGCCCGGGACTTCCGCTTACTGGGCATGCAACCTTGGAAAAGTCACTGACCCTCTCTTGTTTGTAGATGGAATAGTAGTAACAGGACCCAACTCACAGGGCTGTTGATGTAAGATTCTGAGTATTTATATATAACGCATAGCACATAACACTCGATTTGTGTTAGCCGACTTCTATTATTGTACTATTAATAGAGGCTTATATAGTAGGTCTGCCTTCCCTGTACATTAGTGAACGTTCTAGAACCCACCGTGCCCCTCTCACTCTGGCAAATTGTTTGCCACACCATGAAGGATGTGAAAGAGGCCTAGATTCCGGTCCTGGTTTTGCTCCTGACCAGATGAGGGACTTGAGGCAAACACATAACTTGGTATCAGTTTCGAATTCTGCCAAATAAGAGTGCCGCTGTCTCTAACATGGTATCGTTTCTTCTACTCATTGTTCAACACCAAAATGTCACACGCAAGAGGCAGAAGTTTATATTTTAGGTGTCCAGGAGTCCTATCCTTGGACACTGAGTCCCCTTCTCTCCAAGGCTGCCCCTCCCCCAGGAATGTGGAGAGTGGACTGGGCAGGATTCGATGCCTGGGAATTGTTTGTAAAGCCTCCCTCTGGAGGGCTCCAGCCAATTCCACAGCATCTCTAATAAGCACTTTAGGCAGTGACATGCTGCTTTGAAATTTTTGCTTTCAGTAGGACAGTCAGAACTGTCGGAAGGCGTCTAACTCTTCCGCTTTTGATTTCCTGGTAAGAACCCAAGAGGGACAAATTGCAAGGGGGTTAGAAAACAAAGGCGACAACAACAGGGACAGAGGAGAGTCCTTAGTCTAGTGGATGGCTGATCTGTGTCCCTGACCAAAAAGCACCCAATGTGACGCACGCTCTGACTATAAGCTTACCTCTGCATGAAGGAGTCTATACACCCACCCATACACAGACAGAAGCAGCACCCGACAAATTCGGGGCCAGACCACAAGAGGATAGTTCAAATATTCCTTGCCATGCCTTCTGAGATACCGTTATCTTAATACTACCCAAGAACTCTCATCAGCATTACTAATGGGAACTTTTAGATTGTCTTTACTGCCGTCTCTCCCGGGGAGTTGCAGTGCTAATGAAAATAACAGCACCTCCTGGTATCCGTAAAGGCTTGACAGTTTCATAAAGTGATTTCATCTCTCTACTGTTCTTTGATCCCCACAACAATGCTACTGCGTAGGCAACGTGGGCATTATCATGCCCATTTCACAGATGGAAAAACAACCAGCCTGTGGAGTGAGGTTAAGGAGCAGCAGGTCAGGAGCTGGGCATGGACTGGAGTCACGGCTGACTTCCTCCGCTACCACCACCTGTTCCGTGCACTATAAGGAGCACGTTCTCACATGGGACAAGGAGGAAAGTGGAGTCTTGAGGGTGTCAAGGAGAGAATATTGGGCCAGGTGGGAGGGGCTCTGGTTTCCAGTTCTGATTCTGCTGTAACTGAGTTGAGGTCCTTGGGCAACTTACTTGTCTTCTTTGTTGTTGTCTATAAAACAATGTCATTCAACTCTAAATTCTATAATTACCTCTACACCCCCTTGGAACGGCCAAGCTGACGTCAGATTTGGATTGGTACACTTGATGATCATTGGTCATAGCAGCCTGAAACACAACACTTGGGGGAAATGCACACATTTCCACATTCACACTAATTCCAATTCTTTTAAAATTTTCTTGTCTAAAAATTATACCAGCATCTTAAAGAGCCAAGTAATTCTAGAAAGTTTTGTAGAAAAACCAACAGTCCCCTCCCTCTACTTCCCATGCCCTAAGGGCAACCACTTTCAACTCCGTTAGCTGATGCTTTCGATATTTATGGCCGTATCTCTAAATAACATGTTTATGTAACTACTTCTTGACTTTTCAGTTCTAGGCTTTATCTATTGACCTTCCACTACGGAAGATGAGGTTTCTGCTTTCTTTCAAGATCTCCCACCCCCACCACACATGCACATTTCCTGTCCCCCATCCTGCCAATGTAGTTCTCTCACAATTTGGTTGGATCGATAACCCTGGGCTTCTGCTTTAATGACAACAAACAAGCAATTCGCTGCTAGGTCATGTTGTAGCCAACCAGTACGCTTCCTTTTTTTGGTACAATATGATGTTTCTGCTGGAGTTAATAATGAACTGTTTTTGCTTAATTTTCCAGCTACTGATCACTTATTCAACCTCAAACTCTCCCCTAGTTGTGTGAATTTCAATATATTGAAACATCAGGTATTCTGCCAATTTCACCTTCTTGAAGCAATTTCCTCAGGAGCCTTCTGCCCAGCTCCGATATGGACTGGTTCTTCTCTGGGCTGTGGCACAGCTGTTGTCTTCTGATTTCTCTTTCTCATGATCCTGGGGAGTCTCTTCACTCTCCATTTTGTTGGCTTCCTTGTTCTTGGAGCTTGTGTCTTTCTTGGCTTATGTCCTCATTTTGATGGAGCTTCCTTCAGTAGTCTCTTGAGAAAGGATATGTGTGAGGTAATATTTTGGAGACCTCACATATCTGCAAATGTTTTTATTCTAACCTCACGTGTAATTGATGGTTTGGTTAGATACAGAATTCTACATTGGAACTCGTTTTCTCTTAGACTTATAAAAACCTTGTTCCATCACCTTCTAGTTTCTATTGTTGCTGTCCTGAAGCTTAATACCCGCCCAATTCTTGGTCTTTAATGTGAAACCTGTTGTTTCTCTTTGGACATCAAGGATCTTGTTGTCTTTGGTGTTCTGCAATTTCATAATGATCTTGCCTTAGTATGGATCTAATTTCATTCACTATACTAGGCATTTGATAGATTCAATGGGAGACTCACGTCTTCCACTTTCCGATTTTCCTAAATCATCTCTTGAATTATTTTATCCTTTCCACCCATCACAGTCTCCTTTCTCTGCCTTATTTTTCACTTCTCTGCTTAGATTTTTATTTATTGTAGCTCATTCTTATTTTTGCGTGTTCCTTTTTTTAGAGCATGCTATTTTCTTTCATGGAGGTCACATCTCCATTTATCATTCTGCGTTTGTTAAAGGGGTTTTTCCCTCTCTGCCAATTTTTTTTTCTCCCTTCATAGTTTCGGTTTCCTCTAACTTGCTACTTAAAAAAAAAAAATCTCTGTTTTTCATATTAGATGCTTTCTTCAGATGCCTGGTAATTCTTGGTTATCTGCTTATTTTTAAGAATGGGGCATGGGATGGCTGAGTATGATTTTTGGGTGCATGAGAGGAGTTCATTCACTATTAGAATAACTGACTGGGCAATTTCCTTGGGGAACTCCAACATGAGTTTTTTAGTATTTTATTTCTCTTAGTCTGGTCAGATACTGCACTGAAGATTCCAACTCCTGCTAAGAGGTATACATCTGACTGCCACTGTGTGGGAGGAAGAAAGCAGGGAGTCTTCAGTTAAATATATGAATGTATCCTTAACCCCACCGTTTGCGCATGGTGTACCAAGCAGAGGGACTACAAGTTTACAGTATCCAAAGAATCATTCCAGTCAGAGAAGAGGCAGAACAGTTTCCCAGAGGGTACTTGGGAACAAACTGCTACTTAAACAGACTTTTATTCAATATTATTGTTAGCCCATCTTGTACCTCACTTTCAGAGGTAACTAGTACCATCAATTCTTTCACGGGGTGGGTGGGGGGCAGAGGAAGAGAGGGCATCTCAAGCAGGCTCCATGCTAAGCTCAGAGCCAGACACAGGGCTTGATCCCAAGATCATGACCTGGGCCAAAACCAAGAGTCATTCACTTAACCAACTGCGCCACCCAGGCGCCCCATGGTGCCATCAATTCTTGATGGCTTCTGTGATGTTCTGGGTTTTCTTCACTCCTGGCTTGGGATTCAGTTTTCTTATCTGGTAAGTCAGTCACTTCTATTCCACTGGCTTCCTAGCTTCCAAATATTGTTGCTGATGTAATCTCATATGTAGCCTCCGGGTTGCCCCTTGAAAACATTCTTTATGAGTCATTGTAGTGGATTTTGAGGGGAGAACAATTATCTATGTGTATTTAGTCTGCTATCTCTAACCATTTTGTCTAAACTCCTTCATTCCGTCTCTAATATAGTAAAATAGGCAAATAGGCTTTGGACTGACAACATAATAACATCGTCTGAAAAGAAACCTTAATCCTCTGGAAAACTGACAGTTTATGTATGTCATTTTTTAGGGCCTATATCTCAATTCTCATTTCTGCCTACTTACATATCTGTAGGCCTGGTTCTGCCCCATGCATCTGTAATCTGAGCCTCTTAAATATCTACTTGACCATCAACCCATGGTGAGCAATGTGCAAAGCCAGCCAAGGACCAAACTATGTCGATTTCATTTACTGTCTCTTGGGCAGCTAACAATTTTCCACCCCAGGTTATTTATGCAAGTTGAATCATTTGCATATTCATTATTTTAATACGGAAATGGTTATTCCCCACTTGTCTAAACACCCCTAAACCCCAAAGTTGAATCCAGTGGTGGCATTCTTTAACCTCGAAGAATTGTGCACACTGTGGAAAAGCATAGTGTGTCGACAAGCATGACCTCTAGCGTCACACTGCCTACATTTGAATCTTTGCTTCCCTCTGTCTGACCTTGAGAAAACTGATGAACCTCTGTGCCTTGGTTTCCCCATCTATAAAATGGAGGCAACAATAGTACCTACCCTATAAATTTATTGTGAAAATTAAAAGAAATATTGTATGGCTAAAGCATTTTTTTCCCAGTGAATGACACATAGAAAGAGCTCAATAGATATTAGTTAATGCTAGTCGTTATTCTTTTGAAGGACTTAGGAACAAAGTTAATAAATATGCGGTAAGCTTGACAATGAGACACTCCCTTGCCCCTCAAGTGATATAAGAAAAGTAAGAGCGTTGTCTGACAGTTAAACCGTAAATTCAGCACCAAGTGGATCCGAGTAAAAACACACAAAGTCAGGTAGGAGGTCTCACTAGAGAGCCCTCGTGTGGGTGATTGCTGGACTGTGCACACTGGATGAATGAACATCATCGGGGGCACGGTCTGCTATTGTATTAAAATAGGATCCTGCTAAGAGTCTGAACTATGGTGACGATACCAAGGCAATCCCACTGCACTGAACAGAAATGTTTGGGCTCTATGGTAACAAGAGAATCCCTACATCCCAGTAGCTTAACAGAGAAAGATTTCTTGAATCCACCAAGTCTGATGTGGATGCACAGTCCCCCTCCATCTTGTTTCCCTGCCATCCAGAACACATCATCTCCAAGGTCCCCATAGGAGGGAAAGGGAGATGGAAAAGATACGTCAGTTCTCAAATGCCTTGACCTAGAACTTGTACTGCATCCATATTCCGTTTGCCAGAATTCACTCTGCTGGCCCCAACTTAACTGTGAGGAGACGGGGAAATGTCATATCCCGTGTACTGAAGAAGAGCAGACAGAATGGTGAGCGTGAAGCCTCAGGCGGGCCATCCCCTTTGTGGAGATCTATCTGGGCAGCCAGCTGCTTTCCCCTGGAAACACTTCTCTTTCTCTTCACTGAGCACCCCCACTCATGCATGGTGGGCTGCCAGTCTCTCCTTTCTTTTTTTTTTAAAGATTTTATTTATTTATTCAACAGAGTAGAGACAGCCAGCGAGAGAGGGAACACAAGCAGGGGGAGTGGGAGAGGAAGAAGCAGGCTCATAGCGGAGGAGCCTGATGTGGGGCTCGATCCCATAACGCCGGGATCACGCCCTGAGCCGAAGGCAGACGCTTAACCGCTGTGCCACCCAGGCGCCCCTGGTCTCTCCTTTCTTAAGTCCCATGGAACCCATTGGTGGCCAAGACTTGAAACCTGTGTTCTAAGCTCTCCTAGTCTTCACGGCAGTGAGAACTTAGGCAGACGATGTGGTAGGAGCTTCACCTCTAGTGGCGAGTGGGCTCTGGAATCTGTTGGCTGAAACCTGGTCTTAAAAATGAGCCCTGCCATGGGGCGCCTGGGTGGCACAGCGGTTAAGCATCTGCCTTCGGCTCAGGGCATGATCCCGGCGTTATGGGATCGAGCCCCACATCAGGCTCCTCCGCTATGAGCCTGCTTCTTCCTCTCCCACCCACCTGCTGTGTTCCCTCTCTCGCTGGCTGTCTCTATCTTTGTCGAATAAATAAATTTAAAAATCTTAAAAAAAAAAAAATGAGCCCTGCTCAATGTATCCTTTGCCCATCTTCCCATCAGTTCTGCCTTATGGCTGAACTTAGAGATTCTAATTGGTGACAGCTGAGGGGATAGAAAGAAAAGAAATACTCTAGAATATTTTATCTTTGTTTAAAGATTTATTTACTTAATATATATACATATTATATATATATTATATGTATATATATATATATATATATATATAGAGAGAGAGAGAGAGAGAGAGAGAGAGAGATAGCATGAGCAGGAGAGGCAGAGGGAGAGGGAGAATCTCAAGCAAATTCCACTCTGAGTGGGGAGCCCAATGTGGGGCTTCATCCCACGACCCTGAGATCACAACCTGAGCCGATCCAAGAGTTAGACACTTAACTGACTGTGCCATCCAGGTGCCCCTAGACTATTATATCTTTATTGTAATTATTAGATTAGACTTGACAATGATAGTATTTTCTATAATATATTATAGCTTACAAGGTAGTTTTATCTCTGTTGCCTTATTTTACCACTGAAATAATGTGGGAAGTAGCAGAATTATCATAGTTGTACAAATGAGAAAACCAAAGCTCAGAGAATGGAAGCTTCATATTCAAGATCATTCTGAGCAAGTGCTTCAAGTGACCCTTCAGCCTGGTCTTCCAAATTGTGTCTTAGTTAGATGTTAGATATTCAGTACTGCTCAGTTTTGTGTAACGGGGGGAAAACAAGGTCCCTAAATTTAAGTAATTTATAGTCTACCTGGATAAGGAGGCCTATTACATTTTATAAAACAATCTACAAAAATTAGGAGAGAATATATAATTAGGGACTAATTTAGCTCCTCTAGTCCATGGGGAAAAGTTTACACAACGAAGATGCACGTTTTTAAATGGCCCCCAAACCTCGTACAGCATCACGTCTTCATACTCTTACTTGTGCTGTTCCTTTTGCACAGAGGACTTTCTCTTGGTTCTGAGCCCAATAATCTCATCTTTCTACTGCTGGCTGACAAGCCACGCCTTCCCCCAAAGTCTTCTTCAAACTCCCCAGGTAGAATTATTCAGGCTGCCTTCTCCAAGATGCCCTGCGTGTGTCTTTTTCGTCCTGGAGCACTGACCACATATCTGTGAAGGTGGTTGTTGTTGTTTGGAGGGGGGGTTGTATGGCATCTTTTTCTCCTCCAGATAAATCACTGATTTCCTGAGGGTAGGAATCAAGTCTTCTTCTGCCTTCTACCTCCAGGATCCCGTGTGGTTCCCGACATGAGTTAAAGGTCCAAGGGGTGAAGATATACATGATCTGGAAGAGAGGACACAGCTTGCTGGGACGCCCAATATAGTCCCAGAGGTGTCTTTCCCAAACTCAGATCCTGGAAATTTGCGGGCAGGAGCCCAGAGCTGAAGAAAGTGGGTGGGAAGAGAAGAAAGCAGCTGCACCCCAGTTGCTGGGGATTTCTGGGTTTCTTACCCCTGCCGCCAGAAGACGAAGCCCCCCGACAACTATGACCTCTGTTCCTCCACCCCCCTTCCCAGGCAGTGTGGCTTTGCCGCATGTGACCGGTGCTCTGATTCTCCTCCAAAGGGCTGCCTTCGGCCCAGCGGTGATTCAGCTTCTGTGTACGCATCCGGGCCTGTGAGAGTGCAGAGGTCTGAGGGCCCCATGACCAGGACGGGAGCTCCGTGCTTCTCTTCCTCTCCTGAGACACCTGTCCCAACCCTTGAGGTGAATTCTTTGCTTAGGCACTGGGAAAATCTGAATCTACGTTCATAAGCGGATGCATGAAGCAAAGGGGGTTGATAAAACGTAAAAATCCCCAGTTTCTCTTCCCACGGTTTGACCTTAAGGAAGTTAACTAACCCAACAGCGTTTCAGTTTACTTTTCTATAAATGAGTCTAATGATACTTCGCCTAACTCAGGGAGGAGTGGTGAGGCTTAATTAACCAAAGCTCATTTCTCTCAGCACTTTGGATGTCCTCCATGGGCACAAAATTATGTTATTACTTGGAATAATAATAATAGTTTCCCCTAATAATTCTGTGTTATTATTACATTTAAGGAACTGTATTAGAGGCCTTCTGGATCTAGTTTAATACCTATAAATGTCTCTCCCCGGCAAAACAAGGGAACGTTGCCCGGTGATTATGGTTTGTCTTACATTTCAAAACCCGTCGGTTTAAATCCTCAGCACGGTCCTTAAAACAGCGCCCGGCCAAGGGGGAGCTCTTCTGATCTCAATTCACTGGACCACTGAAAGCACTTAGTTTCAGCAAGGCAGGCGGCTTGTTTTCAAAGCCGAGGACTTGGCAATTCTAAGGGCCCAAACTACCACTGCGGAAAGATAGGCACAGAGCCAAGATAAGGAGACCCAGCTCCCTGTGCTGCTGCCAGAGCAAGGTGCTTCTATCACAAGCCCAATTGCTGTCACCCCCCGTTATTTCCATTGGTTTCCTCTGGTTCTTAATGTCTGAACCCCTCCCTGAGGCACCCGGACCAACCCCCCCCCATCTTAACAAACTCTCCCTTGCACTCTCTGTTCCTCTCTCCTGATCTTTTATTCCTTCAAACACACCAGGTTCGCTCCCTCCCTTGGACCTCTGTGTGTGCTGTTCATGGCCTTTGCATATGCTTTCCTTCTTGTCTTTGCCTTCAGCTCTCAGGTAGATGCTCCTACCTTCCCGAACCCTGCTTAGATGCCACGACATCCTTTGTTGCTTGGGTGAAAGCACCTGGCAGAGAGTATCGTACTTGCCTCTTGCCCTTCCAGGTTAGCCCATGAAAGGCTGTGGGAGCGTGATGTGCACCAATCCTGTGCACCGAGCCTGTACACAGCAGGTGCTTAAACAGTATTTGTTGCACGCACGAAAGATTACAGTTTCTCACCTTTTTTTTCTTATCTTCCATTCTCTTATATGCTATGCCCCATCCTAACCCTAATCCTTCCCTATCCCTCCCTCTACCAAGCACAGGCAAGTAAAATGGGTTAAGAAAGGAGAGAAGGAAGGAAAGGAGTAGATTCCCGAAAGGAGAGAAATAGTGCACGCGGGCTTAAATCCTCAGGAAGGTCCTTAAAACAGTGCCCGGAACAAGGCAAAGTGAGAAGGAAGAGGAGTATTTGGGAGCTTGAAATAAAAGTAGGGAACAGGTGCAAGGATCCTAATATATTAAGATTAGATTAAAATCATCTTTAAATTTTCTTTTCCAGGAATTTTCTGCATGAGAGAAGTGGGGAGGGCAGGAGTAAATGTGGGGATTCTTTATACATATTATCTCCCTTATTGCTCATACTCACCCTATGGGATGGTAGTGAGGGCCCCATTGGACAGAGGGAGGCAGGGAAGCTCAGAGAGGTGGAGTGCCTTCCTCAAGGTCACACAGCTAATAAACTGCAAAGCCCAACAAGCAACCCAACTACATCTGAATCCCATCTGCCCACTTGGAAGAGCAGGACATTCACTCCATTGATGGAGTGTTCCTCTTTTGGGACTCTGGGGTCCTCAAGGGCCCCTTCTTTTCGGGATGCCAAAGAGAAAGGGGATAACTAATAACGAAGAAACTTAGCACCCCGTTGGGTGTCCAGTGCTGTATTTTGAAGAGTGGTTTCTTACTTTTGTAGGAAAAAACAAAGATTCCTCTTTTCTTTCATCAGAAGGAAAATGAATTGATTTTCCTCGGCTCTTGGTTTATCTTTGCTGGTATCACATACATGTCTTGAAGTCCTTCTGTGTACATGAGCCCAGCCAGCAAGTTGTTGCTAATTCCTCACCCCGGCAATATTTCCCTGCACAGTTTGGACCTGGCAGACAGAACTGCGCTTGTGGACTTTTGCAAAACCAGCACAGAGAAGCCCAACAGCCACACTGAAGAAGCAGCTCTGAGCGGTCGTGTGCTTTCGAAAAGGCTCTGTAACACCAATTAATAGATTCCAGCAGTCCAGATGCGTGCTGACATCTAAATAACTTGGTATCACTCTCTGATTTTCTACATCTAAATTTCCCCTCTCTTTGGGGAATGAGATTAAAAACAAGAGTCCTGCTCAGAGCAAGCAACTGGCTTGTCTTTGATTTATGCTATTACTGGAACTGTGGTCCTTGAAAGAAATTCCATCACTACCATAATGAGGACGAAGATTCAGTTAACTAATAAATCCTTCAGGAGTGTGCTCTGATGCTGTTGAACTTTTCATTAAACAATGATGTACAAGAAGGGAAGAAAGATTTTTAAACAGCGTGACACAGACACACATCCGCTATGGAATTAGTCAAGGCCCAGAAATATCATGGGTAAGAGAACCAAGTTTATAATCAATAATAACACATTTCTCCTGAAAATACTAGGTAACAGCCTTTCTTCATTCCTGGGCCTTTCTTTGTAGAGCAAAGGGAGAGAAACAAAACCCATCTGTGATTCAATCAGAAAATGCAAATGAGGTCAAGTTTCTTACAGGCTTGTGAGATTTCCCTAGAGAAATTTCCACAGGGTCTAGGCTGCTGCTGGCGCCCTTCAGAGGCTGGGGCCTGTCTGTGGAGTGAAAGGCAGGCACTGCTAGCTTCCTCCTTCTTCCCTCAGACCTCTGGCTGGCTGGGCACTGGAATTCCAGTAAGGAACTTCCCAGAGATTTGGGCCTGGCATTCTGGGACTGAGGTCGCACCCAGACACACACAGGAAAAGGTCGCCTTTTTGTGGGTGGAGCTCATGGCCTATCTCAGAGTGAGGACCCTGGCACCCCAGCAGGGACGCTCCGAGGAGGAAGGACTGCAGAGGGACCAGGTCTGCTTCAGGGACCGGTGACTCCACCCCCGTGAATGCCTCAGAGCAACCTGGAAGGAAGTCTGTCGCAAAACCCTCTCCTCCCTGACAACCTAAACTAAACTAAAATTGTGTGTACGTGTGTATGCGTGTCACACGGCCAGGTCCTCCCCTGGGCCAGGTGGTCTGAAGCCAGCCTGCTACCTTGCGATTGGGAAACCAGTAGTTTGGGACAGGCTGACAGATGATGCTGGCAAGTGGAGACGCTGCTCGCTGCCTCCCAGCGACCTGAGGGAGGCTCGGAATTTATAGGCTTTCTCCTTGCTCAGTACAGGTCCTAGCATGTGTTTTGAAAGTAGCCTTTTTTTCTTCTTCTTCCCAGAGATGGGTAAACACTGCTGATCGAAGCTATACAGCAGTGCCCTCAAGTTTCAGAAGAACAGACGATACCAGGAGCTGGCTCTCAAGGGGTTGAGAAAAGGAGGGAAGAGACAGAGGCCTGGCTCTCGGCGTGCTGGAGGTCTTACAGAAAGCGAACCCTTGATCAAGCATTTCATGCGTGGCGAAGGGCTGGTGAGAACTTGGCCTGCACTGCGTCAAGGGCGTTTAAGATTTGAGGTCAAAAAGGTGCATTCTCTTTCCCATAAAACTTCTAAAAATTATTTGTAAGCTCAGTGTTATCCTTCTGGCCTGTAGCTTTCACACTGAGAATGAAGACAGAGAGTGGGGTGGTGGGGGGCAGGTGCCTGGGTTTTACAGGAAACGTGGAGGAAAACAACACAGATTTCCCCTAAGTGGTGAAAACTGCAAATCGGGAGGTCCCAACGCATGTGTCAGCCGGCCTGGCCTGTCTGTTTCATCACCGAGCTCCCCTCTGCCGTGTGTCTCTCAAGGCACAGCCAGTCCCAGGCCACAGATGCGAGAACTACTAGGGAAGCTTGTTAACATGCAGATTACCAGGCTGTGCCCTGAAAGGGCCTGGGGATGGTAGGGAATCCCTACACCCCACCCCAGCCTACCCTTTCTCCGCTACTCTACAATCCCAGACTCTCTGGAAAGGAGCCTCGCCAGGAACTGCAGCCACCCCCTGCCAGAGTGCACCTCACCTCTGCCAGGTAATTACCGAGCCCCCCTGCGGGGCCACGGGCCTGGGCCGAGATCGGCTCTTCACACCAGCCCTAAAGGAAAACCCCGAAGCAGGGCCAGCTGGCTGTGAGAGGGATAGATCTTCCACGGAAGATGCCTTCACTGCTTTCAGGCTCTCTGCTCGTGGCTGGTGTGTGCTCCAGCTTCGGCCAGCTCCCCCTTGCCGGGGCTCCTTTCTGTCTCCCTGCTCCGTGCTGCCTGCCCACCCCTTTTGGGCTGACTCTTGCCTGCTCCTCTGATCAGCGTGGCGCTCTCTGCCTCCTTAGCTGTTTGCATCGGAGGCTGCGGGACTCTCTGTTCCATGCTGGGCCCACGCCATGAGCTGCCCATGTCCCAGTGCTGGTGGTTCTCAAAGCCTTCAGGCCTCTAGAAAATGGGGCTCCTGTTAAAAGGGCCCCCCCGTTCCTGAAATAATCACTCCCTCCTCTACATTCCCCGAAGGTTTGGGACACGCTTCTCCTACGGTTCACGTCATATTCTAATTATTCGTATCCATCTCGCCTCCCTGCCAAGCCGTAGGCTCTATGACGCCAAGGACTATGTCTTACTCATCCTCGCGCCTCTAGCGACTAGTGTGGGGCCTCACGATACTGATAACAAAACACTGACTGAGTGCTTACTGTTTGGCAGGCACTGTGCTAGGTGCTTTCGGGCAATATGCCACTTTACCCTCGCAACAACCCTACACAATTAAATCCCATTTAAATAAATGGGATTTGTCAGGCCCGAGAGTTTAGGTAACTTGATGCAAGTCATATAGCTAATACACCACACTGTCCGTTTAGGATCAGAATCTGAGCCATCGGACTCCCGAGTCCCCAGTTAAGAGCTTGTTCACAGTTTGCTGAATAAAGGAAGGCAATACGAACAAACGAACAAGTGGAAATAGCCACAGAAGCACTGGATTTTAGAGTTGAAAGGGACCTAGAGACCAATTTAGTCCAAACCCTGATTTCACTGCTGGAGAAACTGAGGGTTAGAGCCGTGAAACAAAGCGTCTGAGGTAAAACAGTGGTGGTTAGGGGCCCCCGCCACGGAAGAGATGGCTGGGCAGAACACGGCTCTGTCACCCACGATCCCTGTGAGTCTGGGCTAGTCACTCAGCCCCTTTGTTCCTCAGTTTCTTCATCTATAAAATGGGGATGAGAATAGAATTTATCTCGTCTTGTTGTAAGGATGCAATGAGATAATGCACATTGACCAGGCACACACACACACACACACACACACACACACACACACACACCCCCTCTTTGAATGTTAGCTGTTGTCATGTTTGGTAGAAGCATAGCACCTGGGGATGACCACGGCCTTAGAAGTCATGCGTCCAACTCTTACTTTATCAACGAGGAAACTGTTCAGTTTCCGATTTACTTCCGCAACGAGATTTGGATCATTTTAAAGAAGTGTGCTGATCTCGTAGTTCCATGCCCTCATTTTGTAAACGAAAGAGCTGTACCCAAGGAGTTGGAGACTTGACAAAATCTCTACCTCATCAGAGCCCAGTTGGGAGTAAACCTGGGTCCCCTGACTCCAGCTACACCACCACTGGCCCACGAGCCAGCCCATTCCCCACCACCCTCCTGCATCAGGCTTCTCAGATCAGGAACAGTCCAACTGGCCATGACTTGGGCTTATTAGAAACACTCCATGTTGGAGCTCAAATTCACGGCGAGCAAGCCCATCAAGGTCCAGTTCTTTCATATGACAGGTGGGTAGAATTACAGCATCGCATTGCAACTGGGGATTTGTGAGATCCGCACTGGAAGAAGGCAGAAGTCCTCACCATGAGGCTGACTGGTGGGTGAGTGAGTCAGCATTTGTGTTGCAAACCACCCCGGGATATATACACTAGCCAGTGCTCAGCAAACAATCCCCAGCCTCCCTGGTGCCAGCGAGCACCAGTGTTCTTTATTCCCCGTTTGCATTAGGTATCTGTGAAAATGCTGATGCTCAGGCACCAGCCCAGACCAACTATTAACAGAATCTCTTGGGACGGGGCCAGGCATTAGTATTTTTTAAGGCCGCCAAGTGATTCAAATATATGCTGAGCTAACCCACAGGGCAAATGAAATGTCCTCTACCCATAATAACCTAGGGCAGTTGTTCTCAGAGAGCGCTCCCCAAAGCAGCAGCATTACCTGGGAACTTGTTAGAAATCCAAATTCTACATTAGGTATCGTTTCTTTCTTGTAACACTCTTTTGTTACTTTTCATTAACACTCAGCAAGATGTGAAATTACACATTTATTCATATAGTGTGCTTTGCCTGCCCCAACCTCCCACAATCCCACGGGGTAGGCTTCATGAACAGAAGTTCTAACCAGGTCTGTTGTGTTACTCAGAGCACTGGGCACATGGGGTCGACTCAATAAGTATTGATCAAACGAATGAATGAATGACTGTTAGGTATGTATTGCATTTCTCATTTTTCAGAATTCACTGCTAGAGCCTTACAGAGACGGAACACAATGTAGTAATACATACTTCACCTCCCCTAGAAATAAGGAAGTTCAGCTCAATGTAACAGGTCAGTAGGAATTTTTAGACAACTACCAGGAAAAGACAATAAACAAACAAACAAACAAACGTTACTGACAAGGAAAAAAATTCCATGTAATAACTTTGGCTAAAAGCCTAGCTTTGCCTAAAACACTGCTGCTTCTTTAGGTCAGATCCCTAAGTATTTGTCAAATGTAGCTAGGGGTGGCTCGTTTATTAATTAACACTTCAAGAGAAATAATGAAGTTTAAGACCTGGCTCCTGGCCTGTAAGTTGTGGAGACAGAGTTTACTGACGTGGGATGATAAGAAGGATGACAGAAGTCAGTCAGTAGTGAAGTGTTATTTCCCACATGCAGGTCTGTTGAATGTGTACAGATATGTGTGCTGGTCAGATCAGCTGTCCTAATTTAGGTTCAGGGGAGATCCAAGGAAGAGATCCAGAGAGAGGACACATGATGTGTTGGTGTCACCGGGAGGGCCTTTCTGAAAGAGGAAAAGGTCTGGGACTTAGAAACATTCCTGACTCAGGTAGGCTTCTGGAAGTTAATAGAGTCAACATTTCTCCCTAGCTTTGTGTGGGGAACAGGCTTATCTGTGAAGTCAAGACAAACTTTGTCCTTGGATGTGATTTGGGAGTTCATATGAAGAGAAGCAATGTGAGCTTTAAATAGAGTTTTGCTGACAGAGGCCCACTAGCTCTTTTCATAGATATCTTCCCTTGTAAACAGAATCCTGAAGTGCCAGAAACGGGTGTTATCATTTAATAGTAAAATCCACATTTCAAAACTTAGTGTGTTAGTGACCATACACCGTAGTGATTAAACCAGATTGGCTGGATTCAAATCTCAGCTTCTTCCACTGAATAGCTGTGTGACTTTGGACAAATTAAATAGCCTCCCCTTGCCTCCGTTTCTCCATCCATAAAATGGGGCTAATAATAATTCTTTGCTAGTATGATTGTTGTTGTGAAGATAAAGTGAGGTAATTTACGTAGTTTCAGAACGGTGCCTGACACATAAGAAATACTACAAAAGAGTGAGCAATCATTATTTAGAAACCAAATCCGATCTCAAACCCAGGCAATCTGTTGTTAAGATCTATCTGATTATCCAAAAGACCAACCAAAGTGAACCGAGACCCTGCTAAGGGACAGGACAGCAGATGGCAAAGGACAAAATAATCCGATACTTATGAAAAAGATCACCAAGGGGACTTCAGAGGTGGAATATAAAACATCATAAATAAAGAGAGTCCAAGCAGGTTAAAGTAGGACTGCGTAGCCAGGAATTTCTGGAGTTGTCTAGTGCTGATACCTCAGGATTAACTCGAGTGATTAGAGCATTGTTATAAGGAAGAAGGGGTTACAGAGCTAATCCTAATCGGAATCAGTTGACTTCTCTCCTGTGCCATGGTAACAGGGAGAGCTGGCCGCCTTCCAAATTTCTGTGCCACTGTTTTCAAGTACAACTGGAAGAAAGCATAGTGGGGATACTTGCCACAATCCCTCACTGCTTCTAGCACATGGTTAGGTACTTTCGTATCTTCACCATACATACACATAGACGGCATTCATGTGATTATTATATAGAAAAGTCAGATTTGATACAGTGGTAAAAATATAGCTGTTCTGCAGAAGTCACTGTGACATTAATAACTATGTTCACTATTCATTAGAGACCCGAATTTGAACTATGGCAAAGCTATCTCAGAGTCTCATTCAGCAGGTTTGTTTGAATCACTGAAGTTCCACAGGGGGTTTGATTCAAGGTGGCCTCATTTATAAGTCTCAAGGCTAAGCAGTGGAGGCATTGTGGTGAAATCCTAGCATACTACACAGTCATCTCTGAGTAGGCCCACTTCCCCATCTTACGTCTCCATTCTCGAAAGCTGCTGTTCTCCCTCTGGTGCAAAGCATGGCAGAGAGAAAGCGCGGCCCACTGCACAGCGAGAGCTTGACTTTCCCAGTGTTTCCTCATCTGGGAATTGGATCAGCTAATTCCTAAGACCTTTTCACTCATAAAATGTGACTCTAAGGTGATCTTTGATATACATAATTTAGATATAACTTTGCATGATTCTTGAGCAGAACAAACAGCTGCCACATAGGAGCCTCCTTTTTTTTTTTTTTTTTTAAAGATTTTATTTATTTGACAGAGAGAGACAGCCAGCGAGAGAGGGAACACAAGCAGGGGGAGTGGGAGAGGAAGAAGCAGGCTCATAGTGGAGGAGCCTGACGTGGGGCTCGATCCCATAACGCCGGGATCATGCCCTGAGCCGAAGGCAGACGCTTAACCGCTGCGCCACCCAGGCGCCCCACATAGGAGCCTCCTGCCAAAAAATATCGCCCCTTCTCCCTGTCACAGTTCCTGATACTTCACCATTATACATTGTTTTTTGGACTTCAAAAGCTTTTAAATTCTCAAGAGTCTTCTATTAAAAGGCAGGTAACCCTGAAAGCAATATGAACATTTACTAGTTCTCACCTTATAGGCAGGGTCAATTGGTCAGATTGCTTTCCAAACACGACAAAGAGAAAGGCCCTACGGGAAGGGAACATCGGATGGGATGGGGCGAATCCCACTCTACCCAAGAGCGGGCATTATGTCTCATTCATAGATTTAGGGCTATGTTTCTATACAGATATTGGCACATGCTTGGAACTTTCAAATGGTTTTGTTTTTGTTTTATAATTTTTTTAATTTCATTTTTTAAAAGATTTATTTATTTTAGAGAGAGAGAGTGCAAGAGAGAGCACAGCGGGGAGGAGCAGAGGGAGAAGGAGAGAGAGAATCTCAAGCAGACTCCCTCCTGAGCGCAGAGCCCCAGCAGGGCTCAATCTCAGGACCCTGAGGCCATGACCTGATCCCAAATCAAGAGCCAGACGCTTGATCAACTGAGCCACCCAAGTGCCCCTGTTTTTGCTTTTCTAGAAGGAAGGAAGGAAGGAAGGAAGGAAGGAAGGAAGGAAGGAAGGAAGGAAGGAAGGAACTAATGAATGCCCAAACAAAAAAATACTCTTGAGAGTACCTTCTGCATCTGACCTGGTCAGTAGGTACCCAAGGACACCTTTTCAACTTGGGTCTCAGGTGCTAAAAACAGCCCCCGCTCTCTAGGGGCAATTTCCAGCCGCACTGCTGACTTCCCTTAGCTCTGAGAGGGCGCTGGGCTGTCACCGAGGACTATTCAGGGACTCAGGCAGACCAGCTGCTGCTATGCTGAGCCCTGCACCAGTTCTAGGCGCTACACTTTTTTTAAGCACTTGATTTAAATGAAGAAAGAAATTGGCTTATATTTTTAGCAGCTCCTGCTACTAAAACTCATTTGACAAAAGTGCCAAAGGGACAGTTAAGTCTGAGTATGATTTTTTTTTCCCATGGAGGAGGAGGAGGGTATAATTTATCTGAAAATGACTGGTACTTTCCTGGCCTGGGGACATTATTCTACCTGCTCTCTTTTTTTAAAAGACATACTCTTTTTTTTTTCTTCCCATCAGATTTCAAACTTAAGATATTTATTGTCTTTCACTTTAGTTCCCAAGTCCTAACGCAACCACAGAAAGGAAAAGCTGTGCACTCTCAGTTCAGAGACTCCCCAACCTTCAATTACATTTCAGAATTAGAGGCATCTGATTGGGTAGACCAACACCGCCCCCCCACTTCCCCTGCCTGTGATACAGATAACATGTCAAGCACCTTGGAGGGGTATCACATTAAGCCTTATTGGAAAACAATACTAATGCTGTGTTTACACACATTGGGTGCGAGACTCGAAGTATATGATTTTAGAGTGCCCCAAATCCCCTCTTTCCAAACGTTTCTATTACTGATTTGCCTTAATATCTATGTGAGACCCCCTCCACTAGAGTTATGGGGAGAAATACTGGAATGAAAAAAACCTTTTCTTTTCTTTTTCTTTTTTGAGAGTTATGGCATGGGTCTATCAGAATCCTCTGCTCAAATACATATTACTTATGAAAGTAACACCTTGACATGAGTGACTTCAAAAGATGAGTGAGCTTGTAGAAATGGAGCCTTGAGAGAATGGCAGATTTGAGAGGTTTAGGGCTGCTGAGAAAATGTCTGGTGTATATAAAATCCAAAAGGAACTCGTTTGTTCATTTGCTATTTGGAAGCTTTTCCCCAGAAATGCAAATTATAAAGGGTGGTTATGTTCCCAGAGGACAGTCTAAAAAAGTATGTTTTAACCATAATGTACTTGAAGTGTAATCCTAAGGATATCCCCAAACCGCCCTTCATGGCAAGGCTTCCATAGGAACACGTGTTCAGGAACCAGCTTGGGGGCCAATACCCGTCTTCCTGCTGCAGCGCTATCGGGGTGTGGATCTGCCTCCTGGGAGAGAAGGGGGTCTCTGAAGGAACGGGGTGTGGGAAGGAGCTGCCTGTGCTGGTCCCTGAGAACGGGCCCGTTTCATCTGTGGTGTCTGCTCTCCAGGACCCCGGGGACTATCGTCTGTTCCTTATTATCGTTGCTTCCGGTCAGGCTTCGGAACCATTATAACAGCTGGAAAAGTGTATTCTAGCTAGTCCTAGAAGCAGCCAGACAGAGCGCATTCGCGTTCATGTGCTAAATCTCTGCTCTCGTGGCTGTATGTATTAGGTGCTCAGCGAGACCTGGATGCAGTAAGGAAGATTTGCGCACATTTCAGAGACAATCCAGTACGAACTACATGAGGCACTTCATGGTGGAGGATCGCCCCCCTCGAGGGTGAAGGACAGGCAATTCTGGGAAAGGGGGGCAGGCGGAAGACGCTTCCCGAAGAAGGTATGAAGAAAGAGGGAGTGGAGATGAAGCAGGGGCAAGTGTCTGCAGCAGGGAGGGCTGCTCCTGCGAGATTCCCTTCCCCGACCCTCCCAGGCTTGCCCTGGACCTGAGCCTGGAGCCGGAAGGGGAAGAGAAGCAGGCAGGTGAGGAAGGTGGTCCTGCCAATCTAGCAATCAGTTCCAGGTAAAGGAAGGCTTGGGACAGGGCCCAGAGGGCATCAAGAGGTTCCCGGAAGGAAAGAGCGTCTGAGAGGAGGACAAAGGAAGGGAAGGCAGAGGAGACACTCTTCCGTGTCAAGTCTGGGCTCTGTCACCACAGTGGTCTATTCAACTGACTGAGGCATACTGAACGTGGGGCAGCCACGGCCTCTGAATGCCCTGTACGCCCCCTCCCTCCAACCCTGGCCCAGACCCATGGGGATGCAGGACTCTTGAAGAGAAAGCTCCAGGGAGGCACTGGGGAGAACCACCCAGGGTATTTCTTAGGAAGAAAGTAATAAAAGCCAAGTCTTGGCTAATGGCTTCTCCAAGGACTACCACTTTGCAGTTTCCTTCCCTCTCTTCTTCCGGATTCCCATTGATTTTGAGTCTCTCTCATGTTCAGACAACGTCTCACCACCAGTAGTTCTGCTAGTCTCTCTCAAACCTGCATGAAGGTGCAGAATGCATTTGCATTCATTATGGGCTCAGGGCAGCTCATTCACTTTCATCTTGCCATATCCAAAGAGTTACTCGTTTACTTAGATCATTTAAGGATTTCCAGGAGCCCTGCAGAAAAGATATTTGGAGTCCTCCTCCCCACAGACTTAAGCCCCACTAGGGGGAGGTGGTGTGTCCCAGGGAGTGAGACAGACTGTCCGAGAGAGCATTTAGTAAGACTCTTCTAGGGAGATGTCTTTTCTCAGGCCCAACCTGGTTCGGGCCTCCCCTCTGCTCACCTGGATTCTCGCCAATCTGGAGACAGGCTATGCCCCAGGGAGTTTTACAGCAGGAAGTATTAGTCTCCTTTGGCATTTCTTTATACTTTAGGGCTACTAGAATTCAGGGGGTCCCCGTTCCCTGGGGCACGGACCTGTTCAATTCTCTCACTGGAGTGAAAGACCTCTGTCCTCAGTTACTCCATCAGTGATGGGGGTGGGGGAGGACGGGGGGAGGGGGGGACAAGAGGGCCTTTTCTATCTCCCACAGGGTACAATTCTGCCCCCAAATCATGGTCTGTCCATGCCTCTAGCTTGAGTTCTTGTCCCATAGGAACCCTGTACTAACTAGGGAGAAATTCTGCACATCTGGAGGCCTCCAACTCTGACTCCTTCCAGAGTCATCCATTCCCTAATCAGTATAACCTCGCCAGGACAACACATGGAAAGAGCTTGTCAGTTCTTCCATTTGCCTTTGTCATTTTATGAAGCAATCAACTGAAAGGGTAGGGAGCAGACACTTGAGATTCCCAGAAGGAGACGGGAGAAATCTCCCAGGGCGCCAGAAAACTCCTGAAGGAAGGGTCAGCGCTGGTGACCAACTCTTGCTTCTGTTCATCCATGGACTGATCCATCGGTTAATTCATTCGGTAAACACATACGCTATTCACAACTTTGTGAGACAACGAACATATTGCCTTACTAAGGTCTCCCGAAGGTACTGCAGGCTTCTGAAGGTGGGGACCCAGGCCTTAGCCAGTTTAGCACTGTGCCTGGACAAATGCATCAACAGTGAACAAACACACAAATGTGAAGCTATCCCACCGAGCACGTGACTGTGTCAGAGCCCTTTCAAGGGCACTCTTCGTGGACTTTCGCAGAAAACTGTCTACTTTCATCAATATCATCACATATTCAAAAAAGGGCATTTTTGTCTTTGTTCTTCTAATAATAAATAACTTTCTATAATTATAAGTGTAACAGGTATTTGCATTAAAATAGAGGGAATAGTTGTTTGTTTAAAAAATGTGGAAAAGTTACATGGTTTTAAGGACAAAACCAATTGTCCATAATTTCGCCAACACCATGAACACTCTGGAGAATTTCCTTCTAGTCTTTTTTTCTATATATAAAAGTTCAGGAAGTTGGAAACATGCTGTATACGCGGTATGAGATCTTGATTCTTCCATGTAACATTATATCATGAGCATTTTACCACGCCATTAAATATTCTTTGAAAATGTTACACTTAATGGCTGCATAATATTACATTATAGCTCTTCAATTCTTAACTAATGCAGATTGATTGTCCTTAATAACTCCCTGAATCACTGCACAATCAAAATTGTTCCCAGGCTTCTGTAGCCATCACAATGGCTGATGCTGACTGAAAACCTTTACAAAATGACAAATAAATACTTCCAGGCAAGTAAAGCTGTTGCAAGTATGGCTGGATCTCATTTCAGCTTTTCCCTCCTCAGAGTTACTAATTCATACAAGCATGCTAATGCCTTTGGAATGTTTATTCTCTTAAAGTTGGAAGCTCCAGGGTACACAAGAAAACAGGCATTAGAGTGTGATGAGAAACACATGGCAGAAGTCTCGTTGATCCACGAAACACTGGAGATTTACTCGGGCATGAGGGACCACGCCTCAATTTAGGAACAGAGATCTATAAATTCCCTGCAGTAAAGTGATTTTGCTTAAGAAAAAAAAAATTATCTTAGGCCATCAAGAAGAGAAACAATAATTCAAAGTCGACACATGGTCACACGCCTGTATCATCAGTGTGGAGACAGGGAATACCCGTGAGGCTAGGATGATAGAGGAGGTGATGAAGGGTCTCTACCAGACTGGGAAATGTTCAATAAGTGGTGTCCTGGGCTCTCTTCTATTGAACAACTGGTTTCCAAACATGGCCATATCCTCTCACACTCCTTGGCTCCCTTCCTACTGCAATCCAGTCTTGTTTTCCTCGAATGAAGCTGGAGCATTTTGATAAGGTGAATGTGAAACTCTAATTAGGAGGGTTTTGTATGGAAAACTCACCCAGCACAGCCAGGACAAGGCTGGATGGCACGGGGGGGGGCAGTAGGTTGGGAAAAGGGTGGATTTGCAACTAATATGGCAGGTGGTACACGGAGCACACAGTCTGACTTTCTGGGGCAGTATTGCAGAGCTATGATCACTGACACAGCACCAGCACGCACACAAATGCTTGCTAACTTTTGTGAACATTCTATCAACAAAAATAGTTCCGTGTTACGGCAGAGATAGCCAGTTACGGCCCAATGGCTATTACCCCCTTCTTCACAGGAAGCCTTCAGCGGGGCACATGGCCACCCGGAATAAAGATGATTTCTTTCCTAGCCTCACTTGCAGCCAGGTGTGGCCATGTGAGTAAGTTCCAGCAAATGGGATGTAAGTACAAGGGAGGCATAAAACTTTTAGGTGGGGTTCTAGAACTAGCGTGATACCCCCCCCCCCAACTTGTTTGCCAGGGACTTTCCTGATCTTAGCATTGAAAGTCTCATGCCCTAGAAAATCCCCTACTTCGGGGCAAAAGTGGGATGTTGGGTCATTATCTGTCCCCCACCACTCTCTTCAGCCTATTTCCTGGAATATGGACAAAATGGTGAGCCATCTTGGGCACTCAGGTGAAGGGAAAGCCCGGGAATGGCCGAGGAAGCCTAGGTCCATGCCAACTTCCTGTAGCACAAGCTGCCACAACCACTCAGACTTTTACGTGAAAGAGAAATCAGCTTCTATCTTGTTCTCTTCTTTCTCTCCAGCTAACCTAACCCATCAAGCCCCATCTCTTTTACTACCATGGTTTTTTGGCTACCATGATTTTGTCCTTTCTGGAATCTGGCAACACCTGTCTTGACCATGCATTTGATATTTAATCGCAGACTTCTTTATATAGTCATTTGTCTTATTACATGTCTAAGTCTCATCCCCTGGGAAGAGTCTAAGACCCGGGGAGGCAGTGTGGTCGACGGAACATGGCTCAGGGGTTTAGCAGATTTGGGTTCGAGTCTGAACTTCGGCATTTATAAGGTGGCAGTGATTATAATCCCTCCTCTGCCTCCTGCCCTGTGCTGTTGTGAGATTAGATATTATGGGGATACTTCATCGGCCATCGAGCACCGTAACCATGCTAACTGTTCTTGAGAATTGGTCCCCTCCCTACTTTTCACCAGCTATCCCTAGCAGGCTTACCACTGTGCCAGGGACCCAGTAAAGGACAGCTCTGTGAATCTTTGTAGAATAAATAAAGGAGAGAAAGAAGAGGTAAAAACAGTTCCTTAAACATTATGAAATTGAAAGAAGAAGGCTCTGCCTGGATGTCTACTCCTTCATATACAAAAAAGGTACAAAATACCGGACAGATAACAAAATGAAGCCTTGGACACAAGTTTTCATTCCTGAGTGGCTTTTCAGAGCCACATCACCAATTAATTCTTGGCAGTAAAACTGAAGTCAACAATGCTGGAGATAGGAGGCTAGTTTCTATGACCAGGGGCATAGCCCTTCTCAGCCTCAACACTGCGTGTTCTGTACCTCAACGTGAACGTGAGGAAAAATAAGAAAGGTTCCAGATACATTTTCTGTCAGGAAAGAAATGGCTTCTACTCAGCAAGCTGCTAAGAGAGTTGCTATTTTCAGGTGCTCTATAGCTTAGCAGATTACCAAGGTGCTGACATTAAGTTTGAGATTACCTATTAATGGAAGGATAAATGTGAGTAATTCAGGGAGACCACTTAAGCAAACACCAGTTGAAGGACAAAAATCGCCACGAAGCCCATGGGGGAAGAACAGAGATGCAGCTTTACCCAAGAGCTCAGACAATGCACCTGATCCGATCACACATGTAGCGAGAGCTACTGCGCATTTGCTGAGAGCAAGCCATTTTGTTCACACCATATAGTGGCAGACCGCCTGCTCAACAAGGCTAGCAGCTAGCCCCATGCAGCAAGGTCCCCTTCTCGTTCCCC
Source organism: Ursus maritimus (assembly GCF_017311325.1). Classification (NCBI taxonomy): domain Eukaryota; kingdom Metazoa; phylum Chordata; class Mammalia; order Carnivora; family Ursidae; genus Ursus; species Ursus maritimus. The sequence continues at coordinate 13,827,489 of NW_024426119.1, read as the reverse complement.
GTTTCCCCTTGCACCTCATGATGGTGTATTTTCCCTCAGGACCCTTATCCTTGCAGGATAGTTTCCCCCCAAATCGCTATCCTTGTATTCAGAATAGGATTCAATAAACTAGGCACCACTGAGCAACAAAGGACTGATAATTATTTTTCCTAGAGAGATGTGGAATTTCAAAGGGGTGGAAGACCTTCAACTCAGGAAGTGGACTTGTCATTGTAGACCTCAAATGTGTCTACGTGGCCCGGGTTGTAAGGCAAGGGGGTTTGGGAGGGAGAGAGGACCCCACTATCTTAGAAGAACTTTATTTGGCTTCTGTCTTGCTGCCTTTCCACAAAGCGGGACCAGAACACTGCACACAAATTGCTCTGATCAAATCAAGGGGCCCTAAAGGAGATCAGGCTTGGCTTAAAAGCTCTTGGGCTATGAGTTAATAAGAATTTTAATAAAAATGGAAAGTATAGCCCTGGGCCGTGGTACAATATCTCTCTGGGTTGCTGGTGTTCTATCAGTCAATCATATAATCTTTCTGACGTTTGTAAAGTGGAGTGGGTAAGCAAAAACTGTGTGGGCCAAAGAAAGTTTCAGAAACATAACCTGCAGAAAGACCATCAGTTCTTTGAATGACCCTCCAGGGACCTGAGACATACCGGAAAGTTAAGTCTTTTCCACAAGTTAAGACACCAATAAAACAACCTGTGTCCATCACACTTCACATAACAAAACGATTTCCATACACGATTGTTACGACAACCTGTAGATGACTCTCTGTGATGACTGTTTCCCACTCTCCCTATACCCCCACCACCAGCCGGCAGATGAAGAGCCTGAGGGTCAGAGAAGTGGTGATGGGTGTACCTAATCCCAGGTCTTCTGACTCTTACTTCCTTCCACAAATTCCTCAGTAGGTTCCTTACACTTTAAACTTGAACCATCTCTTTAATCACTATGGTGCTCTGGTTCCGTTTACTATCCTCAGATACAAACTAGGAAAAAAATCATTGATCCTTTTTCACCTCCAAAAATTGGCACTGAAACGAAAACTTGCTATCAGTTTAAAAGCCAACAGCCTCCCTGCTACTTAGCTATTTTTGTCTAAAGGGCTGTCAAGTTCTGTGGTATTTAAGGCACAGTTCAATACCTAGGGTGTTGCTTAGTCACTTATTTACTCCATCACACCAATCTCTTTTAATATGTCCATTAGTAGGTATATTTCTCATGGTCGAATGTTGGTCATAACAGTTGATGGGCAAGATTGGTTTAAAAATGTTTTTAAAAAAATGAATGACAATCAGCTACAGATACAGTTGACACGGTGTGATGCTTATTTAGCCAGAACATGCTGGTATGAATGCCAGCCTATGTGAACGGCGCATTCTTGTAGAGAACTACCAAGTGGCTTGAAACGCCACTTAAAAATTTGTGCTGGCCCACTTTGCTTTACGTGCCAATCGAGAGAGGAGACAAAACAGAGAAACTTCATTCTTGCTCTTGGTTTTTCACACACTGGTAATGACACAATGAGGAGACTTGAAAGCTTATGCTGGCTGTCCTTGAACCTCCCTGACCATTCTTTCATCATCTTTGCCATAGGCCCCCCAGGTCTGCCTGTCCCTGAGGACAGTCCCACAGGTTTGTCAGCAGGCTGGTAGGCCCGAGCTCCACACTCTCCCTGGGCAAACAGGAACCCCCCAGTGTCAATCTCTCCTCCCAGTTTTAGACTCACTCTCCTTTGGCTCCCTGAACATTTTCACCCCCGTGTCCAGTGGGGACTCCAGATGTAGCATCAAATTTGATTCAGAATCAAATCCATGGCCTTCTTGCCTTCTGTACTGCCTCCCGGGTTCTCCATTTAGCTAGAAGCACCCTGTCCGACTCCAGCAGGAAGCTACCCTAGCTCATGTCCATTAGTCACTGATCCTCAAGGGTTTATCTCCTCAAGAGTCGCCAGTGACTCCCCTCCTCTCCCCTCCCAGCCCCACTGTCCTAGGCCAGGCCCTCGACGTCATTCACCTAGTCTACACCTCAAAACCTGGCATGCACCGCAGCCGGTGATACTTTTAAAAGGTAAACCCCACCAGGACCTTCCCTACCGAAGAAATCCTTCAAAGGCTCCCTGTGCTCGTGATCAAGTACAAAGTCCTTACCTTGACTTTTCAGGCCCTCTATAAGCTTGTCTTTGCCCCTTTCCCAGGTTCCCTGAATGGGCAATTAAGGCACATGGCAGGTTCCAGGCAGATCCTGGGCCAGAGCCCAGAGATCTTATCTTTCCAGTTTCAATTAGTGTCACAAAAACTGTGCCTTTCCTGTTCTTTTTCTATCCTATATTTTCTATTTGTTGGTCAATGCATGGAAATAGGAAAATGAAGTGACTGGGGGGAAAAATGAAGCTTGCCTGGTTGAGGTGATTCCAGATGTGGGATGAAGCTTGGTTAACACAAGCTGCTCTCCAGGTGGGGCTCTATTAATTACCTACAGCGAGGACGCACGTCTCTCAGTCAATGGGCACTACACTCTGCCAGCCCCATCCCTCCTAGTACACGTCAACACAGGCTTGGTAGCAGGCACCACAAGTTTAACATGTGGAAAACAAAGCAAGAAGACAGTGATCTCATTCCCTGTCTTCCATGGGGAGCCTGTCTGGAGTGCAGAGATGCACCCACTCTAAGTCCTATCTCATGCTGGCCTGTAACCTTGACCTTGGTTTCTTTGTTGACCACAGAGTTAGGAACTCCTCTGAAGAGCTAACTGAAAGTACAGCCTTCACTGTATATATGAGCTTTGAAATCACAGAGGGCCCTACCAGACAAACGAGCATCTGATGGTTTCCTCTCATGATCCCCAAAAGTGGGATATCTGGAAACCTCTGGAAGCGACTGGCTGTTCACTTTGTATGCAGGCATACAAAGGTACATCCCGAAGGATGGGGATATCTCCCTCATCTTTGTGTCCTTGGTCCCTAGCACAGGAGTTGGTAGAGGAAATGTCTATGAATGCTCCAGAAGGGACCTTATGAACAAAAAAAACCTAGGCCATACAACGTGAGGTGGAACGTAGCTGACCCTCTCGATTTTTCAAGATTTGGCTTCCCAGCTCTTCTCTGAATAGAGATTGTGTTCTTACTGCTTATGTTGATCCTTGAGATCCACTTGAGCCTTCACAGGCTGTGGGATGAGCTGGGTTTGCTACCCCGCTGTCTCCTCTGATGTCATCTATCTCCCTGGCACACTGTTCCCCTAGAACCACAGCCGCTGTCTGAGTCATCTACCAGCAACCCTAGAACACAGGTGCAATTTTCATTTCCCATCAGCTCAGGCTGGATCCCTACCTGTTGATGTAAGCCTGGCTTGGCCTGTAGAGTACTGGACCTTCACCCTGCCTTTAACACTGAACACAGGCTGACCAAGGCAGGGTCTGGGCGGGTGACTTTGCCCCGGATGTAACTACACAGCACCAAGCATCTGGAACATCACGAAAAAGAGCTGGATAGCTGTCTCTAAACATCCAGATGTCTGGCATGGGAAAGAAGGAACACCTTGGCACTGTCCCACCAACCAGGGTGCGCTGTCCTAGCAGAAAGGCAGCAGGTCCCACGGCCTGGCTGACGAGTGCCCCGTGTTGGCCATGGAGACATCCTGCGCCTTGCCGGATGAAATCTGGCCTAAAGACTACAGACCTAAAGCCTGTCCTTCTGGAGCTTTCATTTAGAAGAGAAGCATTGCCGGGGGTGGGGGGGGGGCAAGTGGGTGGGGGGGGGCAGCAGTCTGTTCATAAATAACCCCACCCACGCCAGATACAACAGCCTCATGCCTGTAGGTGTCAAAAGTGTGGCCAGGTCAAGATTTCCCTCTCAGCTTTCAGTTCCCAGAGAACACGATTTAACCAAAACCACATTAGAAAGCTCAGTGTCTTCTGGTTCTAATTCAGTTTCCCCAGACAATTTTCTTCTTTTTCTTGCAAGAGAGCATCTGGATCCCCACCTGATCACCCCTGAAAACATTCATCCGGCACATGTCTAGTAAGTGCTTATGTGGTTGGACACTGTCAGCACAGTCTGCCCACCTTGGATGAACATAATGACAGTAAGACTGAGAAATATTATATTAATGATAATGATAACAGTAATCACTAATATATATTGGCCCTTTAGGTGCCTCACTGAAACATCTATTTGCATTTTTATTTAATTTATCACACCACCTTGAAAATAAATACAATGATTATCTCGCTGGGCGCTCAGAGAGGTTAACTGACCCGGAGCCACACAGCTGATAGATGGTGGAGCCCAAATCTGAATCCGATCTGCCTGACTTTGGAGATGGTACATTTACCCCCCGTATGACATCCTCACACACCTGCACAGTACGTGTGGCAGAGAGGACTGTGGGTCTGTACAGCGACTTCACAATTGCAGGGAGCACCATGCATGGTACTCCATGAGACTGGACCTGTGGGAGCACAGCTCCCTAGCATACAAGGCAAAGGATGCCCCCTTCGTGCTGTAGACAAAGCGACCCTGTCCTCTTAGAAGGACTAGAAGTGCAGGAGGGAAAAAAATCCCATACAGAGATGGCCACGTATGAATCTGTATCCCTGGCAGTGGCTTATACGGAGCCTGGCATCCAGGAGGTACTCTGACATTTTTGCTGCTTGCCTGAATAAATGAAAGCATTTTATAAGGGAAATAAAGAAGGACAATTCCGGGACTGGAAGAAGACGAACTCAGAATCTGTTGTGGCTGCCAGGCTGGGGCGGGGTCGGGCAGGCAAGTCCTCGCTGCAGGGGGGCCATCCAAGGGATGTGAGCAGTGACAGTGGGAAGGGGACTGAGCATGTAGAGCTGGCCCCGAGATGGCTCCCGGTAGGAAGAGGAAGGCCTGAGTCTGCAGCAGCAGCGAGAACTGCTTCCAGGGTAAGCCGTGCTCGCTGCGGCTTGATGTTGCCAACTAGTGCCATAACATGGGGGGCTTGCTTTCTTTCGGCAGCCTCACTGTGGGAAGGAGGAGATGCCTATCTCTGAGGCTCCCTGGCTCCAAGTGTCTTGTCGTCTCATCCAGAAGTCCTAAGCGTCTGTCCCAGAGGGCTCTGCAGCATCCCTGGGGGGCACTGAGGACCCGGCATGGGGCTGGGTGAAGACAAAATCTCCCAGGTCCACAGGCTGGATGTGGTCCAGGGCCATCGGGCTACAAAGCCAGGCTCTTCTGCACTTACCCAAGACGTCTCTGAACACTGAATTCAGAGCCATGACACCTTGAATCCTGTTATAGCTCTAAGCTGCAGTGGGGTTTGACCTTGGGAAAGTTAGTGCAGCCTCAGGGTTCCCATTAGAAAGATCATGACAGCTAGATGTTTGCTAAGCTGTTTTCTTCTCCCTAAAGGGACCCTGCACGTGTCCAGCCATTGCCAGACTGGCAGCGGGGAGAAGGGAAGGAGCTCCGGGTTAACCGGCACGCTTCCCACCCGGCCCCTCTCTCTCCACGTCCCAGGAACAGGTGGGTCTAGATTCTGGTCTGTGACCAAGAGAGGATGCGTTCACTATCTCCCAAAGCCTGCCTCCGTGGCCTGCAGCCTGCCTGACAAAGCATCCTGCCTTTTCGCTCTGTGGTAACTGCCCTTGAAGCCTGACCGGCTGGAGCGAGATGATGGTTTTTTGAAAGCTGTTACCCCAAAAAAAGCAACATAGACTTAGGTGTAGAGATAATTATCTCTGTGCTGTCACACCACACGGGGAGGGAGGGTGGCGATAATAGCACCTTCTTCCTCAATAACAATACCTTACGGAAGCCGGAGAAATTTGGGCATCGAGAATAAAAACGTTCACTGCACTTACCAAGTGTTGAGTGACTCTCCGTTAGCATTTTCAAGCAGAGACCTGCAGGAAACAACCTTTCTGGTTCTCTCCCCGTGCTACCCAGCAGCCGACCCTGGCTGCGGACACAACACTGGCCCAGAGACTCCAAACACCCTGCGGCAGCTGTGAACGTTCTCAGGGGCCACAGGCATTGCAAGATGCCCTCACAGACCTCTTGGGTTCTGAAACCCTGAGGAATCTAGGGCTGAGTGATTCTCTGCTACTAGAGAGAAAGAAAGAGGAAGCAAAGCCACAAGCTGCATGGTTCTGTGGCAGCCGCCGTCACCGCCATCCACCAGCAGGTCACCTGGCAGTGCCTACTGGCGCTGGGCTCTCTCTCTCTCCCTTCCCGTTGCACTTTTTTGCTCTCCCTCCCTCCCCCCACCCTCCCTCTCATCCTTTCCTGGGACTTGTACTGCTTCTGGAGGAGGCACCTGCCCTGGCTTCTTCCATTACAAAGAAAAGCAAGATTAAAAATACCATAGAGAAATACCCTACTGTTATCCTGGAAGTTAGAAAAGAGGTCAAAGAACCTGGTTTTTCCGTCCCTTTGGGAGGGATTCTTCCCTCAGAAAGGGAGTGGGTTGGAGATGATAGCATCTGAATTCCAAGGCCGAGAGTTGATATGGTGGGACTAACGCCCCCACCCGTTCCCCATTTGTCAGTCACTTCATCCCTCATTCTCCACTCTCCAGCACTCTGCTACTCTATTTTCTGTCTCCTCTTTCCTTTGGTCATTACTGTTGCAGTTCATTTTTCCTTATGAGGAAAGTAGAAACCACACACTCTGTCAGGTATAAAACCATCTCGAATTCTCTGTGGACAAAGCAGGATACAAACACTGAACCAATCAATGTGCCAAAAAACACAGTTTTGGGGCCTGGGTCAACAGTGACCGCCTAGCCCTGCGGACAGAGAACAGCTCACAGCCCAGTGTGGGGCGACGCCATCTTGGGGACATCCTTCTTCATTTCCCTCTACCGCCTCCCAGCCCAGTGCCCATCCCGTCCTCCTTAGCCATCTTCCCTTTTAAAGTTCTTGATTCTGTTTTTCCATTCCATTCCCTCTGCTACCTCCCTGGGCCCTCATCCACTTCGCTTGGACACCAGCAGAGCCTCCTCGCCAACATTCCTTCTTTCTTCCGATGCACCCCCAAATCGATGACAGGTGGAGATTTCCCCAAATACCAATTTCTTTAATGCCATTCCCTGCTGGAGGACCATCAATGGCTGCCCACGGGCTGCAGGACAAAGTCCAAATTCCTTGCCTTGGCAGACAGGAGCCTCTACGTTCTGGCCCTAACTGACTTTTCTAGACATCAATAATACTAGATTTTTTTAAAGCTGCCGTTTATGGGGCACTTACTAGACATCAGGCAGAGCGCTGAGCACTTTATCTGAGTTTGTTCTTCTGAGCGTTGGACGAACTCCTATTACTTGCCCTTCTTAGATGAGGAAGTGACACCCGAGGTCCGCAGAGATGAAGTGAGCGCGAAAGGCTGCACAGTGAGGCAGTGGACCCAGCACTTGAACCCAGGTCCTTAAGACCCCAAAACCAGTGCTCACGACCACCTCTCTCCACTGCCCCTGCTGCCTGCATGGGTGCCCTGTGCTGTGGCCAGGCCGCCCGGGGCTCCACTCTCCACCGTGGCCCCGGGCGGCCGTCGGTCACCCCCTTGGGGCCCCCATGGAGGACCCGGCGCACAGGAGCCCTAAGGAGCCCTCAGTGCAGATCAGCTGGACATTCTCAGCCTTCAGAGTAGAAAACACGGTGACAGACACGACATGCAGCCTGGGGGGCTCTGAGTGGCCAGGCAGTGGGAACAGGCCACAGCATTTGCTGGGTGAGGGCAGCGGTGGTGGAGTTATGCTTCTTTAACTGCATAAGCTACAGCCACCTCCCTGTCCCTCCGCCCGCCTCGGCTGCTGCTGCTTCTCTCCTGGAGCCCCACTGCCAAGGTGCGGGCTCCAGACCTCCACACCCAAGGACTATTCGGGCAGGACCCTGGGTTCGGATCCCCTCTGTCTCTGGCTGTTTTGCTGCTAGGAGATGGAGGAAAAGGCATCCTCACTGGGCCTCAGGGTGATTTTTTCCCCTTGTCCAAGGCCCCAAACTCCCAGAACCCCCTAATTTATTAAGATGAAACATTTCCTGGTCAGACTCTTCCATCATAGACCATGTCTGAGTTCCTAAAAATTAAAGAAGGAAGGCAGAATCAGACAAGGCAGGAAGCCACGGAGGCCAGCGCCTCCTTTTACAGATAAGTCCGCTGGAACCTGGATAGAAAGTACTTGTCCAAGGTCATGCAGCCTGAGAGAAGCAGAGCCCAGGAAGGACCATGCGTTCCAAGTCTCCCAGGCACAGAGCTCTTTCCCTCGCCCGGCAGCATTGTACCACCACCACCCAAACCAGCAACTGTCCCTCCTGTCATGGGTAAGTGCCTACTGGCTTCCCAAGAGCCACATGAGATATAAAAGCAGTTCTTCCCGTGTGTCTTTCAAGGTGTCAGCAGGAGTCAAGGACACTTTGAAGATTCACACTCTGACCATGGCAAGCCAGGTACCAGGAGGGTTAAATCACTTGTGAAAGGAAAGCCACAGGCTGAGTCAGAACCAGGGAGAGACTTGCAGGCTCGGCCCTATCTGGCTGGGGACGGCCAAGGTCTTCGTTTTGGCAAGGTCCCGGAAGGTCTCCTCCTGATTTTCCTGGGGTCTCTGGTGCACTTGTTGGGTTTCAATCTTAAGGTTAAAGAACTCAGGACACTAAGTGCTAAAAGTGCTTCAAGCTAAAGATCCCAGGATACTCTCCCAAGTGTTAAACATACCAGGAAAATGCACAAAGTCCTACTCTAGCTGGGTCAGCCTGCCTTTCTACAGCCTCCCCTGGATACCTGCTCCAGTCACACCACACTAAACAGAGCCCCCTTGTCCATACCTTCATTATTTCTTTTGCTATCCCCTCTGCTGGGAATATTTTTCCCTCTTTAACTGGAAAACTTGTACTTGACTTTAAATATGGATTTTAAATGCCTGTTCCTTTTCACAGCCTCCCTGGGCCCTTCCGTCCTCGTCCCCCTTATCTGTCTTCCCTCAGAACTAATTTGTGGCACCCCTTGGCCCTTCCTAGGTTGAATCCTCACTACTTGTTAACATGTTTTCTCTCTATGGCTACCCTGAAAATCTCTCAAGGACAGTGGCTCAGTCATATTCATCTTTGTACCCTAAGTAGCTAGCTCAGGTCCCGGCCCGCAGAGGGAAAAACAGGAGTACCAGCTTAAATTAAGTAGAAATAGGTCTGCTTAAGGAAAACTTGCTCTGAATTCCCAAGTGAAGAGCCCATAAAGGTTTTCTTTTCTAAGTGTAGAGCCAAGGCCTCATTACAGATGAATGGTAAAGTGTCATTTTACAAGCCGCTGCTATGAGCAACCCTCCACGCACGCGTGAATGCACATGTGTGTGCTGGAAGGAGCTGGACGCTCTCTGGCAAGGTGCAGCAAGGAAGATAAGATCACCCTGCTGCAGGAGAAGGTGAGCCACGTGACCGTGTGGGTAACCCCAGGCATACATGATACCCTCAGCAAGGCCCGGCTTAAATCTAACCGCATCATCTTTTCATGAAGCAGACATGAAAAGGGACGGCTGAAACAATTACAAAAAGGGTGGTTTAATGCCTTCTTGCCTCGATGGTATCAAAGCTACGGACTCAGGGGCTACTTGGGGAAACAATTCTCTGAGATGGGGAGATAAACCATCTGCTCACGAGAAGGTGCAGGAAGCCAAGGTAACTGGGCAACACATAACGAAACAGTTTGTGGCTCATGAGCCATCCAAACCAAAGTGTCCCCGGGCGGCATCAGTTGTGTAAGCGGAGGAAACCGAACCCACCCTTGTCTCAAAGTGAAGACTTTGTGGGTGCCAATCTGTGTGTGTGTGTGTGTGTGCGCGCCCCAACTACACATACGGCTAATGTGAAATTCACAGCTCCTCCACCTGTGGCTGAGCTCGTATAAAACGAAAAGGTTGAAAAGGTGAGACTTGTTTTCATGTAGCAGCCTTGAAGTCCCTTTCTGGTGACTCCACCTGCTGTGTGACTGTCTTGTCAAGGACCAGTGCTGCATCAACACAAACGGAGACTCCAGCACTGGCTGATCAGTGCATCCCAGAGAGAGGCACGGAATTCCGGTACCCTGGCGTTCTGGGGCAGTTGGGTCCGAATCCTCTGAGCCACAGAGGATGGGGGGCTGTCTCCTGCTGAAGTTCTGTTTATACCTGGTCCGTGTTTTACCACAACAGGGTCTTGTCTATCAGTTTCCGCCTCTGTAAGTCCCCAAGTCATCTTCCCCATGATTCCTTCAGGTCCCAGGACTAGGGAAGGTGACAGCTGTCATGGGCTGCAGGGCATTTAGATTCCAAACTTTACGGGCTCAAAGGCGTGCTACTGAATCTCAGTTCTGCGTTAGTCAGTGCTCTTTGGCTCAGGGTAAGTTATTTAAACTAAATCTCAGTTTTCTCATCTATAAATTGGGAAAACCAGAACCCATCTCCTAGTTAATTTATGTAAAGTACACAGTGCAATCATGAGCACAAAGTTAGACCTCACTCTGTGGAGCTGTTACTCTTATTGCCACCAGCCTAATCCATTCAAACCCTCTTGATTTCTAGAAGAAGATCCTGAGGTCCAGAGAGGTCCCAAGGAAATGGGTCTTGGGTGACCTCGCAGCTCTTGCCCCTGCAAGGTGCTGACTAGTCCGAAGGTAGTAGCGTTCAAAAGCGGCTAAGTTAATGGCAGAACTCACGCCTACTGATGCTCGGGCCAGAACGTGACCCCATGGACCACACTGGTGCCATGGACTGCTATTAATTATTGCACAGTTATTTTTTCTCCCACCAGGTCTTAAGCCCCTGGAAAGTAGGGACCTCGTGCTGCGTACGTCCCTCCAGATTGTAGCACTTCACAGGTATTACATACATATTTGTTAATCAGCTGATTCCAAAGATCGCTGCTGATTTTCAAGGCAACAGGTTTCTGTCATAGCTGCTTCTCTCCCACACCATCATGTCCTTACGATTTTGGAAAACTCATCCAAGAAGGGCTTGTGCTAATGTGTTTTCACAGGGAAATATTCCACCCCTTTTTTGGAACGCAGATATAGATTGTTCCAGATTGCCTGCACGCTAATTAGAGCCACTAGTAATTTGACTGCTGCTCTAAAGCCCCAGAGTACTCACTGAAGGCACCTTTGTCCTTGCACATGAGAGCTTTTGTCCCTATGTGTCAAAATGGCCAAACCATCTTTTGATGGTGCTGCTGGTACCCATAGCCCGGATGTCAGGGTCGAGGTGCCTGCCCACTGAATCCATCATCAGAAGGCAACTCAGTGCCATCCCTTTTCCTGAAAGCAGAGTTGCACAGATCACTGGCTCTAAATAGGATATTCTAATAAATGTTGCTGTTATTTTTACTGTCTTGTGCAGCGTTGAATAAGCTTCTCATAAGCTGGCCTTTATGTAACCACCATGACCTACATTTTTAATTCAGATCTTTATTTTCTGTTTCATAAACCCTTTTAATTTAATATCACTGTAAAAATCTAAATGGATATACATGGTGTTCTTTTTGTACTAAGCTTTTTGGGCTAGACTTTTGTGGTTAATATCGGGGACAGGGTCACTGCGAGAGCACAAGAGGGCATGGGTATAGCTTGGGAGTGCCTGCTTTCCGGTTCTTGCCCTAGCAACCGATACCCTCTCATCGCCTCATTGAATTTTTCCTGTTCTTGACCTCTGCCCTTGTTTTCAGTAATATTGGTATAATGAGTTGAATTAAATGGCCCTGTCTACAAAGAAATGGGAAAAGTCTGGTTTCGGCCAAAACTCCCTCAGGGGATTAAAGGTATGAGGGGTAGACAACGAGGTGAACTTAAAGACCAATCAAATAGAGAGAGATCTGTGTCCCTTGGAGGTTCCAGCCAGGCAAGAGTCCACTCAGAGTGGACCTAGCCCACCAGCACCCCCCCGCCCCGCCAGGGGACACAATCCTTTCTAGAATCTATTCTATTCTTCACTTCCTGTGGCCTACTCAGAGCCTCTGAAGTTGGGAATGGCTAGTGGCAGTGACATGTGCCCCACATTCTCTGTGACACCCCACTGTTCGTTGCCTTTTCAAACACTCCCTGAGCAGACTTTGCACAGGACTCTGAGGACCGTGTCCGGATGTGTACCATCCAAAACGGTTGCCACAGACCACAAGTGCACTTGAAGTATAGCTGGTCAAGACTGAGATGTGCGTCAAGTATAAAACACACAGCAGGTGTCGAAGACATGAGACTTAAAAAAAAAAGGTAAAATATCTCATTATTATGTTTTTTAAATTCTTTACATGTTGAAATGATAATATTTTGGATGTATGGGGTTAATTAAATGTCTCAGTAAGATTAATTCTCCCTGTTACTTTTCACTTTTTAAAATGTGGCTACCAGAACATTTAAAGTGACAAATGTGGATTGGATTATATTTCTACTGGCCAGCATCACTTTAGACAATTGCTGGACAAGTTGTTTCCATTGAAATATGGATCAACCCAGTGAAAAATATGACTCTTGAGTCCTCCGCCAGCTCTCCGTCACAGTCAGAATGAAATCCATGCGCCCACTCTGGTCCCCATGATGCTGAGGCCCCTGGTGGCTGTCTACCTCTCTGGCCTCCCTCGAGTTGCTCACTCCAGGAAGCTGGAACCTTCCTCAGAAACTCCAGGCTCAGGCCAGACTCATGATCTTTGCAGGCAGTTGTTCTGTCTACCTGGAAGACTTTTCCCTCATATGCTTTTGTTACTTGAGTATCATCTCAAATGTTACCTCCTCAAGGAGGGCTGCCTTTGGCAGGCACACTAATGTCCCCTAAAGATGTCTACATCTTATCCCTGGAATCTGTGGTTATCTACCTTACGTAGCAAAGGGGACTTCCCAGATACGACCAAGTTAAGGATTTTAAGATGGGGAGATTATCCTGGATTATACAGGCAGGTGAGGGTCTTTATAAGGAAAAGAAGGAGGCAAGAGAGAGAGAGTCAGAGGAGATGTGACAACACAGGCAAAAGTCAGAGAAACGCAGGGCCAGGAGCCGAGGAGAGCAAGCACACTTCAGAAGCTGCAGCAGGTAAGAAATGGATTCTTCCCTAGATCCTCCAGAAGGAACCCGGGCCTGCCAACCCACTTTAGACTTCGGACCTCCAAAACCGTAAGATTTATGATTTGTATTGTTTTGAGCTAAAAAACCTTGTGATAATTTGTCACAGCAGCAATAGGAAACTGATACACACCCAATCTGAGACTATGTACCAACCGGTTCCTCTAGGCCAGCTTTCTAGGTTATTCTTTTTTTAAAAAGATTTATTTATTTATTTATTTATTTATTTATTTATTTATTTATTTATAGGTGGGGAGAGGGAGAGGCTGAGAGAGAATCTCAAGCAGAGTCTCCGCCGAGCATGGAGCCCGATACGGTCCTCCATTCCATGACCCTGAGATCATGATCTGAGCCAAAATCAAGAGTCAGATGCTTCATCAACTAAGCCACCTAGGTGCTCCTAAGTTATTCTTTTATTGCTATCAGACAGCATTTAATTTATTTATTAATTTGTTTATTTGCTTACTTTCAGTCTCTCCTCACTAGAATGTGAGCTTCCAGTGGGCAGAGACCTCCTACTGCGTTTACCATTAAGGATTCTGCCTTTTGAACTAGAGTCTGGCTCACAGTAAATGCTCCTTGGTATGAATAAATGGTTTACAAATGAAACAATGAATGGCAATTGGCTCTTTAAAAGATTTACATTCAACCAAGTGGATAGAAAAAAGTACACCCAAGGAGATGAAATGAACAACACTGATAGACACCCGAGAGTGCTTACTACTTAGAAGGGACCATGACAGTGCTGCAGAGATACGAAGAATCCGACGACCCTACAGTCTCTGTAGAGAGGCATGCGTGGGCAAATGATTAAAAAAATGGCCTGTGTGGTATTAAATGGCTGGGGTCGAATGGGTGGTGGAGCATTGGGTATGAGTAGTGACGTGCTAGTAAACTACTTCTCAAAACCGCAATCACGATGGCCTGATTTGTAGTGCTTGCCAATTCTGTGTACACACTCCTACAGTGACCGCCTTCCAGCTACCATTGCCATGTCTCTGAGTATGGCACGCAAGTGAGATCTTATCGAGGAGGTGGGATTTCAACTGGACCTCGTGCAGTTGGTGGGATGGGGACAGACTCAGGAGAGGGCAGGGGGCATGGAGCACACAAAGGCCATTATCTCTTTAGGGCTGGTGAAGTGCGGGTATCAATGGCCTCTGCGGCTCCGGTGGGTTTCCTGTCATTGAGACAAACAGAAATAAGAGACTAACTAGAAGTCACCATGAAGAGGGCTGCCTAGGGAGACGTGGGAACAGAAAATCTTATTGTTGGGAGCACCTTGATGATTTTTGCAGCCCAGCACTGATTTTAATGAGCGTGGGGTAGAGCTAAGCACTCAGGGTAGCAACACCCAGGGAGGAACAGTGAATAGTCCATGTTCCCTGAGCTGGTTTAAAGGATACCTTGCCCTGAACCCAGGCTGATGTCCTCACTCATTCTGCCCCTCATCCACTTGAAGGATTGATACGACATGCAGCTCCCCCACAGGCCTATCATAAAGATGAGCTGTCACATGAACTTCGGACTACCCACCGCAGGTTCTCAAAGTAACTCTCCCTGAGATTCCCATCTTCGTGCCGGTGTCATCTCCTCTAATGGTTAAGCCTGGGTAATTTGATTCTGAGGATCCTAGGGTGGTGTTTAAAAAGTTGGTGTGTGGGGTCAGATGGTATCTGGATTTGAATCCTGACTCCACCACTTCCTAGGTGAATGACTCTGGGGGAGAGGGGGTGACTCGATTTCTCTAGACTCTAGGTTCCTCATATCCAAAATGGGGGATAATAATGTCTTCCTCGGAGGTTTTCGTGAGGATTACATAACACATAAGAGACATCCGGTGCCACACGTGGAAGACAGTAAGTACCTGACCAGTGTGCACAATGACGGGGCTGACAGTGAAAATCATGTTGTCCCCCTTCTCAAGATCCAGAGCTCATTTCCCAACAAGCCCCTTCCTGCCATCCATGGCACCCGTCCATTGCCTTCGCGCTGAGCAGGAAGCCGTCTCCTCACATACCCTCTAGATGCCTGGTCCAAGCCTCCCCAGACCCGTGCCTTCCTCGTTGATCACTTTAGGAGCGCACATGTGTTTGAGTGCAGGGTGAGATGTTTTCCTGGCTTTGGGCGGGTTTCAATGAAGGACAAGCATAAGGCCATTATGTGAACACTGGGACAACAATAAGGACAAGACTGCTTTCTGAAAAGCACTAAAAAGCTTTATTTTGCCTGAATGGCCATTATTTTCATTCTTTTTCCCCCACACAAAGCACCGGAGCACATTTCATTCAGTCTGTAGCTGAGTGAGTGGGTGTGAAGATGCAGTACAAACAAAAGAGGTAACATATTGCTGTTGTCAGGTCTCTTGTTAAGTCCTCTGTGAGGTGGACCGAGCCTCCCCGCTAGCCCACTGCTGGACTCATCAGGAACAACAATGCCCACACAGATATAAATATAAAAACGCTACTAATCCTTGACATGGTTACATGACGATTTACGAGCAGGAGCTGGATTTCAAAAATCGGCAGAACATAAAAGCACAGTGTTGTTCTAAGATGCTGGCAGCCTGTCACCCCCTTCGACCATTTGAGGCGCCAATCACGCCGCCATGGAAATGCCACTCCCCTTTCCCCCGCCGGAAGGAGGCATGGCTGCTCTGCTCCTGACACGCCAGGCCCCTGGGCGTGTGTGAGAGGCCTCAGCGGGGTGCGCGTGGAGCAGCCACGCGCCTCTAGGGTGGGGAGAGTTCGAGGTACCAATGATTGGGGTGGTCTGGGTCCCAGGCTGTCCAAAGCACACAGCTCCAAGTAAGAGAAAACCACTGTCTCCGACTCTGAATTTTCTGAACATAAAAAGCAATTTCAAATAGCGGGAGGAAATAAATCTTGGCATTCTGTAAATTTTCCTTTATTAAGGACATCCAGTGGCTTTGGTTTATGGCCGTGTGTGTGTGTATTTTTCTCTCACAACCATTTTCCTCTCTCCTTTTTTGGTCAAAATGTCACTGGGCCAACCAGATCTAAGTTCTGGGAACTCCTGTTCTGGATCACCGGATGGTTCTGAAGGAGGAGGAATTGTTTCTTGATAATGTCTCAGCTCCTGAGAGCCAAGACGCGGCCACATTTCCCACGGGCTCTGCCCAGTGCCCTGCGTGTGCCCACATTGTAGGTACTGAGTGAGCCAATGAAGGAGCAACATCACTGTGACTCGTTTTCCCATTTCACAATCCCCATCAGGCCTTGTCAGAGGGACCCCTGCCCTGGCTCTACCCCAGTGCTAAGTCTCAGTCGAGGGTGGGGGTGGGCACTGCCCCTGCGTAATTCAGCAGAAGAGTGTCATGTTTAAGACCACCATCCACGTGCCTGGCGAGCACGCTACATGGGCACCGTGATCTGTGTTTGCGTCCTCTCTCCACCCACCTCCCATCAGTGTCCGTGGCTGGCATCCTACCTTGGCCTGTGGGAGCCACATAACGGCATGGCTCCCCTACTTACCAGCCGTGCATGACCCTTAGCAAGTCTATAACATGCATGGTGTGTATCAGTTCCAGTCTCTCGGGGGTAAAACGGGAGAGCAACACCTAACTTCCAGGGGTGTTGTGAGGATTAAATGAAACTATGTGAGAAGCACCACGGGGCCCAACACAGAGGAAAGTCTGGTGGGCTCAGGAAAGTCTGGTGGCAGACTTCCATTTGATAAGTAGGAAACAAAAATCTGAGGGAATGAGGTGAACACATGGAAAGTAATCTGGGAACATTATAGAGTTATCAAGTGAGAAGGAACTAAATAGAATCAAGAACAGGATGGCTGGTGTGGGCTAGAGCTGCCTGCGGTGCAGAGGGGAACTGAAGGTGCTGGTGAGTCTGCAGCCAACGGTTTCATGGAGGAAACTTGAAGAAATGGCTTAAGTGGCTGTGGTTCCCCTTGAAGAGTAAGAGTTCTGCGTACAAAATTTTTTTTTAAAAACGCTGTTTGAAAAAAAAATCCAAGTGCTAGATTCATCTCATGAGATCATGGGGGTAAAATGAATATGAGAAAGAGCATGGGCTGGGCCAGGTGGTACAAAGGCCCTTCTCTGCTAACAGCATCTCCCCCCTGAAAGGTCACCCGTAATATCCTTTTTGTCTATAACTGTGGCAATTAGTAATGGCCCCCAGCTTAGCCGTGAGAGCACTCCTTTATGACGAGAGCCAGCCAGACACAATCTTTCTTCTCAGAGTTCAGGGTGTACGTATGGGGGGAACCAGGCAGATTCACACGGTACATGCTTCCAATTAAAAGTACAGACAGGGAAAAGGAAAATGAATGTCACAGAAAAGAAAGTGCTGCCACCCACTCCTGGCCTAAAGGTCACTGTGCCTCAGCCTTGGCCATTATCTCCAGCCTCAAAGGTCAGGGGGGCCGTCTGCATTTCTGGGGAGTATGTAGGCTTTCACGAAGCCTCAAAATGACTATTGCTCTGACACCAAAATTAGTGATAAGCTCTCAGGAGGCGACGCTAATAGAGAAATGGAGTGACTGTAACCTTTTCTACCATCTCTCTTGTCGGCTCCATGAAGCAGAGTCACAAGACATAAAACGAGAGGTTTCCACATTCTACAAAAGACTACAAGACTGCTGACTTAATTGGGTGCGTAACAAATGGCTATACCATTGCCAACAAGAAGACATCAAAGAAGAAGAAAGTAGCGATTAAAACATCTCATGACATCAGCTTGGCGTGGAAGCAGGCTCACAGTATACGTGGCCTGGTCTTAGTATGACAGTACGGGGCATTAGTCATGTGATTCTAGGAATAGTCCAATCACTGTGGCTTACCGTGAGCAACGACACCACTGTTTTCTTTGTAGAAGTTCTGGAAATTTAAACACAGAATGAACTGGACTTGGAGTCAGACAGACCTGCATTCAAATCTCAATGATTGTCCACATTTTTTTTTTTTTAAGTAGGCTCCACAGCCAGCATGGAGCCCAATGTGGGGCTTGACCTCACGTCCCTGAAATCAAGACCTAGCCTGAGACCAAGAACTGGACGCTTAACCAACTGAGCCACCCAGGCGCCCCAGTGTTTGTCCACATTTGATGGACAATTTATATCAACTTTTATCATCGCTATAGTGTGATTCCATAGTTTTGGCATCTGGAAAGTCAGAATGATTTGAGTATCTACAGCTTATGGTAGAAGCTTAAATGAACTGAAGATCAAACTCGAGAAAAGATATAAAATCCTTTATAAATGATCAGGTGCAATACAAATACAAACCATAATAGTTATTTTTATTATTAGTTAATGATAATACCAACTCTGAGGTGATCCATATACACTCTAAGGCACGCTCCTTTTCTGCATTAGACCCTCCTAGGAGAGAAGATTTTCTGCTGTTGATGATTAAATGGCATCTGGGAAATGCTACACACACAACTATTTCGGTGGGATGATTCCTAAACCACAACAAGAAAAGTAAACCCGGGCATACGGCACATGCACGAGCATATGGCTGCCTGTGGCCTTTGATGGGTGGCAGTCAGAAACAAAATTAGCAACTTGTAGCACTTCAGCAAACTTCCTAGCAACAGAGGCACATAAAGAACAACATTTACGATGATTATCCTAAGAACACCCTAACCTCAGGATGTGATATTGCTCCCTCCAAGGGCGCTCCAGCCAAAGGCATCTGACATTTTTCAATTCATCAGTAATAACAGTAATAGACAATCTGGGGTTTAAACCTGCCAAATGTAAAGGACAAACAGGAATGAGTTTGTGTAGTTCAAAATATTTGTCTCGTTTCTTACCAGAAAGACAGGGATTTGGGTATCAGCAATACTCCAAAACATAGAGAATCTCCCAACTTAGCAATAAGGATTTTCTTTCTAAAGTTCTATACGTGACCCTGGTGGAAAGGTCTGGAAAAGATGCCTGTAGTAGTTTCGAGCATAGTTCAGTCCTCCAAAAGTAGCTGACTCAGGCTCAGGGGCCGGGGCAGAGCTTAAGATCATGTTCCCCCGTGCGGCTGACCACACTGACGATGCGCTGGCACGGTCTGCTTTATTGGCCTGCGTATAACTCATTGGTAGACACAAGCTATTTGGTAAGATGTGGGAGAAATCTGTTCTTTAAAGTTTCCTGGAGCACTGGGTATCAAAGGAATGAAGTGCTTCTTGGTCTTTCATGTTGCCAACTAGAGAGAAAAACACAGCCTAGCAGGGCAGCTAAAACTTAGGACCAACTTTTACGATAATACGGAAACCACATGACAGATGGTACAGGCGCCTGCAGAACTTGACTCACTCCCCAGGTGCCTCTGCTCTACGGCTACAAGGAGCCACGTTGAGGAGATAAGCGATTCTTGTCATGGGCAAGATTTTTCACTTGAGATACATGGATCTCCTTGCTCTCCAAGGAACACACGCACGAGCATAAGATCATCGTGCTTTCACCAGATTTTCCGAGGGGTGCTTGCCACCCTTCCCCAAACTTCTCCCACAAATTTCCCCTTAAAAGTTAAGAACCAGCGCAGAATTCCACCTGGTGGAAGTGGACAGATTTGGTGACAGGATGCTGAAGAAGGACAAGAGCAGAAACAGAAGCACGGCTATGTTGGAGCCTGCTCTGCCATGCTTCTCCCATTGGGCAGGTACAATTTGACTCTGGTCTTGGAGGGCAAATGTGTGGTGTCTTGTGTTTTATTGTAAATAAAATACAGATTTCTGGGCTCTCTCTGTATATAGTGGATCAGGAATCCTGATGAAGGGCTTGGGAATCAAGTGGCTCTCAAAGTCACAGAAGTTAGAGGGGGCTGTACTGATCCCTCCCCACCAACCACGGCCCTTAACAGGTCGGGAGATCCTCACCACCAACCCAGGAAACTGACCAAGTTGTGAAGGAAATATGGGACACGATGAGAAAAGCTGGGTGAAACTCCGCTCCTGGCGTACTGGAGGCCATTATTAAGTAGCATGACAGGTTCTGTCTCTCAGGGAGGAAGCCCTCCAAATGCTTCCCACCACTCCATGTGTGATTTTCCTTCCGATTCTCTCCCCAGGAATATCACCCCCCAGCATTCACCTTGACCGGGTCACCTTGTGACCAACAAGTCACCTGATAAGATTTAAGCTCTGGTAGCAGATCTCCTGAATGGACTCTCTTGGGGTGAGATCCATCCCTGATTTATAGAATTACTGACTTTTAAATTTGTTTTATAACTGGAAGTGTCCTTAGATAGTATCGAAATATTAGCTGGATAAGTCAGATTTTAGAAGTCACTGATGCAAATGCATTGATACTTTAACAACTTGAAAAACAAACCAAACAGAACACACACACAGTATTACATTATGTATGGATCGAGGGGAAAGCAAAGAGTATTCTGTCAAGTACGAAGACAGACTAGTTCTGGAAACTGCATGTTTGTTTCAAATAGGGCAACAGAGAAAGTGCCGGCCAGAGAAGACTTGGAGAATGAGCAGCGTTGTAGGTGTCACTTCAAAGGTGGAGGACAGAGAAGCTGGCCCATCAGAGGAATGTACGAGAAGGAAAGAGAGGGAGAAGGGATGCTATTCTGGATAAAGATGAGCTTGGAAGAAGGCTCAGAGGACAGGCAGGGCAACTGGGTAAACTTTGAGCAAATCTGTCAGAAGAAGGAGGAGGCCTAATGGCCGAATGTCAGAAAGACAAAGGAAACTCTTGCTTCTGATCAGTACATAGAACACTGCAAGGGTGAGCACACAGAAAGCCATTATGGCTTCGCTCATTCGTCCATTCTTCATTCAATAAACATTTAGTGGGAGAGCATCCAGGGATGAATGACATATGGCTGGTGCCCTCAGCCAGGAAAATAATGAGAGACATTTCCATTATGGTGGGGCAGGGGCTATGATGGATGGAGGTTCAGGGACACGTGGGCAAAGCGTGAGTGCAGACAAAACATGTCAGGGAAAGCTTTCTAGATAACATGGCGCCTCATGAGGCTTGAAGGGAAAGAGTGAGCAGAGATTTCAATCATAGGGGCAGATTCCCTGGAAGTGGAGGTATCATGGAGAAGCCTGAGACTGGAATGCTCTTTGCTCATGCACGCAACCTGGAAATAAATGTGTCACATGTGAGCCTTTGCTCTCTTCACCTGGAACACCCCATCGACACAACATGCCGGGCTTTGGAATACAACCAGCAGTTTACCTTCAGCCAAAGGTTACTGATGTTGCTTTCCGGGTATTTGTAGCTGAAGGTATGCCTGCTTCTTTCCAGTATAAACAGAGGAGCTAACGCTGGCACCAAGACCGCACATGGTAGCATGCAGCCAAGTGGAAGGCCCGCCTGGCTGCTGAAGGCGCTCGGCGAAACGGCACACAGGTGCTACCATCTAGCTAGCAACTCCGGCAGCAAAACGAGCTGAAGTGTGTTGACAGCTGCAGTAAAACACACTCGGAGTTAAACATAATTAAGCAAAATGATTAGCACTGAATAGAAGCTGGCAGTGAAGAACTCTGGTTTCTGAGGCAAAATGATAGCATCACAGCACATGACAGCTGGAAAGAGATGTCGCGGACCACAGACAGAGACTCCGGTTCCCAGATGAGAAAATAAGGCCCAAGAGAGGTGAGCGAGGCAGGATGAACTGTGCAGTGATCGAAGAAGCTATATCGTATCAGGGTAAGGTCGAGGATGCTTGAGATCAGGCAGCTGGGAGTCTGCAGCCCAAGGCTGGAATTCATGGACCTCAGGAAAGTTCTTTAGCCTCCCTCGGCCTCAGTTTCCTCTTTGAAATATGGATTGCTGTGAGAACCGGCTGCAGGGCCTGCTCATTGAATACATCACGTTCCCGCGTAGGGTCAGAACACTAGATTTACATCCTTGGTCCACCACTTATGAGCTGTGGGTCCCTGGGCCTCAGTTTTCCCACCTGTTAAATGGGAATAAGAATGCTAGTATCGGCCCTAACTACTTGCCAGGATAGATGGAAGGCTTAAAAACGAGAGCTGCGTACATTTCTAAGCAAGTGGTTGTTATTCTTTCACTACAACGGCAAGACGGGTTCTGGGCCTCCCTACCAGTGAGCAGCCAGGGCCGGGACGAACACACACAATGAAAGAAAAAGACCAGCTGAGGGGTTTTTGTTTTGTTTTGTTTTCCCTCTGGGCCACTGCTGGATTGCAATGCTTGGACTCTGCCAGCCGGGATCAGAAAGTTTGATGGGCCAGCTTGGAGCTCAAGAGTGAGAACAGGTCTGCAGCACGGGCAATGCAAAACGGTCTCATTTCTGGGTGGAATCCCAAGGGACGGTGGGGACGGAGGGAAGCAGGGCGGCAGCAGTAGGGAGAGGAAAAAGCCTGGGGAAATGCAGCAGCCTGCCTGAGTTTCACTCTGAGTTTTCAGATTCATTAAAAAGAAAGGAAAAAAAATGCACCACACACACACACACACACACACACACGCACACACGCACACACAGTAAGAAGCAAAACCCCTGTTTGGTCAATCCACGAGAAATAACAGCAAGGCTGCTGATAGTGCTGAGAACGGGAACGCCCGACTTTTTCGCAGCTTCGGCTGGCTCACAATCCCCTCAGCTTGGTGCTTCTCCCGATCCCACATCTCCAGCGCTCTAATTACATTGTGCAGCAGGAAGAAGGCCTGGTGCCCTTGGATGTGAGCGATTGCTTACTCGCCACAGGAATGTTCTGTGCTTTCATATGCTTCTTATTTTTCCCCCTGGGGCTTGGGAATGAACTGGGCAATATTTTAGGTGTCTGCTCTGCAGAAAGACGACAAGCTTATATGTGGTCTCCCTTCTTACCCAGGCCCTTGCTTCTGCCTAAAATATTCTTTTCTGGCTTCCCTGCCTGCTCACCTCCTGCTCGCCTCCGAGGCCAAGGGCAGGGCTCTCACAGGGCTCTCTTCACCTCAGCCTCTACCCTGAGCACTTGTGGAGTGCTTACTGTTTACCTGTCTGTCTCCCCGCCACACAGTGGCTCCCTCAAGGCAACGGCCTTGTCCTCCTCGTCGATTCACCTCTGTGTTCCTTTGGTCCAATGCTTTGCACATGGGGCCTCTGCTCAGAACATTATGGTTTAGGGACCAGCAGCATGAGCACCACTCGGAGCCTGTGAGAAGTGCAGCGTCTCAGACATCACCCAGACCTCTTGAATCTCAATCTTCAATTTAACAAGATGCCCACGTAATTTGTGGTCACATTCAAGTTCAAGACACTAGACAAGGTGGGGTGAGACACGCTGAATCGGAGTTTGTGAAGAATCCAGTTATTCCTGCTACAGGCCTCTCTCCTCTGGCAGGACGCATGCTGAGGGAATGCTAACTCTTCAACCCTCTCTCCTCAGCCCTGCAGAAGATTCAGGACGTGAACCCTACAGAGCTTGGGGGCCTGTTTCCATGCACCTACCACCTACACCTACAACTTTCAAAGCAACCACAACCTGGACCTGGAACAGAACCGGACGTGCCAAAATGCCTGAGGTCATTTCACCGAAACGTGGCTGGCCTGATGGGAAGCTGGCATGACCAGAAATATCAGGAGTCTTCCTATTTGAGGTTTTGAGCTTTGTGTTGCAAATTCAATGGTACGGATTGAGATCCGATGAGTCAAGTTCAGATAAGCATCCAAACCTTTTAGATGGGGACTGAAACCAAATCTGTGTTCACAAACCATTCTAGATGTGTTGATCGCTGGTTCTGGTTTGCCATACAATGCGATCCAAGAGCATAGACTCATTTCTCTAATAGCAGATGCATAATTTGCTCAGCAGTGGAAAATCTAAGTGTAGCATCAAAGGTCAAAAGTTGCGAGAAACTTGACACCTTTGAGACTGTGCCAAACCTCGAGTTTCTGATAATAAAGGCTCTCAGTCTAACCTTCAGAGGAAAATAGAGGCCATTTGACCCAAAGTCCAGCATAACAGGTATGAACTATGCTGTCCCTTAAAAACGGCTGAACTCTTTGCCAGAGCGTTAAGAACCACCACCACCTAAGTAATGCCTTCTGCCCCCAGAAGACTGAAGCCCACGTAGGCTTCATGAAACAGCAACCCATAGTCACGGCCAGTGAGGTACGGAGATACTCTTGAAATTCAGGATCCAGGAAGTGAAACCAAAGTCCTCAGCCTTATCTCCTCAATTCCCTAAATTGTGACATGCTAAATAACTGTTATTATCTGAGTACAAAATCCTAAACTGTTTGCTGCATATCAAAGCTATTAACTCAATGTATATTTATTGGGCAGTCACTGTGTGCTGGGGGAAGTGTTGGGTATTTAGAACTCAACGTGGAACTTCCCCCTTTCTCCTCCCACTGCCTTTCTCTTTTCAGATATTTAGTGACCATCCACCGGGTACTAAAAACTGTGTTGGGCCTGGAGCAGGAGATTTTCTGTCCTTGAGCCCCTGATGTCCCAGCGGGGAGCAACAGATGCATCAACCCGTTATGTGGTGGGAAAAGTCTTTTAATAATGATGTGTACACAGTCCTTAGGGATATCCTTAGCAATCATGCTCCAGCTTGAGCCCCTCGGAAAGACTTGGGCTGTTTCTGAGGATGTCAACAATAAAACCAGATCCCAAAGACACCACTGACAATACTGTGTCCTTTTTGGAATCACAAATGCATGAGGGAATCACACGCATATCACAGTTGATAAAGAGGTTGGCCATCCATAGCACAGGTGGCTTAATGTCAATCACACGTCTCAGAAAAATGTGCTCACCTCTTCATTTTTGTAAATTAACCCCCACTAGAGGACCTGGGTCTGTCTGTAGACTCGATCACTTATGTTGGTTAAGCCACCTTTCTGTTTAAAAGCACCTTGGTAAATGTTGCTCACTGGGCTCTCAGAGTCACCCCGGGGTAGCTGGGGGCTTGTCACAATGTGACATGGCTAGTACATGCAGCGTTGGGGTGAGGACTCTCGTTACACCGTACTCATGGTCAAGCAAAGGCAGCGACTTCTTCCTTTTAAAGCATGAGAGATATTTTTTTGAAATTCTAAGGAATGAAGGATCTCCCTAAACTGCCCTTCTCTTTATGTAACTTGACACTAAGTATCCTGGTGTGTTAGACTCCCCTCCATTTCAGTGGCCCTGCAGAAGGCCGCACCACTCAGCTATCAAGAGACAAAAGGATGTAAAGGAATTCTAGGTCCCTGGGCTCTCCTCAATAGGTATACGAAGCTGCCCTTGAAACAGGTCCTTAGTTTTAGGACAGAAAGAAATCAGTTCATGGAGATGGTCAATCTGAAGTTCAAACCATTCTCACTCTAGGTTTTACCATAGCTCTAGCTGATGAATATGGCAAGCCCCATTAACATGGAAGGCGATCAGCTTAGGGGGACAGGAACTGGGCACTTTAGGAATGTCTTCCATATACAGATCTTTAACTTCCTTTAGAAGTTTTCTGAGCCTGCGGACTCATCATTATTCAAAGGCAGACCTTGATTTTTCCCCCTCCTCCCAAGGTTGCCTCCTGTGGGTCTTGGCATCCCTCTTCTCTGCAAAGGTCAGGACAGGAAGAAGGAAAAGTACAGAGAAACTCAAAACCATCTATCTGTTAAGATTCTTAGCTGGGATGTATAAATGGGCAAAAAAAAAAAAAAGTGGGCAAGAGAAAGTAAAACTAACATATGGGCAAGAAAGCCAATTATCCAATAGGGAGAGAGCCCCGCTTGAGAGTACCAGGCACGACTCAGACCCACAGTCCTAGGGATCAAGACGCTGGCGAGAGGGAGCTGCAGAAAAATGTGGACAGAGATAGGGAAGACGCCACTGGAGTCGGCAAACTGCATCCTCTCCCACCAAAGAACACATTCCCCGTAGTGAAAGGGAAGACATGGGGAGTGGGGGCTCTGCTTTGGGTTAGGAAAAGAAACAAAAAGAGGCACTTGTATGAGTTTTCATGTTATTTCAGTGAAGTCATAATAGGACAGTTTCTCTTCCCAAAGCTTGCCCGGAACAGCTATTTAAAGGGGGGAGCGGGAACTGTACAAGCTTCTACTAGATTCTGAGGTCGGAGCCTTAATTAGAGTCACGATTGTATTGTACGTCTATTTGTGTAACTGTTCAATTAGGAGTGTAATAGCTGGGACAGGGATCTTAATGAGCTTTTCGTGTCGTGATGCTCTAAGACTGCCTTTTTTTGGGTTATTGTTATTATTAAGCTTTCATATGGGCTTTTTCCTCTCTGAAGTCCAATTATATAGCTCTCCCTTCAGACAGGTTGAAACGCAAGGCTGAGTTTTTGTATGTCGAATGCCAGGCATTACAGATGGCCTGTTTTCCCCTCATCATCTCCGCGATTAGTATATAAACAGTCGCATGGATCTGCCCTGCGGTCAGT
This sequence comes from Ursus maritimus, assembly GCF_017311325.1. Taxonomy (NCBI): domain Eukaryota; kingdom Metazoa; phylum Chordata; class Mammalia; order Carnivora; family Ursidae; genus Ursus; species Ursus maritimus. The sequence continues at coordinate 13,801,120 of NW_024426119.1, read as the reverse complement.
ACAACCTCGGGGAATGTTGAAATTGGAGGACAAATCTTTCACAATGGGGGAAGCTGAGATTCCGAAAGATGTAGTGACCTACCCGAGATGGCACAAATGGTTAGTGACAGAGCTGGGGCTGGCACCCAGGTGTCTGATGCTCTAGGAATAAAACAGTCGGAACACCTGTACATGTCTGAGTTAGACGAACATTGCAACATCTACAAGCCACCCAATCAGATCATTCATTAAAAACAAGAAATGCCTTCCCAAAGACTTCGCTCGGTTGGTCTTAACTCCATAGGTAGTTTGCTTAACGCTGCTCTGCCCTTCCCTGCTCTGACTTGAGTATGGTTAAAGATGCATGACATGTTCTGTTATATAAAAGGGATAGCAGCGAAATGCACCCTGATTTAAGCAAACCTGGTCTATGAAACCTATATTCACAAAACCTCATCAATGGAAATGGTGTTTCTTTTTGATTTGTTGCTTTAGAAAAAGATTCTCTGCCTCAGTTTCATCATATGTAAAATGGGCATAATAATGGCACCTATTTTACAGGATGATTGGGGAGACTCAATAAACTACTACAGTTAAGCTGTTCAGCTATACTACTTGGCAGACAGGCAATCTCAATCATCGCTAGCCGCTTTTGTTCTCATTCTTTCTCACTGTCACAAAAGGATGGCCAGAAGATTCTCTAGACAACCAGTCAGAATCACTTCGGTATTTGTAGGCATGCTGGGGTGGTGTATGCACTAATATTTTGAGATGATTAAAAAGAAAGAGAAAATTAACGCCAGAGCTTGTGAAAATGGCTGTTGTGACAAAACAATTATTCCATTATAAATTAATAATGCGATTCATTTATGATGTGTTATTGAGTGCTGGAAAAATGATCTGCCCTCAGATATTCTCTTCAAAATCCATTTACTGCCCAAGATAAATTTAAGGGTAGTGTCACATTTTGAAAAATGTTATTTTATTGGCCATAATTTTTCATGATTCCGATGGGGACCCAGTGACAGCCCAACACAGCAAACGTCCTTCATGTTGCCATCCTTTCTTTTCCTTTAAAGCTGAATTGTCCTGGGACCACTTGAAATGTGATTTATTTGTCCCTGGGCCAGTAGAAGATTCCATGTAGGTGAAAATGGATGTTGGGCTAGTTGAAGAGAAATGGAAATGAGACCCTGCAGGCTGACTTATTCAGTGGAAAGAGGTAAGTAACTTAGGAACATGATTTCACTCTACATTCTGACTACACAGAGTTCTGGATGATTCGTGTCCCTTAGAGATATACGTGGACTTGCATCTGATCCGCCAGGAAGGAAGACGGCAGGAGCACAATCAAGAGAATGAACGTGTTTGAGCATCTCAGAGCTAAGCCTTGTGCTATATGCTCTACGTATCGGCTCACGTCGTAATGACCACAGTCCAGTGAAGCTTAGGTTCCACGAGATTAGAAAGTTATGTTCGAAGTCACAGAGCACCAAGTACCACCCCAGCAGCACTGGGTTTGTGCCAAGTTTGGGCTAAAGTGAAGGGACCACGGTGCTGCCAGTGTTGCAGGGACTTTGCTTCATCTTGTCTCCTCCTCTGGGGAATAGTGTCAGGCATCCACATTTACTGTGAAGTTGATGTTGTGAGGAGAAAGTAAGAGTCTAGAGAAACTTGAGATAAAAATGAATGAAGATATGTTGAAGTCCTGGTTCTCCCAGTGCCCAGTCCAGGGTTCTTTCTAGCACACTCCAGTTCTCAGGGATGAGGCAGGAGGATGCCAGACAGCTCTGATGGACGACGCATCGGGCTGGCTGTTGGAAAGACTCCGTCAGTCTGTAAATCTGACTCTGGGCAACCTGGCCCTTCACTTCTTCCCATCTCTGCTTCCTCATCTATCAAATGAGGAAGTTGGACTAGAAGATCTCCAAGGTCCATTTCAGCCTGAACATTCCATTATTCTATTATCTTTGTGCTCTGATAAGTAGACGCGTGTAGCCCTGGGCTTATTAATATTAACTGGGACAAACAAGTGAAATTACTTTATGAAAATCGAGCTGTGGTTGCTGCTTGGAGCCAAATCTGTCTTATGAGACTCGCTCTAAGCATTGGTAATGGGATTGCTGATGGCTCCTTGGCCAGAGCCCATGAACGCCCTGCAGTTTCACTTTCTAGTCAGTGCCAAGGGTGAGTGTCCTCCACAGACACATGAAATTGAGGCTCAATACAGTGTAAGTAAAAGGAATGAATCAAATTGGTCACGTTCAGCCTGACTCATCTTTCATCCATCTCCTTCCCCAGGCTGGTTCAGTGCAGCTCAGCTCAAAGGTCATTCCTTCCCAGAAATGGCCCCTCGGAGGCCCAGCCCACAGTGATGGGTTAGTTCTCTGATAACTCACACGAGTCCCTGCTCTCTGCATTCTGCTCGTTCATAGTCTGGGGCTCAGGCATGTCTGTATGTTTCAATATCCGAGATCTGTAATGAAGATCCTTTGGGCCAGGGGCAATGTTTTATGCTTTTGGGAGGGTAAAGATGGAAGGCCACAGGCTACCTGTTTGACCTATACTGCTGTGTTTGCCAAGTTTGTTTTAACGCTCTGCTTCAAGAACAACTGCACTTAAGTATTTTAATGCATATCCTGTAGGAATTTTGCTAAGGCTACAGCTAAGTCGATCTCTCAATGCTCCCAATATGTGCTCCTCTGAGAGAGATTTCTTTTCACCATTTAATTTCAGGAAAATAGCTACCCCATCTTGACTATCATTTTGTTAATAAGACCTGTGAATTGACAATGTCTCCCCCTTTTGTTCTGGCTTTGGGGGAAGCCCTGGTCAAACAGCAACAAATTGATACAATGTTTCTTATTCCATTTTCATCTGCGTAGTGTAGTTTTCATTTGGTCAATGTAGCTTTCAGTTTTATTTATACTTCCTCTGATCCTGGTTCTCTAGTCCTATTTATATCCTGCCATTGTGTATCAGAAATTTCCTTTTAATTTGCCCCCAATATTTCTTAAAATGAGGTAAAAATATGAGTACGGGCATAAATCAAACCCATTATTTCTTTGAATCTGAAATGCCCAGCATCGTGCCTGAAATTCGGCAGGTCCTCAATAAAGGCCTACTGCTTGCTTTAGAGGGAAACACGTTTCACCTTAAAAAGAAGCAGTTTCTGAGACTCAGAGTTGCTTCAAGACCAGCCGTGTGGTTCCTGTCACTAGGGGTTCTGTGAATAAACTGAATAAGCACTTTGGCCAGCTCAACCTCAGTTTCTTTAACTATAAAATAAGAATAATAATATCTCCCTTTGAGGTGGTTGTGAATAGTATATGAGCTGGCGTAGGCTCTCAGCACACACAGCGAGCAGCTGAAAAAAAAAAAAAAAGGGTAGCCATTCTTATTGAAGAGGATTCGTGCATTGAAAGCTATCTTGTTAGTTTAAGATTAACTTCCAAACCTGACTGTCCTGTCGGGTTAGGAGCTCTAAGTCATCAGAGGAATCAGAGACTCCGGAGCCAACTGCCCAGCCTGCTTGCGTGGCTATTGTGAGGGGGATTTAAATAGCTGATGAGGGGCCAGATGAGGTCACCTTTAGGCTTCCTTTCAACCCCAGGGTGCATGATACTTGGGTTTCAAATCCATTTAGTCAGAGGTAGCATAAGGGTGTTGGGGGGGAAAAAGGATCGTAATGTCCTTTTGTTAGAAGTTCTTTCTTCTCTCATGGGTACATCTCATTTAGGACCTTACCAGTTGGCTATTAAACCAGGGAAAAAGACCCAGGGAGGGGAGACTTGATAAAATGGCACAGACTGCTTCATGCCTTGCTATCTACCTGTAAGTAAAGTGGTGCTACAGCTACGGCTTGCCAGAAACAGGTTGGCAACCTGATTATTTCCACTAAGGCACAGACGGCACACTTGAAACAATGAAGCCGTCTAGAACACACGCCAAATGGGATGGACGTTCACGTTTCATTACTGTCAACCTCACACGGAATCGCTCCATTATGCGCCCCCATTATTTTACAGTCTTTGGATGGTGGTGTCCTTCAGAAAGTGTGCCACATCTAGGGGAAAAACACATCGGCTCTCTACATTTTGGGTGGAATGACCCTAAAATTACAGGTCCCCAATGCAACCATGGTAACCGTCTTCCGCTGACCTTTGTCTAATGAGTTGACGGGCACCTGAATGGGATAGAATTAAGAGATGGGAAATTCTCCAGAGATACAGATTTTATGGTTTTAAAGATGGAGTTTTCCTTTTCATGAAAATCCCAGAAGGCGCCTATTTTATATTAGAGGTTGGGGCAGTAGGTGTCACCCCAGGTGGTCCACAACGCGGATGGTCCAGATGTCCCCGCATCTACATGGAGATGAAATGGCAGTCTCGGTAATGAAGGACAAGTTTCAGTTTAATACTCCTGGGTCAGTCAGTACTTTGGTTGGACACAGGACGGGCGATCTCTTGTTGGTAAAGCCTCTTGAACTGTGAGTGGGCAGGACTGGTGGCAAACAGTGGGCACTCACATAATAAGTGCTATAAATATTTAAGAGTTTCAAGTTGCCTCCGCTGGTCCCAGGTTAGGGCTTTCCGAAAGCTCTTATGTGGGAGATTCCCCAGCCTTTTGGGGGCAGGAGGAGACACACACACATACATACGGTGTCCTTCCTGGAACACCGTAAAATGGACAACCATTGAAGAAGTGCTGCTGGTCCCAAGGAGAATGCTGGTCCTAACCCCTGTGTTATCCTCCTCTGGTCCCCTCTGTCTTTTTGTGGGCTGCCTTTCCTCCTCCCTCCATACTCCCCATACTTCAACCCAGAGAGAGGAGGCAACTGAACTAGGATACATTGTACAACTCTGAAATGGCAGCAAATGTCAAGAAAAAGGGACTGTAGGGGTGGTCTATCTTCTTCAGTTGCCAACCTTTCTTTCCTCACTCGGGGCAAAAAGCTCATCACGGTTGATTAGGCCAAAGACAAGCTCTACATGAAATGGTCTTTGCAACAGTGCCATTGGAATTCAATTAGACATCTGGCCAGGACTTCTTATTATTCGTAATTTCACTGATAAGGTGATGAGCAAGGCTAGGGGTATTGTCATCAGCTGCATAACCAGGTGTTATATATTGAGAAATTTATTGAATTACTGTTACGTGCCAAGCAGCATGCTAGGCACTCCGAGGATATATAAAGGTGAATTAAATGTAAATCCTGTGCTCAAATTAGTTACCCTAAATGAGGAGAGAGTAGATACTTACCTAGAAAACAAGAGGGTGAGAAGTGCATCTAAGAGCCATAGGAAGAGATTCGGGGGGATTTCAGCAGGGGCACTGATGTCTTCTTCATACAGGTAGCTCCCAGAATGCATGGAAGAGGCCACTTCTATGCTGCTCCTTGATGGATAAAAGGAACCTGGACCCGAGAAGGTGGTGGTACTGTGACAAGTGGCAGCAATAATGGGGCAGATGTCATTAGCCAGCAAATGTCTGTGTTGTTGACTCTGGCTAAGGAGGCACCTTGCTACTGCATGGGGCACTCAGCTTATGACTGCCTGTGTGTGATGCTCACTTTTGCAAAAAACTGCTTGCTATTAGAAAAGCCTAAGACCTGGCCAACGGCCTGAGTTTTCCACCTCCCCAGTGAGCATTCTGGTTCTCGATGAATACAGACACTGTAGGCTAGCTCAATCCTTACCATCACCATTCCCAGATGAATCACTTGTAGAGTTGATCCTATGACATGAGAATACTGCTGCCTCTGGTCCTATGGGGAGACAAGTCCTAATCAGGTTGTCCTTTTCCAAGATAATCAATGCCATCTTCTGCAAGGAGCTGTTTTTTAAACCACGTTGTATTTCTTTTGTTTACTCCACCAGTCCTATCACGAAGACACACTGGAGTTGACTGGTTTGCCAGAAGATTCAAGATGGGAAGGTTCAGCCAGATTCTCTTTCCTCCAAAGTGAAAACTTCTGGAAACAGCACATCAGAACAAGCATGGGGAATGGTGATTATATGGACTTCCGGGCATGATAGCTCAGGTCTAGGAAAAGAGATGGGCTGGAGATCCAGGCAACAGAAGTTTTGTACACTTTCCCAATTACACTCCTGCTGCAGATCAAAGTTGTGTTTTTTTCCTCCCCAAACCACACCAAAGCACACATTTGGAGGCCAAACTCTTCAAGGGCACTTAAGAAGTATTTGGTAACTTTCCTGTTAAATCTGGAGTTCAGCTTACAAGCCCAACGTGTACTAAATAATGACCTTCATTGAACCACTGCCCTAGCAAACAAAGCATTGCTTATGGGACCCGAGCACTATATCTACATGAGGTTTGAAGTATTTTATGAGCACCATTTATTTCAAGAGGTCATGGCCAGCCAGATTACCCATAATGCCTCTCATCGAATAAATATCGCCAAGTCAGATTTTGACTCATCCAATCCTTTTCTACCTTTTTAAAACCATTCAGTCTAGGAGAGTTGATGAAGGGAATGTTATGCCTATATCCTACAGGCTGGCTGGTTTTTCCACTAAAAAAGGAAAGTTTTCCCCTTTTATAGAAATGGCTCTCTCCTTTCCAGTCTCACCAGGTTCAAAACCTCCTTATGTAGTCAGTTTCTATAAACCACAATCATGTGTAATTAAAAACTTTAAGGACGCAATGCAGAAAAATAGGTGCGTAAATGCAGTGTGGTATCCTGGACTGGATCCTGGGATGGAAAAGGGACATTAATGTAAAAACTGATGAAATCCAAATCAAGTCTGAACTTTACTTACTAGTCATGTGCCAATGGTAATTTCTGAAGTTTGGCAAATGAATCATAGTTATGTAAGAGATTAACGTTAGGGGAAACTGGGTGAAGTGCCTCTGGGAACTCTGTATCATCTCTGCAACTCTTTGTAAACCCAAAATTCTTCCAAAGTAAACACTTTATTAAAAAACTTTATGGACTAACTTAGTTTTGGAGAGTTAACAACTCGCTGGCAGGGTTCTAAGGAAATCTCCCCACTAGGAGTACGACATAGTAGAGAGAACACTGGTCCGGGAGTAGCTCAATGTCTGAGGCCCAGAGTAGAATCACCTCAATATCTATAATCCAAGATGTGGTTTATTCACAGGCAGAGGGACTCTTGCCGCCCCCAATGCTAGGATCACTGCTTGTTGAATTGTCATTCCAATCAGTTAGTTTCCTCCTATTGGAGAACCTCTGGGCATTGTTCTGTGGTTCCCCTGCACCTAGACTATTAAATTCAACTCCTTAGCATGGCACACAGGTCCTTAACCTTTGCTCATCTCCTACACTCTTCTCCTATTTGCTGTTTCACGAGCACACATACTGTTCAATGCTACATGCCTTTCACCTGCTCTTGTCCTCTCTGAATACCTTTTTATGTCTTTCTCACCAGGGTCATCCCTACTCATCGTTTGTTTTCTATTTTTCCCAATCCTTTATTTATGGCCTTGCGTCTTTCTCCATTTTTTCCTCCTTCTTGGCTTTCAGGTTTCATGTGTCAAGTCCTTTAAGATTCTTCCCTGATCTTTCCCCTCCCCCAGCGTCAGCTGGTTCCTCTCCCCAATCCATGATCAAATTGTTCACCCCATATTCTAACTGTCTCCCTAACATGCTCTGCACCAGACAGTGGTCTTTTATGGGTAAAGGCTGTGTGTGTGTGTGTGTGTGTGTGTGTGTGGGCTCACGCGTGTGTTTTCCAATATCCTAATCATTTAACCAAGTATTCAGCACAAAGTAGGTTATAGGAATAAATGAATCAATGAATAAAATGGTCATGCCCCTTAGATCTATTCCAGAAGTATGCATGTACTTCTAAGGCCAGGAGAACTTGGTATTAAATGTAAATGTTATTTCTACCAGAGTAATTTCCAAATACACTCATATGACTAGGAGTGAGCTCACACATTTCAGTAGTACTAACAATATGTACAGAGCATTTTGCAGAATGACATAATGAGAATGACAACATTTTATGACTAAGTACTAGATAATGAAAGAAAATTAATTAATGCACTGCTAAGATAAATGACTCTAAGAACTTGGGGAAAAAAAAAAAACCCACCATAGCTATTATGTTTCCAAGTTGGTTCTGGAATATAAAGTAGCTTCTACTGAGGAACTCTCACATCCAATTAGCTGTATTAGCTCTATTAAATTGGGATACAACTAGAGATACCCAGCTGCTGTTTTAAACATCCCCAAATAATACATTCCGGAGAAAAAGCAAATTTTGTAGGTAGCTGCCAGGTGTAAAATGCTAGGGAATTGATCTTTGCATAATAATTCATGAAAGAAGGGGCAAAGACAGAATGCAAAGCAGGCTGTCTATCCTTCTAGGCCTATTTGTCTATTAGCTTTATGAGGACTCCACCTAAAACGAATAAACTAGTTTTCAATGCCAATATTAATTTTACCGAGCCAAGGCATCAGGTCCTGAAGTGGGGGGCGGGGGGGGGAGGACAGAAAAACCTAAACCAACTATTTATTTTACAGCGAATATCCCACCCTACCTTTGGTAAATGCTCAAGAAAATTGGTAAAAATCTCATTTTATGAGTTCACTGCTCATAAAATTTATGCATTTGAACATTACATATTATGGGTTTTGGGGAGGGAGAGCTTATTCTAAAATTCTGCTTATTTGCAGAATAAAGCTGTATCTACCAGAGCATAGTTGATGAAGTTACAAACTTCATTTTATCTCAATTCATTTTTTTTCAAATCTATGTATCAAGCACCTATTATGTACTAAGCATTGTTCTAGATGCTGAAAATACAGTAGTAAACAGAATAAATTTCCCAGCACTATTGCTTTACATTCTAGCTTAGGTGTTGGCAAATTTCTTTCACAAAGGATGAGGAAAGTAAATACTTTTGGCTTTACACCCAGACTGTCTTTAGCAGTACTCAGCCTTGCCATTGTAGTAAAAATGCAGCCATAGACAATATGTAAAGAAATGAATGTCGCTCTATTCCAATAAAACTTTATTGATATAAACAGGCAGGGGGCCTGATTTGGCCTTGCAGGCCATAGTTTGCCAAATGCTGTTCTAGGCCATGAAATTTCTTATAAATCACTGGCATGAAACAGTAGTGGTACAGAATTTATGGAATGACTTACAGAATTATAGAAATTTTAAAAAGGGCATTCACTTAATTTTAACCTTACTTTCCCCTCATGTGGCAGTGTCAAGGTTGAAAATGTGGCCTTTAAGGGTCAGCCTGCCAGGGTTCAAATCCTGGCCTTTTCCACTTATCAAAGGTGATTTGGGGCAAGGTACATACTCTCTCTCTCGGCTTCATTTTTATCATTGATAAAAGGAAAGTAATAATAATATCTACACCTCAGGAGGCTCTTAAGATAACCCACATAAATATTTATCAGGGCATGTGAATCACAGGAAACCCACAACAAATTCTAGTTTTCATGACAACAATGACAACAAAAATAGTGACAACAAAAACAGAAGTCTCAGAGAGGGGACATGACTGGCATGTGATTACCAGAGTCCTGATGGGAACCAGGGACTGTGTCTCCCAAGTCAACATCCTATCTAACCCACAGGATCCATGAGTAATAAAAACTAGACATGTCCACAATCGAGCAAGGCTTCGCTCAATTCTCCAAGAAATCTTAGAGCTGCCCTCTGATATATGGAGAGGGATTTGGGGAAAATAGAACTATCCCAAGCCTTTGGATAGAACTGTACGTGCTGTAGTACCATCGAATGTTCAATAGTGAGGCTGCCAGTGGACATTACCCTTAAGAAGAACATGTTTCTCTAGAGAATGGATTCTGCAGTAGAGGTCTAGGGTGGATGAGAGAATCCAATTCCTCCATATGCACAAATGAAGCCAGGCCTTCAGTAGATTCGCTGTAAACTACAATGCCTGGATGAGGTTAAACGTTTTGGCTTCTTCTACCTGGCGGTAGGCTCCAGGAGACCACCCAATGAGCTTTTTGAAATATTATTTTTCACGGTAATTATTTTCAACCTTTTGCTTGTTTCACTTAAGGATCAAGTTCTCCAAAAACTCTTTTGAAGACCACAGTTGTTCAGTATATTTAATGAAAGTTATCCTCAGGGAAAGAGAAAAGCCAGAGCTGTGAGAGCCAAGAGTTTTATATCTTCATACACCACACCCTTCTGAAGGCCTACATATTTCTACTATTTCAAGCAAATCAATCAACAACAGCATAAAGGTTCTTTCAGGGAATTTCAAGCTAATTAATTGTGTGACAGCTTGAGTGCAGAAAATTAGTTTCCTGAGGTTGTCCTCCCCCAAAAAGTGTTTTTTTCTGAGGTTGGTGTTTTCTGGGATCTGTCATTTGTGGGTTCTGACAGGAAGTGGGAGGTCTAAAAGACCACCACACGCCCAGTCAGTAGAATTATCCTTCTGATAAATGGTTTAGCTTACTAGAGACATCTGGGTCACACTGGCCTTGAATCCGATTTTGAGGTCTTTCTTCCCAAGCCAAAGACAATGGTCTCTTTGGAAGTCACCACCGCAATGGTGCCCACACACACCAACCCCTCACCCCTTTTTAAAACCTTTGTTATCAGATCAAGGCAGTGTGAGAGAGTCACATGACTCAGTCAACCTGTAACACAATGTATTACATTTGTCGAGATGTTTGTTGATTTTCGTTTCTGAAATTATTTGGAAGACTTGCCTATTACCACTTCCAGGAAATTTTCAAAGAGCAACTCCATGTAGCAGTCTTGATTCAAATGTTAATTTGTTGAATACACATGTACAGGACATCTTCTATGTCTAGGACGTATCACGTATATGATGCCATGAACACACGGTTCTTTCCTCAAGGATGAGTGAGACAGACAGACACCCAGTTACAATTCAACATGCTAAGAGATATTACAGAGGTATATACAACTTAGAATTATGGCAAAGACCTTTTGGAAGAAATGCCATCTAAATCCAAGGGTGAGAAGTGGTTCACCAAGGCAACTAAATAGAGAAGAATGAGCATGTACAAACACAAACAGAAATGCTAAAACTCCTTGGGACCTAATGTAGTCTTATTAAAAACTGAAAGTTATGTTTCCTTCACCTGCTTCAGTGTGGTCCTTTCTTATCCTTACACATCCCAGTCTCTCCAGGGCCTACCACAGTGCCTGATATTTTGTAAGAATACTGTAATGATGTTGAATGAATGAATAAGCGTTCTTTTACCTGTTTCTGGCAAGCATTTCTCCCTAGGAGATAGCAAGTTCTCTGGGAGTAGGGACTGGGACTATTTTATGTGATTCTAAGATATCTTAGGTTCTAGTCGATTTAGTTGGTGGTTTAAAAAACAATCAAGGTTTAGACAAGGATTACAAGCCAATTCAATAGACAAAGAAGATTCTTTTGAACAAATGGTTCTGTGACAACTGTGAGTCTACATGCAAAAGAATTAAGCTGGACCCTCGCCTCACACTGCATATAAAAATTAACTCAAAATGAATCAGAGACCCAACTGTAAAAGCTAAAAACTATAAAACCCTTAGAAGAAATCATAAGAATAAATCCGTGACTTTGGATAAGGCATCGGTTTCTTAGATTTGACACCAAAAGCATAAGTGACAAACAAAAAATATAGATAAACTGAATTTCTACAAAACTAAAAATATTTGTGCTTTAAGGGACATAATCGAAAAGTGAAAAGAAAACCCACAGAATGGGAGAAATTTTGACAAGTCATATAGCGGATAAAGGATTTGTACCCAGCATATATAAAGAACACTTACAACTCTACAATAAGGAGACAAACAACCCAATTAAAAAATGAGTAAAGGATTTAAACAGACATTTCTCCAAAGAAGATATACAAAAGGCCAATAAGCACATAAAGATACTCAACATCATTAGTGATTATGCAAATCAAAACCACAATAAGTTACCACCTCACATCCCCTAGGATTGACTAAAATCAAAATGACAGATAATAACCAGTGCCAGAGAGAATGTGAAGAAGTTTAAACCCTTATTCACTGCCGGCAAGATTCTAACACAGTATGGCCACTTTGGAAAATGATCTGGCAGTTCCTGAAAATGTTAAACATAAAGTTACCATATAAACCAGCAATTCTACTTCTAGGTACATGCCCAAGAGAACTGAAAAAAACATGTCCGTACAAAAACTCGTACATGCATATCCACAGGAACATTATTTATAATAGTAAAAAACTGAAACCATCCAAATGTCCATCGACCAATGGTGGCATATCTGTATAATGGAATACTATTGGGCAATAAAAAAGGAATGAAGTACTCACACATATAACAACATGAATGACCCTCAAAACCAGGCTAAGTAAAATAATTCAGTTACAAAAGAGCACAGATTGTATGATTCCGTTTGTATGAAACATCCAGGAGAGGCAAATCCATAGGGACAGAGAGTAGATTTAGTGCTTGCCAGGAGCTTAACACAGGGGAGCAAGGGGAGTGACTGCTACTGGATATGGGGTTTCTTTTTGAAGTCATGGAAATACTATGAAATTAGGTGGTGGTGATAACTGTATACCCTGGGTATATACCATTTAATTATGAATTTAGAAGAGTGAATTTTATGGTACATGAGATATATCTCAATAAAACCACTATTTAAAAAAAATCATGGGGGGGCACCTAGGGGGCTCCCCCCTAGTGTCTGCCTTCAGCTCAGGTCATGATCCCTGGATCCTGGGATTGAGCACCACGTTGGGTCCCCTGCTCAGTGGGGAGTCTGTTCTCCCTCCCTCTCTGCTACTCCCCCCACCCCCGCTGCTTGACAGACCTCTGGCTCTCTCTGTCAAATAAATAAATAAAATCTTTAAAAAGAAATCATGGTAGATGTTGTCCCCTCATTGTTACTACCACTGTCACCAACAAGGTGGTGAATGCCTCATGCCAGCTGAAGACTTCACAAAATAACAGGTGATTGGATTTCTCTTTTGAAACTTCAGCCCATAGGGGCTTTGTTTCAGAGCAGCCTCTGTCTTCTATCTCTTTGGCCTTAGCCCAGAGTAGAATTTAGTACACATTTTTTGACGACTACCAAAAAGCTGCTGTCTTTTCTCGATTCAGGAAATAATCAAGTATTTTTAATGAAAACACCAACGTGCCCCCTAAAACTCATGAATCCATTCCAAGATCTAAAAATCTCATGAACAATGTGAGATCGCACTCGCTCGTGCTCATTACTTGAGAAGCACAATGAACAGAAACAACCGAGCAACAAAAGTGCAGCAGACAAAGCAGTAAAAGGGAGATTTCACTCTGACGCTCCGAATTACGTCTGAATGTACCCACGATTGCTTCTCCTTGCTGATCATGGTAAAATTGCCTAAATCATACGCCAGCAGTGCCCTAATGAGACCTGATCTGGGTTCATTTCCATTGGAGGCAAACTAAATGTGTAAAACGCCCTACTTCTAATGGCTCACCGTAGCACACAGACCTTAAAAACAGATTCCACGAAGTACGTTTGGGTTGCTGAGGAGTCAGGCGTGGAGCTTAAACTAAGTTCATACACTTTTCCAGCGTTAAGGAGGACGGGGTAACTTCCTCCTCCCAGCGCTCACCCTCTTGGGACGCAACCAGAGCTGCAGATTTGGCATTGCTTGTCAGAAGGGAGGAAGAAAACTGGAGCTCAGAAACTAAAGATGTATTGAAATAGCTTTGCTCTTTTGTGGGTCCACCTGCTTGTCCTACAGTGGCCGAGTCTGGGCCATTCTCAGAGGCCGGTCTTGGTCCCTGAAAGGCTGTGCTTCAAAGAGAACTCTATTCCTCTAGAAGTACTCTGTTTAGCACATGGCTAAATCCCAACTTCCTGTCATTGCTCAGACCTCTGTCTGAAAACCCGGGCCCCACAGAAGCAGTCGCTATCAGAAGCAACATTACTATGGTGACCTACTGTGCTTCTTTTTCCAGATGATAAGTGCCCCGAGGTAAGTAAGGTCCCAAGGAACTACAGCAGATTGGTTAAAAGAAATTCTCATTACACAGCCCTCCCTCTAAGCATCCAGAACTGGTGCCTCGTCTTACCGTCTTTAGTCTTTGTTTTCTTAATTTGAGCGCCTTGGATTCCAGAACTTCACGGAGTATCTATCTACTCTTGCAGTCCTGATCCAGCCACTCACCTGTCAGCTTGAGCAGGTTTCAGAACAGGACTCAAAAGACCTCCATGGACCCTCTAGCTCCTGGAGTCATGCATTTGGAGAGCCGGCTGCCCTTGGCCCTCTTGGCTCTCCAGGCCCTCTACTGCCCATGTTCCCGTGTGACAAGGCCAGGCTGTTTCCATGTGTTAGAAACACACGCTTCATCTCCACTGAGCAGCTGCAAAGAACAATCGCTTGTGCTTTGCAGTATACTGATCGGGAACTAGGGTCACGGGCCCATAGCCTGAGTTTGAATCCTGTCTTTGCTAGCTGTCAGCCAAGTAGTCTCGGGGAAGTTACTTGGTTTTTTTGTTTTTGTTTTGTTTTCTTTTTACCTTTACTGAGCCTTGATTTGTTCATTGGTAACATAAGATCAATTAAAGGACTTATTTCATAGGACGACTGGGTAAGGGTATGTGAGATGACGAATATAAAAAGTCCTTAGAACGGAGCCTGGCACACAGCAAATGCTCAGAAATATTAGCCGCTGGTGTTATTTGGAGAAGCAAAAGCAAAGAACTCTCAAAAGTCAATAACGTACCGAACAACTAAGTAGATGCAACCTGATCAACTTATAAAATGCACTATTTGTAGAATTTGAAGCATTTTCCCAAGAAGGACATTCAGAGTCTCTGGTCAATTATTTAGATTATGAAACAAACGGTGAGGACTCACTTGAAGACAACACGGAGTCCCATCAGTGGACGGTAGACATAAGAAGATATCAGTAAAATCTATCTCTGACAGGCTGATAGAATTGGGGTTTAAGGTCAGGGGCTCTGCAAATTCCTCCTAGACTAAGAGGAAATGCTTTGAGAGGTTATTTGGCAGAAACAAATAATTTCCTTTTTCACCGCTTGTAAAAAAAAAAAGACGCAAACATAAACCTTCCACCTCTCTGTGTCATTTTAGAATACTGTTTCCTTTAAAAAGAAATAT
The DNA here is from genome assembly GCF_017311325.1 of Ursus maritimus. NCBI lineage: Eukaryota > Metazoa > Chordata > Mammalia > Carnivora > Ursidae > Ursus > Ursus maritimus. The sequence continues at coordinate 13,786,037 of NW_024426119.1, read as the reverse complement.
ACATCATCGTGATTGTGGTATTGTCATGTGGGCCGCTATAAGAAGGAGATTTATGAAATCTGTGACTGCATTTCCTCTTAGCGTGCTTGAAGAAAGAATCTACACCGTCACCCACGGGTCCCCTAAGATGGCCCGCACACAGAATTTCTTTTAGATAAAAGTGGAGGAAGCACATTTGCCTCCCTGTGAGATCCAAGTGCTTTCTTCTGACCAATTACATCTCGTTTTACTCTTCAGTTTCCAGGAATATTTAAGGCTCAATTACGAGCAACCCTGCAGCTCCCCAGGCCTGTATATTTCGCTTCTCCCGCCCCACCCTCTCCCTGGAACTGGTTTGACGTTCTTCTCTTCATTCTAACTTTTCCTTGGTCCTAATCCAACAACGATCTCTCTGAGGCTAGAGATGTTGCCATGTTTGTAGGTTAAAACCCACTGAATTTCACCAACTCCATTTGATTCATCCTATTTTTACCTATTTTTTAGTTTATAGATATAGGCCAGCTCAAAGCCTCTGTAAAAGGTATAAAATAAAATAAGATAAAATAAAATAAAAAAGGTCTGAGTTCTATAGACATTAAAATGATGAAACAAAAGATTAAATTTCATGTATTTCTGCTTTGAGAGTTATTTGAGTAACTTGAGAGTAACTTGAGAAATACAAAAAAATTCTGCCAATGGGGTTACTTTACCCCCCGCCCCCCAATTACAGGATTCCTTTCTTTAAATGAGACGGAGGCAGGTAAAATACACATATTTTGCCATTCACCTGCTCATTCAACAACTCAGCCACCATCTTCCACCTTTATTTTACCCTGAGGTCGTTGCCTTGGCCCCCCTAAGAGCTCCTCAAGGCACCTTTTGAAAAGCACTGATCTAAAGGAATAAGCATTAATTAGGAGAGAGGTGGGGACAATGGCCAGCACTCCCCTTTCCTGCAGTGAGTCTTACTGACTCTTAATTTCATCACTAAGGGACTTGATGATCTATCTTTATTTCTGTCCACCTGGCCTCTGTTTTTATGGCCGCACTTGCTTGTCTTCCCCCCGGAGACCTCGAGCTCCCGTGGCTTCCTGCACTGCACCCCTCCTGGGCTGTCCCTGCTGGAGAGAGGTCTTACCCACCAGGGCTGTCACTGCTGGAGAGAGGTCTTACTGGGACAGGGGCCCAGACGGACACACGCTGAGGAGCCCCATCACTGGCCCGTCATCACTCCAGATGGGTGCTCTCAACATATCCCACTCTCCTGAAGTCCCCTATCCCACCCATTGGGTGAAACAACCATTTTAACATTCAGTAGAATTCAACACCACTGCTAAAAAAACTGGGTCCCTGCTTACACGATAGGCTGGCCGTTTGAGCTGAGGCTCAAAGCACACCCCAAGACACAAAATGGCCACTTTGCCACCTCATCCCAGTTTTAAATAAACCCCCAGGCTTCCTTTTACCACCAAAATAAAAAAAAGGGAGCAAGTGAAAGATGAAGTATTAGAAAACAGGGTGACTCTGAGGCTGAACAATGATGGCATGAAAAAGTGTCCTGGAGGCAGAGGGACCACTCAAGAAGGAAATAACCCCTCAAACCAGGGGGCCATTCACCAAAAGGAGGTAACATTTGAAGCTCTTTGCAAAATGTTTCCCTGCTTCTGCCTTCCCTTGTTCACCACAGGACTGATGAAAAGGAAAGATGATAAATATGTTTATAAAAAAAGAAACCATTCAATAATTCATCACCTTGCTGGCGTACAATATAACTACTACAAAAGAAATTTGTTTTTCTACCCACTGACCATGAATGGGCACCTGGGTCGTCAATATGGCTCAGAGCATTGTCCTCATGGGCACGTGTTCCAGAACTGTCCCCAGCATGCTATCCAGGCCAGTACCCAGGTGGCGCTTCCTCCTCAATTAGCCCTGCTGTTCCTGTATCTACCACCTCTTCTGCCTCCCCATACAAAGCACGCTGGCTTTCACCCAAAGTTTTGCTTTGCAGCAACCATTAAAATTCACTAGATGCGGAATTATAGTATTTTTTGGCTCAAAACAGTGCTTTTGGGGGCGATTTTGCGCCCAGGGTACATTTGGAAATGTCTGGTGACATTTTTGATTGATTGATACATCTGGGGGTGCTAGTGGCTACTGGCACCCAGTAAGTAAAGTCCAGGGATGCTGCTAAATTATCCTACAATGCATACGATAATCCCCACGACAAAGAATTGTCCTCCGCAAGATGTCAACAGAGCGGAAGTTGAGAAACCCTGGCCTAAAAGGAACATGGTAATAAAAATCTGTGACGTCAACCTCTCCTTTCGCAGACGAAGATACTGAAGCCTAGGGGGAGGGAAAGTTAGAATTGGAGCAGAATTCAGCCAGGTAGTAGCAGAGGCCAAGCACGGCATCCACGTTAGCTGGTTCTGTATGTCTTCCCTGCGGCATGTTTGTTCTAGGACGAATTACTCTGAAAACGGCACTTAACCTCAGAAAAAAGGATACACACCTAAACGTAATCTGTGATAATCTCTGAATAGTAGGTTGTGCTGATTTTTCTCCTTTGTTCTGATATGTCCAGCCTGGATTTAGGTGGTTTGTTAGTTTTGTTTTGCTTTGACCATAAACATTTATTGCTTTTATAAGCAGAAAACGACACACCGTTTTCACGTTGAAAGGCTTTATGAAATACAGGGAAATTCAGCTCAACCGGTGAATATTCATTGCTGGCAAGAGTATGGCAGGGCCAGCATTACGAGGTGGTAGGGAGGGATGGGGTAAGTGGTACAAATGGCGATGCTTCTAGAAAACAAATTGATAATATATATTCAAAGTCTTAGAAATGTGCACTCAGAATTTCAAAGATTTACACACCAGGATGTGAAGTGAAGCTTTAATTATAATAACAAAACCTTGAAAATAATCTAAATATCTAATAGTGATTAGTGTAATAAATTCTAGTTTGGCTTAATAAATTATATAAAAAGACCGTATTACTCGAACCTCACATATATGCAAATGATGGAATGCTATGCAGCTGCCACAAATCATGTTTTTTTTTTTATTATTTTAGAGTTGGTGTCCCCATTAAACTAAAGTCTACGAGTCCAAGGATCTTGTGTTTTTGATTCCTTCTGCATTTCTGTATTCCTGCTAGGTATGTAGGAATTACTGTTGAATGAATGAAATGAATGAATGAACATGGTTACCGATGAGTGATGTTATCATAATCAGTATCTTTTTATTTTTCTCTATTTTTCAAAGATTCGCCAATGAGTTTGTGTTACTTTTATAAACAGAAAAGAATATGGAGATTATTTTGCTGTTGCAAAAAATAAAAGAACATAGTAGAACCTAAGTAAAGAAGGGGAAAGATGCAAAACGCAAGGGCATACGAAAGGGCATTCGGTGCTTGGGAAGCCCGTTCCGTGACGCAGCTGAAGGGTGCAACGATACAGCTACCATGGATTCAAAATATGGGGATTATAACAACCCACTGGCCCGGCCGCAGTGCTTTCTTATAACTGGTTTACTCTTTCAGCATTCTTCCCTCACTTGAGCTTTTCTCCCACTGGTAACACCAAGAGCTAAAACAACAGAGAAGCCACAAATCAACAGACTCATGTGGTCAGAGGCTCCAGTGGCCCCAAGATCAGAGGCATTGTGGCAGTGGAGGCTGGGGGTGCTTTTCAACTGGATGTGCGTCTGCAGCCGACAAATGGAATAAAAGAGCTATGCTGTGGTGCTCAAAATAGAACAGAAAAAAGTATCCCAAAGAGAGAGAGAGAGAGAGAAGAAGAAGAAAATGACACAGACATGAGAGGCTAGCTTCTGGAACAACCTAAAAAGACCAGTGTTAACCCAGACCCATGAATATAATTCTCACAGCCTTTGTAGAACTTTTTTTTTTTTCCCTTTTCACAAATGCCTCATTGGGACTGCAACCCTGAAAAATGTCATCTGCCCTTTTCCTGGCATGGTTAGATCCTTATGTCACCTAGGTAGGGGGAAAAAAAAGCATGATGATTTTATATATTTGACCACTTGTGGTCATCCTGGTGGGGTGACCGAAGAAAATAAACAAATCTAAATATAAATTCACATGTGTGTATGGAGAAAGAGTAGAAGAGTCACGGAAGAAGAGAGAAGTACAGAAAGAGAGACAGGGAGTGTGTGCACAGCTTACGGGAAGGAGTGCACCCAATCAGTGTCTTGGGTAGAATGAGCAGTTGCTGGAATAGTCTGGAGTTTACAGACTCTGTCAAGGACTGTTTGCCCAAACCCATTCTCTCTTGCCTTCTTTCTCTCCCCAAAACTTTGAGAAGCAACACATTCCTTTGACAAGAGAAAAACCCTTTCATTCTCTAATGAGAAGTACAGCTCACAATGAAAATGGCCCCCCAAAGGGCACGTGAGTCATAGCTCTCTCATCTTTCTTTAGCATAGGTTTTAGTGACCCAGGGAAAGGGTGAGACAAAGTTGGGAGTCACTGAAGGATAACAGGCCATCAAAATGAATGTGGCTGTCTTACAGCGTGGTCCTAAAAAGCAGTCTTTTCCCTTGATTCCATGCAAACAGCATAGGTGATTGTGGTAGAAGAAAGATGGCTGGAAGTTCTTTGGCACTCTCTCCAGTGAGAAGTGGAGCTGATTTCTTCTCTCCTTGAATCTAGGCTGGTCTGTGATGTTTTCACCAATAGAGCACAGCAGAAATGAAGCTATACCTGTTTGGGGCTCATCCTTTAAGAAGACTGGTGGCTTCTGCCATCTTCCCTTGGAGCCCTGAACTGACTCTATTGTGTGGTAGGGCCAGGTAGAGAAGAGGGGGGGCCTGGCTGAGCCCCAGACATCCAGCTGTCCCTGCCAGGCTACTGGACACACACGTGAACGCACTTTAGACCGTTGAGACCAGACTGGCTACAGCTGAGTAACAGTGACTGACTTCAGTTGATGTCATGCGGAAAAGCAGAGTAGCCCAGCCTAGCTTTTCCTGGATTTCTCACCCACAAAAAATGTGAGCTAGAATCAAATGGTTTTATTTTTAAGCTCCAAAGTTTTGGGGTAGCATGTTATATAGTAATAGATAGTCTGGTCTAGATAAGAGGGTTATAATGACTATCCATTTTCAATATTAGCTTTGCCTCAGGAATCAATCAAACTATCTATCTATCTATCTGAAAAAAGAGATAAAATATAGTCTGTGCTCTTAAGGGAATGCAATGCAATGCAATTGGTAACTATCCCGGCTCAAATTTCAGCATTGCACCTTGGCTAGTAGATGACCCAGGCAATTACTATGCTCTTCGAGCCTGAACTTCCTCATCTGTAAAACAGGGATACTACCACCTACTGGATGGCGTTGTTGTGATTGTCACAGGAGAAAGCAGATGTGAAGCATGGAGCACAGCGCCCGGCTTACCAGCAGAGGCTTCCACGGTCCGTGATCCCCGCACCATCTAACCCAGCCTCGCCTCCTGTCTCCAGATCTCAGCTAGTTTCTCTGCCACCTCATTTCCTGGACACTCTGATTTTTCCAGGTGAACGACTGCCTCTCTATTTGTCTTGTTTAGATCTCAACCCTACTCACTGCTAGAACTTCACCAAATAGAGGGCATCTTTGAAAGAATCCCATCTGGTATGCAGAAGGTCCTTAAAAGGAAAAGCAGATAAGACCTTGTTACATCGGGAGATAGCATTTCCCCAACTAAACCAGACAGCATGAGTTGACAGAAGGCAGACCATCGAAACACCCATAATACAGACATTAAAAAAGCAAAAAGATGTAGAGGGGCCCTGAAGATGGAGATAAGAAAAAAACAAAAAACAAAAACAAAAAAACAGAAGGTTCTAATGGGATCTAGTTACATGACCAGACAAAGATGAGCGAGGCTGGGACCCCTGTGCGGCAATTACTCCATCTCATCCCACAGCTCATGAGGACTGAGGCCTAAGTAGGTCTCAAAGGTTTTAGACTGCAACGTTTTTGCCTACAACCAAGTGCAGGAATATCCCACATGAAAGGCCCAAATTCCATGCCTGGGTGGTTCCTGTGGAACCTTTCCTTACACTTGCTTATGTTAAACTCCTTATAGAGTCAGCCTGCCAAGGGCCACCCAGTTATAACCATGGATTTCAATCCCTGCTGCAAAATATTTCAACCCATTTGCTTAGTCAATATAGACAGCTTTGATCTCCACCTGAGGTGGGTCTCCAGTAATGAAAATAGCAAATTTTCTTGCATAAACAATTGTAAGGATGATGAAAGGCTTAAAACTCTTCAAGAACAACTTAAGCCACTACTAAAATTAGTACGCCATCATCTAGGTTTTGCAATGAATATATTTTACGACTGACTTCTTCCTAGACAACCGGGTCCCTTCTGGAATGGTCTCGCATACCTGCTGAGTGTTTGTGGCACAGACTTGGAAGACAACTACAAACTCTAAAATCCCTGCCATTTGCAAAGACCAGACGAGACTTGTGGTCACCACATTTAAACCTAACAGCCTCCTAGAACAGCATCATTTGTGACTCTCTCTCTTCTGCTCCTGGTCCACAAGATTGCCTTCCTCAATAGTTTTTATTGCTTCGGGAAGTGATCTGCTCTTCATCAGGTTGTTGCAAACAAAACCCAAGACGGGTCAGAAGAAAGCTGGCTTCTTTGTCAGCAAGATACTTTCCTGTGCCGGAGCTGAGAGAGAAAAAATGAGAGAGCAAGGGAGCACGAGAGCCAGACTGAGCTGGAATTAGTAAAAAGGTTTCGAGTGCCTCTATGATCTTTTAACAGAGATGTTAAGCATATCAGATTTGCAACCCTTCGTGGCCTGAAGGGATCTAGTTATGTGGTCAGTTGTGAAGACATTCTCTTGTTCCTACTCTGACTGTCACGCTGTCACTAGGGCGCAAGCCTGGGTCATGATAAAAGGCAGCCAAACTGGGGTTTTATAGGAATTTCAGAAGTCTCAGCATTATTGAAGACCCTTGCCAGGATTAAACCCAAGTTCGGCAAACCAAAGTGTTCTACATATTATAGACAAGAGCAGAGGAGCAGAAAGAGAAGGAAAAGGCAAAGAAGCAGGAGTATCAAATAGGTAGAAAAAAGTATCTTTACAGGCATGTTTGATGTGACTTCGGGGCCATCTACCCTTTCTTTGGGGTTGCACGCTCGTGGTTATTTGGCATTTGGACGGGCCGAGGGTAGGGAAGGAGCTTTTAAAAATAGCCCACTCTCTTTGGCGCCAGACAGTGCTAGCTTGAAAGGCTGGTCGTTCGAAGTACTAAGGCAGGCTCGGAGCTGTCCCCACGCACGTGCCGCACGACGGCCTCGCCCGCGCCTGGCTGCGGTGACAAGCAGGAGGTGAAGTTCAGGCTTCAGTAATGACATCCCGTTTCACCTGAGGATAGCCAGACTCCTCAGAGCTTCCTTCACAGAGTCTAATACTTCATGGACTCTAATCATGAGCGTCTAACACGAAGGCTAGTGAGAACTCAAAATGAAGAGGTCCTAAAAATGAGCCCTACTCCGCCAAGAAAGGATATCCCTAAAGGAGGTCCTGGATGGTCCCTCTCCATCCCCGTCTTGCTCTGCGGCCCTCATCTCACCAACCAGGCTCCTGCCCGGGAGCTCTTCTCTCTCCCCTGGCCTCCTCCACACCCAGCCACACCTTGGCTTCGCTGGCTTGATTCACAGCACTTCCTGTGAGCAAGTGTTCTCTGGTTTTGTAGTTGTTGCTTTCCCTGTCCTCTTGTGCTATTAACTCCAGGTGCTTTTCCGGCTCACCTCGAGATTTTCTTTCCCTTTAAGATGCCAGGCGGGTGATTGTCGATTCGAGAGAGCAGCAGAGAGCAAAGATGTCCGTGCCCTGGGTGACGGGAGCCTGTCACTCTGCAAGTCCTTCCGGTGATGGCAACAAGCCTCCTGCCCCGAGGGCCCGGGGCAGACAGACCAGAGTGAACCCTCCCATGCCTTCTGCTCAGAGGAATGGCAGGGGGGCAGCAGAGAATGAAACTTCATCACAGAAAGACAGTGTGTTGTCAACGTACAGTCATGGGAACCCAGGAGACAATCGCACGGAAGAGGTGCTAAGGAATAAGAGGGCCGCCTCTGAGGCACCTTTTCTGACCCTTCCTTGTCACGCTTCCAGCCCTGTACTTGGAGTTCAACCTGCCTCCCATGGTCCCACGAGCATCTAGTGTTTGCCCCACCATTACCCTGGAAGGAGCCGGCTATGCCCCACTTCACTGTGAACCCCTTGATGGCAGGGACTAGGTGCTCCCGTGCCCTGGGTCCAATGCACCCTGCACAGTCCCGGGGAGAGAGGGATGTCACTAAATGTTTGCCGAATGACTGACCGTTTAATCCAGCCTCCTTTGGCAGAGGAGGAAATGGGTGCTCAGAGAGAAAGCAAGGGAGGGAAAGAAAGAAATCAGCCTTTCTGCAATACCCACAGACCAGCAGGCACCTTAGCATTCATTTGATATTTCTCCGTTCTTTTTCCTCCCAGCACTGCAGTGAGCAGGCTTCCCTGCCCTGCAGACTTGCTAGTGAGCGCCGGGACACATATGTATTTGGGAGAGAACAAAATGCACGGTTCCACACAGTCAAAGGCTAGCGAGCTGGGGAGAGTGACCGTGGCACAGATGAGTGTCTGAGGTCTCGTGGCGAGCTGAAATGGGAGCAGCGCTGTGCAGGGAGGGTGCTTGAGAATTACCACGTCCCGCTGGAGTTTAGATCCAGCCTCTCCTGCAGGCAAAGGTACAGAATCCCCAAAGCTAAAATGCCGAAGGGCAGCAGACCCAAACCGGGAAAACACACAGTTGCGCCTTACCCCCTTCGCCTTGGCCCACTGGCAGACTTAAATTTATACCAGGTGGAGCTCAGATGCAGAAGTATACACCGCTGCAGGAAATGTGAATCGTAACGGATGGCGACGGACGTAAAAATACCTTAAAAGTATGAGAAGATTACTTCTGAAACCTGGGAACGACCTATAAAGAGTAAGAGATTATAAAAAAGCATCAAGTAATTTCCCAATTTTGAAAATAGAGGAAAATGGATTATACATATATACATCTACTCTGGAAGGTTCACTACTCATGACAGGGATTAGGATTCTCGGGCTCCATCTTTCCACATCTTTTCCAATTATCTGTGCCGTCCACGGAAGCATCCCTGCATTATGTCAGCACCTGTTTAAAGTCCTCCGATGTTAGAACCGAAGGCGTTTTCATGATCATGTACGCTCACCCCTTACTTTACATTTGTGCAAACTGGGAGCTCAGTGAGTTTTCTCAAAGTTAATTAGGGAGATGGGGCTAGAACACTGCAGCTTTCGAAAATGTCTCCCTAATGCCATTTTTTAACTCTTGGCCATTCCAACTCCTCTCCGAAGAATGCAGGTACAAATGTTAGGAAATGACATGTTTGCTATGAAGAAGTATGCTGCCTGTCCCCACCTGAGGCCCCAGCAGCAGAATCGTGAGCACGTGAGCCGAGGAGGGCGATGCTTCGGAGACCACGAGTTTCTGTGGCCAGGGCATCGGCTCCAGGGCCCCTTTGTGGGACTGTGGAGAGCAGCTGAGATAAGGTGTGGCCAAGGGCTGTTCTGTCTGTGCCATTTTAGTGGGGCTGGGATGTTATGCAAGGAAATCTTTGGTATTGCAATAATCCTGGATTATAAATAATTTAGCATATTTCTTTGTAAACTGCAGTCCAGAATCCTTGCAAATAAGAAAAGGATTAACTTTTTCAGAAGTACTTGCTCTTGAGACTTTAAGTTCAAGGCAGAACAATGCTTGCCGTGGTAATTCCATCTATTTTAAGATCACAAAACCATACCAAGTTGAAACCAGAGCAGAAGATATTAATGCAGTGCTCTCTCTGAAGTGCCCAATAGTGGGACGAGAAAGCTTTCAAAGGGAATTAAGTAGACAGAGAAAGCTCCCTGTTCATGTCCAAATCACAAGGAGGCGGCTGAATAGGATTCACAGTTCTCCGTGGGAAGGACCCACACCACAGCTAATGTTCAAAACAGGGGGGAGATGTCTTGGGAAGATCAAGGACCGAGAATTCTGCTGTCAGAATCAGCTGCCTGCCCATTAGAGCCTCAAAAGACCCTCTTCCATGTGCGAGCTGATATGATCCTGCAAATGAGCCCATTTTTCTTTTTCTAACTGGCCCAAACTCTATCTGAAGGAGGGTGTCATTATGTAATATTTCGCAAGTGCCCTTGATGTAAGCTTCAGATCTGGTGTGTGTGTGCGTGTGTGTGTGTGCGTGTGTGGGAGAGGGTAAGGGGTCAGCAAAGAATAAGATATACACAGAAAGTAGAGAAAATGGATGGAGAGCTGCTCAGAATGTGGAAGAACAGACAAGATCCAGGGTGGGCCTCCGGTCAAGGGGTCGGTGCTTGGTCAGGTCACACGGACAGAGGTCATGAGAGGAACAATGTTAGCTGAAGAGAGAGCCAGAGCCAGGGACAACTGAAGGGTCAAACGGACAACAAAAGACAGAAGCAGAGACGTACAGACTCAGAAACCACCAGCCAGCAAGAGGGGGGCAAGGCAGGGGCATGAAGGACAAGAGACAGGTTGGCGAAACCACACCTCCAAAGCCTGGTCTCCAAGACCCTCCTTGATCTGGTCTCCGCCGGTCTTTCTAGCCTTGTCTCCTGCTGTCCCACATTTGACATCTTACATGCCATCAAAATAAAAATGCAGCAGACTCTGTGTTGTTCTGCATTCTTGCCTTTGTTCCTTCTGTTCTCTGTACCCAGACAACCCTTTCTCCCACCCCTGATCTCTCATTTTCTAAGATTTAGTTTTGGAGTCACCTTCTCCTAGAAGCCTTCCTTGCTCTCCAAATCTCGAGGCCGGGTTAAGAAGTCACTCCTACATGTTCTGATGACATCGTGCCAATTTCCAAGCTTCCATCTAAGAAAGATGGCAGAGAGTTTTCATGCAACTCTGAGCTCTGAAAGGGTCATGGCTGCTTGGAGGCACTCTGTTGAGAAGGATTCTGAAGCCTCATCTGGAATCACTAAGAAAGAATGAAGCAGTCAGTTAAGGGCCCACTTCAGGGCACGAGCCACAGCCTGCCATTTCTGCTCTCGACCAACATCCTCATGAACCAGATGATGAACCCGAGGCTGAAAGACAGGGAATATCTACCCAGCATCACAAGGCTAGCTGACAGCAAAATCGGAATAGGAAACCAAGTCTTGTGATTCTTAACCAACTGCTCCTTTTAAATGATAAGAGTCTCAAAGATTCCAAAGCTGGAATGTTGAAACTCTTAACAGATTCTTAGCTCTTTTCAGAGGAGGAGAGTAGTTCTTTAGGGATGGAGCCAGTGAAGGGAAACCGAGTTTAGCGATTTTGCTTGGACACCACCTGCCTGAACCTCCGTGTCCTGTAAGATTTCCTCCTGCCTAATCCTCCCCGAGTCCCTGCCTTTCTGCTCTTCTCTAGTTGGTGCTGTTGGCACTGCCAGGGCCTATGCCCCAAGATAAAATGAAGACTTTCTGAGCGAACTCTCCCCATATCACAAATACGCTCCTCTGTGTCAGGGAAGAAGCCGAAAGGAAGTTGGAGCTACCTGTCGCAGCTTTGTGTTTCACTCGTCACCCGGGCATCGGAAACTTTCCTGAGAAGGAAATATACTTAGAATGGCTTCATGAGATGAACTCTTTCCCTGTCACAGGGTAAAGGGAATTTTCCAGTGGGTTTCAGTTTCAGGAGGTTACAAGGTACAAAGAGAAGGAAAGCTGGCATGCTCTCTGTCTGACAAGAAGTTGTCACGTGACCACTGTACTTAAATTTAGCGGCAACATCTTAAAGGATTCTAAACTGTGCTTTCCTGAGACATTCAGTGGTAACACGAGACACGTGCTTGCTGACCCTCTCTCCCCCCATCCCATGCTTCCCTGAGAGTTTGGGAGGCAAGATGAATTCTCCCAGCATGGCCGGAGCTTGCAAAAGGTCATCTAACCTTTACACTTCGGCTGGGTGAAACGGGCTGAAGAGAATCGCCTGGACGTCCGCCTTTCTGGGCTTCAACAGCAAATGACCTGCTTGGCCAGGTTACCCAAGGACACAGCTCTGACCAAAGATGGGAGAATTCCCGGAACTGGAGGCGAACAGTGAGATGATGATAGGACATTCCCTAAACCCCCTATCCCAGAATGCTCGACAGCAATTAGCAGCCATGTCCTTTGTCTCACCTCTGCTGTGTTTTTAGCAGCTCGGTTTCTTCAGAGGACAGGGCAAGTGGGAATGGGATTAGGCCGGGAGTCCTGATTTTCTGAGGGAAGAGAGTGTTAGTACATGTTTTCATTTCAAGTCGCTGAAGGACTTCTGGGTAACGAAACCCCTACCCTGCCTGATGCAGACGCTGTCACCTGTGGTGCCCACCTCACCCCTCCATGAGAAATTAAAGAAGCCGTTGCAGGTGGATTCTAAGCAGCTGAATCGAGAACAGTACACTATATGTATCTGTATTTTTTCAAGCCCTGTAAGGAAGAGGCTCTTAAATATGAGGGGGCATGGAGGAAGGAGCATCTGAGGGATCCATAAATTGGACTGTTTCTGTACATGAGGGGAAGGATGGTGCAGGGAGGCATATGGGAGATGGAATCCCAGAATCATAAATTTTAAAGCTGAAAGGACCCTTAGAGGTCACCTGGTATAGCCTCCTCTATTTTATAAATGAAGAAACCAAAAGTCAGAAATGTGAATGCCCAAGGTCAGGCTGCTTGTGAAGAGAGAACCAGGACCTGAATCGTGCCCTCCCGGGTCCCCAGGCCAGGACCTCTCCCCGAGTCCACAGAGACTGGGCTGCCACCACCCCGTCAAGCAGCCGTGTGGACACATAAGTGCCTACAAGGGACCCCATGCCCACCCCCCGAGAGACCTCCCATAACGCTCCTCCCTCAAAACCAATGTCCTGGCTTCTCACTCTAGAAACTATCTTCGTTGGCCCCATGGGCACAGAGACACTTCTCCCAGCGAAGAGCTCTCACGGCTGACTCTGTGAAGCCGGCCAAGCTGCTTCGGCCATCATTTTTTACCCGGCAGCTCCCTGACAAGAGGATGAAAGCGGCGGCTTTCAAAAAAGTCTCAAGAATAATTTAAAACTCAATATGTTAACGCGTGCCTAGAGTTTTGCACACGTTTGTGAAAACTCGTAACTCTCCCCTGCCACACCCTAGCAGCCATCCTGTCCCTGGCATGGCTTAATGAAATTCAGGAAAAAATACAGTGAACCCAGTCATAAATTAGGACCAGAAACCTCACTGTGCTGATGAAGCTTTCGAAGTCACAAACCAAAATTGAGCGTGGAGTCATGAATCTGGGGATTTGGGAGGGAGTAGGCGGTAGTTCTTTGGGAGGGTGGTTCCTTTGCAGTCCTCCCCGCACACACGACGGGCAAGGGCTTCTCAAATGCCAGCTCGTGTCAGAATCACCCCTGAGACTGTGCCAGAATCCAGACTGCTGGGCCCGGCTCCTCGATTTTCTGATGGGGCAGGTCCCGGGGCGGGGCCTGAGAATCTGCATTGCTCACGCGTTCTCCGGCGGTGCCGATGCCACCGGTCCTGCTGGGGACCACACTCTGAGAACCTGTGGGCTGGAAAGACCACCGCGGCCTTCGCTGGGGTGGGATTTAATGACAATGTGGGAGATGGGATGTGAGGTGGAATTTAAAAATCCCTTCACAGCCACAGCAGGCAGGGTGGGAAATCGAAACGCACAGACGTGAGGGCCCCGTTGTCATAGCACCAGCATCGAGCGGTCCCTTGAACAGGGACGTGAGCAGTGTGCTCCAGCTCCTTTAGTCACCTCTAAAAAGATAATGCCTGTCTGAGCAAAAGCAAACACCGGGAGGTTTAAAAACCCGGGGTCCCCATGCTCGTTCCTCAAGCAGGAGAAAACGTCTTTATGTAGAGAAAGTGCAGTGTAAATAGAAAGTAGGGCTCGATTTCCACAAGCTCGAGTCAAAGAATCTGCTGAGAAGGCCACATGACACACGAAATGAAATCCAGGTCCGTGATACCCGGAGGCAAGAAAGAACGGAAGATCCAAGAAAATCCAAACATTCCTGAATTTCTCCAGTAAACAGGTCTGATCGGACTCGCTTGCTATTTTCGAACATACATGAAGTTCATTAATTGGCACATATTAAACAGGAAAAAAATAAAAAAAATAAAAAAGAAGGTGCTGGAGGACAAATTGGTAATTGCTCCTTTAGAGCAAACCAAAGTTACTGAGAAAATCTCCTATAAAGGCTCTGTCAAAACAAGTCACTTAAGGATTAGTGAGAGCTAAATCCTCCGTCAGAGAGATTTTCCTCAACGGTCGTAAATGGGTTTTAGTATCGGAAAATCTTAGAAAATATACCTTCCCTGCCCCCACCCTCCTCCCGGAACGGCTTCTTTCAATAGCTTGGCATCTAGTGGAAGCACGTGTTTCCTTAGGCTGAGGCTTCGTCTTTAAAAAAATAAAATAAACTAAACTCTGTCATTCACAGCAAAGTCAGTGGCTGGAAATACATCGTTACAAGCACCCTGTGCATGTTCCAGAGGCTTGCCCATACAGCACACTCGTTCAAGGCCTGCCCCCTCCTCCCTCAGCAATCTCCCAGAGAACAATGAGTATGTGGCTATTCTAAGCTGGTCCTCTCACTCCAGCTTCCCACCTCTTCCCACTGGGTCCCTTTGCTTCAGATTCAACTGCTCAGTGTATTCATGTGGTGAGGACGGGAGCTTAAACTTCTTCCTTAAACATGTGTAGGTGATTACTTTTTTTAATTAGAAAAAGGTAAACATTGATCGTATCAAACTTTTCCCCTGGCAGCCTTCTAAGAGTACACATTGTAATTCTGTCAGTAAGGGGTCACCTTTTTTACTCTCTTAAAACCATCAATCAGGACTCGCGTTACAGTCCCGAGCAGTCTCTGGAGTTCCTCTCACCGGATTACGGAGGTCTGTCTCTGTTCATGAAGCTGGTGTATAGAGAAGACCCACTCACACTGGAAGCACTTAGAGACACTCTGGCGTTTACCCCCACGAGACGGGGACCACGAGACGGGGGCCAGGCCGTTTTCATGTCTGCCTCCCAGATGGTTACACTCCACTGTTTCAGCCCAAACGTTTGTTCTCCTATCAGATCTCAAAGCTAACTGGACATCACCAGCGCCAATCAATGGAAATATAACATACTTGCAAAATGCAAGTATGAATAAGGATTGGTGTGAATCCTTATTGTGTGAATAAGGATTGATTTTTTTTTTTAAGATTTTATTTATTTATTTGACAGAGATAGAGACAGCCAGCGAGAGAGGGAACACAAGCAGGGGGAGTGGGAGAGGAAGAAGCAGGCTCATAGTGGAGGAGCCTGATGTGGGGCTCGATCCCAGAATGCCGGGATCACGCCCTGAGCCGAAGGCAGACGCTTAACCGCTGTGCCACCCAGGCGCCCCATGGATTGATTTTACCCCCCGGATACACAATGCATTTCTAAATTTCCCATTTCCACCAACAGACCCTCAAAAAAAAAAAAATCCATTGCCAGACAAAACTATTTCTCCTGATACGCATACAACGTCTTAGTTACACACCTGGTTTGAGGCTATTCCTTCTCACAGTGTGATATGAGGGAGCGACCGAAAATTCCAACCCCAAATAGTTCCCTTCCCAATCTACCTTATACCTAAAATTTCACCACTAAAAAAAATCCTTACAATATTTTAAGTTCAGGAATACCCTTTTCACATTAAGTCATTGCAAGAGGCAACCCATTAAATCTACTTAATCAGCAAGACTCTAGAGAATTTAGCAAGTCTTATTTTGGTTGCATCGCGGAGAGAATCTAGCCTTAGGGTTATACAACCCGAGTTGGAACCTAAGAGCCATCCTTCCCTAGGACTGTAAACTTGGGCAAGTCACATCACCTCTGACAGGCTCGGCTGTGTCGTTTACAAAAGGGGAGTCAGAGTACCTACCTGTGAGGGGTGAATAAAGAAACGGGAAGAACACACTGTGTGGGGTTTGCCATCTGGACAATGCTCAGTAATGTGACTTCCCCTGCTACCAGGCTGGCTGGTCAGGGAGAGTGAGGTCAGGATAGATAATCCTCCCAGGTTGAGAAGCGAAAAGGAAACAGGGCACATGGTGGAAAGGGCAGCTCCAGGAAGGGGTTGCCGTGTGTGCGTGTGCGTGTGCGTGGTGTTTAATGGCAGCAGTGCGAACAAGGAGACCACTAGTCACCTGGGGCAGAGGACGGCAGAGCTGAGCTAACGATCATAAAAAGGAGAGAGAGGGCCAGAGGAGGCCCCCCCATAAGGACAGCCGTTGGCCTCTTCCTTCCATCAGCTGACAGGGCAGCTCTACCCACGTCTTACAAGTCCCCCTCCAGTTCTGCCCTAACTTGATTACATATCAGGGCCTTGCACTCATTATCTCAACAATGACATCTCAAGATCTCTGCCTGTGGGATTATATCAGGGTATACACACTATCTCCACTTTGGTAAAGATCACATTAAACAGTTGCCTCAAACCTTGTTCTTGTAGTGGGGGGCGTATGAATGCTAGATGAATAGGCAAAGACAGCACGAACTAATGATCTTGGCTGACACGTCTAGGAACCGCAAGTGCCCACTTTTGGGGGGTGAGGGTAAGTTTCCCTCAGTCTGATTAGCCACTGCTCAGGGAAGAACTGTGTTTTCATTCCACGTCCGCTGGATAGATCCGCTGTGGCCGAACACGTATTTTTGAGCCCCAAATTGAGTCCCCTGTTTTCTAAGTGAGCTGTGATTTTTATTTCTGTGGAAGTGCTTATGAAATTGTACTTTCACTGAAGAAAAAAGGTTAAATATAAGAGATGAACCTGGAAATTTTACGATGTCTGCCCACAGATCAGATAATGCTTACGCACGTAATGCTCACTCGGTCCCGTAAGAGTTGACAGCTGTGGTCCCACATCTTAATGAATGTACTTCAGTTTTCTTATGCTTCCTCTCAAACACAGAGTCATGCAACTGGGAAAGCAAAACTGTGCCCACAATAAGGAAAGGAAGACCTTGTAAAAAGAAGAGTCACAGCCGCACCGAGTTAGAGAAAAGATTTCATGTTTCCTTACACCCCTACCTCCTTCTTTCCTTGTCCTGGAGGAGCCAATGCTGGAGATGGATCCTAAGTAGTGGTCAAGAAACTGTAAGTTTCTTTCTTTTTTTTTTTTTTAAAGACTTTATTTATTTATTCGACAGAGATAGAGACAGCCAGCGAGAGAGGGAACACAAGCAGGGGGAGTGGGAGAGGAAGAAGCAGGCTCATAGTGGAAGAGCCTGATGTGGGGCTCGATCCCATAATGGCGGGATCATACCCTGAGCCGAAGGCAGACGCTCAACTGCTGTGCCACCCAGGTGCCCCAAGAAACTGTAAGTTTCTTAAGAAGTTCTGTGTAGTATATAGTGGTCAGGGATCTGATTTGAGGCATGGGGGATGTGGTGGGGGACAAGCTATGATCTTGGGCTTATTGCTGGAAGAGACCATGGTAGATATTCCCTGGAACTTGCAGAAAACATCTAGCAAGGAGTTCCATGGATAGCAACTGACCTTCATACCATGTGTAAGCCAGCACTGGGGTCAGGGGGGGTCCACCTCTGACTTAGGGAAACAAGGAGCAGCGTTTCATTTCCAGGCCACCAGGGGCTGTCCACAGTGCCACAGAAACCATGACTGAACCTTGGGCGGCCAAAATGCAAACATGTTTTCCACACGCCATTTTCCAACCTCGTCTTCTTCTCTCCTGTTTTGGGATCTCCTAGGCAAGACCTCAGAGAAGTAAATACAAATACACCTTTTCCAGAAGTCCTCAATGTGGAGAGCACAGACCACCTGGGCAGGTCAAAAGCAGATTATCATGCAGTACGCTGAAGTATATGTCCCAATATGGACATGGTACCTTCACAGCTCTTGTCTGATTGAATGCACAAATATGGATTGGAAATGACATGATTACTAATTTTCTGAGGGGAAAAGGGGAAATCCAGCATAATGACTGGGTAAAATGTTAGTAATGAAAGGTAAGTAACCCAGACAGGGAGTTTCCTGAGCAAGCAGAACCCAGCAGAGTTTAGCCACACTTCTTTCATGGTGTTCTCTTAAGGTTAGGTTGATAGATATCTGACATGCTTGACCATCTACTGAAACCACCTCTTGCCGTTTCACCAGGTGGGGACGTCAGCAAAAAGCCTTTTCAGCGCAAGTAGCAGCCCACTTTCCAAAACAACTCTCCACCCTTTAAACAAACGACTAAGTAAACCCAGATTAAATACAGCTTTATCAGGATGGAGTTTGAGTAATCTCTGAATCAACAAAATCTGGGGAATGTGTGTACAGAATACCCATTATACAAATGTCAGACCACAAAGTCAAACCCTTTTTGGAGATGCTGTTGCGAACTCCCTAATCCAGCCGGTATAGGACAGCGAAGGAAGCCCAGAGCCCCGCTACTTCCGCCCAACAGCCTCCTTTTCCTGATTCAAGGGTCAGGAAAACAGATTTTCGGCAGAATTATTTTAGCTGTTTCCTGGAAAGAGCAAGATAGCCGTTTCCCCTTAGTCTAAATGGAAAATTCCTCCTCTGAGCTGCTTTGATTGCTGCGGGTTAAGCTTGCACATCACACAACGTGATAATCACAATACAACTGGCGTCGTTTGGTGCTTTTTTAACTTTTGTCGGGTACAAGTTACAAAGACCAAGATTAAAAGGGTCATTTACGGTCTGCCAAATGGAATGCTTCAAAGTGAAATGGTTCAGCCACATAATTAGGGGGAAGAAAGAAACAATTAAAATATTCACTCACATACAGAATTAAGTATGCTCACAAACTGATCGACACAGGAAAATACAAACATAGTAGCCCGAGAGCCCACAGCTACTTGGATTGTTCCGGGAGTTTTAAAAAGGCATCTTCCTGATTTATACTGAAACGCGCGGACGGCTATTTCAATATTGCTGTTACAACAGTCCCGGGTACTGATAGCATAAGGCCAATTATGCTTCAGAATCAAATAGAGCTGGGTCAAATTCTAGCCTGTTCACTCACTACCGACGTGTGGTTTGGGACGTGTCTCGTTTCTGAAACTGTCTTATATTCTATGAAATGAGAACCATGTGACCCTTCCTCATAGGTTTGTACACAGATATAATAAGATTACATGTAAAGTATTGGGCCCTGGCACATATTATTACTGCCCTCCCCCAACTTTGGGTGGAGAGATCTCACATGTATGTCTCTGTAGTTTTGAAATTATGCCCATATATAATAAGCACACAGTAAATACTTCTTGGCATTTATTCAATAGCAAACATTGATTATTTATCTTCTGTACTGTCTAACCCAGAAGTTCCCAAACATTCTTGTTTCATGACTAATGTATCAGTCATTTTTTTTTATAGCACTCCTAGGCTCAAAGAAATTACCTAACAGTTCTGTTTATTAATTAATTAGGCCCAAATCACTTAATAAGCGTGTCCTACCAATTTAGTAGTTTTTTGAAAAAAATTATACGCATAAAGAAAAATAAAAATAGGATTTCCATTTCATTGTTAAGTGATCACAAATACTTCACAACTTCTGAACCCTTGGCATTCGAAGGGAAAGCCCTGCCCTCATTTCCTGCTCCGCACTGTACCACGTGGTTCTGCTTTATATTATACCAACTGCCAAAAACCTAGCTTCACCAAGGTGTGACATCACTGAAAAGAATGCCATGCGTTCCAGTAGTGAAACCGTGAACTGACCTGAGCTAGTAGTTCACACGCCGTCTGACAGATAGATGTCAAGAATTGATACGCTTTCCTCAACTACTTAAAATATTTCCTGGCACTCTTTTGGGTTCGATGCAATGCCCAGGGTGCCTTGGCTCAGTGTCTGGGAACCAAAAGGTTAATCTACCATATCAGATCAGAGTCTTCTTTGATGTGACTGTATCATGGAAATAGGAATGGGACGGCATTATAGGTACATCTAAAGAATGACAAGACTTGTTATACAGCGTCCTAGCTGTCTTTCTATTTCACTAGTAAGCCTCTAATATTTCACTTATTAAAAGCTGTCCCCGTAATGTCATGTTGTCACCAGATAAATTCTGCAGTGACGCTTCTGGGAATGCAAACAGATAAACATCTACTTATCTCAAGATCTAATGTTTACTTACCTCGAAAACCATAGAGTAGTGCAAAGTTGACCAGGTGATCTTTCTCATTCATAGGAATTTGTGAGCTTTGATCAGCTTCCTACGGGTTCATTTGAGACGAAGGAAGGGGCTCTCTCCTCTTACGTGTGAGAGGAGCTCATCACTTCAGAGCTCTGCTTGCATAGTTGCTGTTCGGCACCTAGAACCCAGGCCCTGGGAAGCAACAGGGCTTGCCACTGGTCCTAGTTAGGCTGCATTCTATCTTGTCCTATAGGCATGTGCACAGAGCTGAAAGATGATTTAAACCTTGCTCAGGACAGCGGTAAGGAGAGGCAGGGTGGGGCAGACGGTGTATGCGGCACATACTTAACAATGGCTCCCTGAGAGGAAAAACCCTGCTTTGCAGTGTGGGCTGGTTTCTCGGTTACAAAGCTCCCACCACAGAGGAGTAAGGTCACCGAGTTCAGAGTCGGGATGAGAAGCACACCGTCAGCTGTGGGTTTCTGCTCTTCTAGAGCTCCCTGCACAATGCTCTGAACCGAGGGACATGCTCTTTGCTAAAAGGGAGATATGCAAATGTTCAAGTTTATGTTCTCCTAATTGAGGATTTCTCTCAGACACAATAAACAAAGTTGAAAGAAAAGAAAGAGTCCTTTGGAGAGAAAACAGGCTAATGTGAAGCATTTTATACAGGGGCTGAATTTTGGCACCCGCCTCTGGGCATGGGGAGACCATCCCGACCTTGCTGGCTGAGCCTTTCAGCTCAGGGAAATCAAGTCAACAGGTGTCCACCAGGCACCAACCAGGGGCCCAATATTTGTGTGAGTCATTTTGGAGGGTGCCAGGAGAAGATCGTAGAGACTCTCTACTCAGGTGACAACGTCACCGGGGAGAGGAGGCTCTGGCCTCTACTCACTGCAACTTTAGAGTACGTCGAGTAACACTGTCTTCCCCAGGGTGCACGCTTGGCAGAGACCAGGAGGACCCACTGTTTCCACTGCTGGACACATTGATGGGCCCTATTTGCCTGTTTGGCAAGAAGCCTTATATAAACGTCTTCTGGAATCATTCTGCCCAGGGGACTCAGCAGCCTCAGAGTCCTGTACACACACTTTGTGTCAGGCCTCCTTGGTTTCTCTAGGCCCCAGCCACATGATGCAAAGCTCTGCTTCATTTTGAAGTTCAACTGGCAAAACTCTTATATTCCACCAACTCTTTCCCCTAAGTGCTGTGCAATTCGAGATGGCAATTTCAGAGACTCACCACTGAGAAGGTACCATGCCCTCCCAATGTACGTTCACAGATGAGAGCACACAGAAATAAATACATAGAAACACAATAGTTATTACAGGGGTGACTGCCTTCCCAGGGACCCCGAATTTAGAATGATGCAAAACAGAAGGCCAGTGTAAGACTTCACTTAACAGTTATTGAAATGAGGCAGCAAAGAGTAGAGTATCTCCTAACATGTGAAAATTGCCATGGCAAACCACTATTTAAGGCTTTGCTATCCCATTGATTTGATAAGCCCCTAGGGGTACCTTTTGCATTCTTATATAGCAATATAGAAAGTATCTTGTTTGCTTTGAAAACTGAAAGGTCGGTACTAACAATCCTTGGGCTGCTATGACTTCCCTTTTATTTATATTGAGTGCCTGCTAATTCTGGACCTTAAGCTCGGTGTTGGTAACAGCATTTGCCTTGCACTTGAGGGGTCTACACACTAGTTACAAGGCATCCCTGCTCTTTGTAATGTTCCAAATACCATATAACCACAGAAGCAGATTTGAAACAAGCTAATCACTGTGCCATTTGTACCGTCATCCTCCAAGATTTCTGCTGGTGTCATTAAAGGTGTCCTGGCTAACTAGGTTCACATTTATGACTCTGGAGGTCCTTATTGGGACAGAGCGGAACTTCACATACATGGTGTGTGGACTAAGAGGAGTCTATTCCCTAAATATTTATTTGCATGGGTGCTGAGGAGCTGCCTCAGGCTGAAAAGCAAGGATCACCATGAGAGAATCTGGCGGTGCCAATGAGACTCAGCCACGAGCCCGAGTCCGATGGGAAGACGTTCAGATGGGTTGGAAGTTTTCTTTCACTATACTGGCTAGAGTTTGAACCCAACCAGTCCTAATCTTTCAGGGCTTATATATACCTTGGGGAGAAGGGGCTGTACATATTAAGTAAAAGAACTCCCTCACCAAATTCGAGAATACTTTTGGGTTCAAACTACTTTACTAAGATGAAACCTTCCTAAATAAGCCCAGAGACAGAAAGCATCTTTCCTCATTCAACACAGGCTCCTATTCTGTCCTGGTAATGAAAGATTTGAGAGGGCTGGTGGCTAGAGCCAGCAATCAATCATGTGAAGAGGCAGAAATCCATAAGCAACAGTCAAAAAAAAAAAAAAATCCTAAGGGTGGTGTGGATTGGGGCCAACACTGATGGCACCAGTGGAACTCAGAGCAAGCAGAATCGAGCACTGAGTAAAAGCCCAGACTAATTCCAAAAGACACATAAAACACCATGTCGGGAGCTCAAAGGGACGTTGAGTTTGGAATGAGCTTGGTAAGGGACTGTATTACCTGCATTAACAGGTAAGGGCTTGAGGCTCTGGTCTTAACATTAATGAGACTTATTCATACCCACGGGCTGGCTGGAAAGGCTTAGAAACATTTTGGTTACATAAGCTTACATCAGCCCCTCCTCTTCTTTTAACTGATAAGCAGTCTTAGCCCTGTTATCATCTCTGATCTTGGACCACTTCTCTGAGCCACTGTGTAACCAGATTCTCTGAAAGGTGACAAGTAAATTCACTGGTTTCCTCCAGATTGGCCTGAGATTCCCTTCTTTGCATTGCTACATGAGCGCAAAGCACGACGATAAAAAGTATCATTCTTCAGACACATCAAAGACAGCTCATTAGATCAGCTTTTTTTCCCCCCTGTGTATCTGTTGTTTTTTTTTAAAAACAGGGACAACTGTGCTTTCTTTCAAGTGACAAGAGTTATGACAGCTGCTCTATGAGGTATTCAATGGTTAATTAAGACACCAGTGTCATTGCTGAGCTCTTTTGTGTTTCGTAGAAAGCAGTTGCTAAACAGATGAAAGTAGGTCTGAGGCAAGGAGTAGCACAACTATTATTTCAATTAATAAATAGCTTTAAAAGTGAAGGAAGTGATAAAGGCCTCAAGAGTGTCTGTATCTGCCCTGGTTCTGTCAGGAAAATTCAACAGAGCACTTGTGATTGCCACTGCTTCTGTTTAAGGGATCCAAGCAAGTGGGGTCACCTGTGCTGAGCAGGTTAGTGCCTGCCTGGTTCTTGGGGCACCCCCTAGTGACACACTTGTATACCCTGGCACACCCACTTCCTGCAGCGGAAAGAAACCGTGCTCAACTCACCTCTTTTTCTTCCACCTGCATCCTCTCCTCCCTTCTCCCCCTCCCCCTGCCTTCCACCAAAGCAGCCCTAAAATGTATTTTCAGACAAATATCAGGGAAGCATTTATAAATATTTCAGAGGCGTTTCATAAATAAATAAGCAAATCTACAAAAAGACTTCCCTCTTTTAATGAGATCTTGGCTGTGGTATAGGCCTTTTATTTGAGTATCATTAAAACCAGTTGGGGAGATTTTTATACTGGACTCTCTTTCGGGGGGTTTCAGCACATATGAAAAAGCCTGCTATGCATCTCCAAAACGTGCAGCCTCGTCCCTGACAGATTAGGCAGCTCTGGCACGAGGGAATAGCTTTTACTCTTTTTAAAGTAAATACTAATCAATAGCAACTGTACTGACAAAAACCTTCTTGCCGCCTAATTGCACCACAGCTACTCATAGACCCCAACAGAATTTTCCCCTGGATGTAACAAAATTAACTACCAGGGGCTGAGCTAGTAAGTTATCACCATCTCTCTATTCAAACGTAATTAACACAACCCCCCAACTGCCACGCGTACCATTAAAGAACCGTGTGTATGTGTAATTTCCAAACAGGGTCTGAAGGTCATGCCCCCATCAATCTTTTCAACACACTCATCTGCACAGGAAATCAAACCGGTGGGGAGGTGGTCCCAGCAATTATAGGAAATCTCTCCCTCTCTGAAATCTTGTTTGCAGTTCCTCTTCTGCAGCTTAATGCCCTCTGTGGTCTCTCTGGCCATGTCAGAAAGAGCCAGACTGCATCAGAGGCAAACAAGCGATTTAAGCTGATTTAGCAAGCAAATCTAGTACCCAGCTCTGGGCTGATCCAGCTGCTAGAAATGTTGCAATTTTAACAGCTTGGGATGGATATTACGGCCCCTTCTGTTAATAACAGCTAATATTTTTATCACACATCAGGATTTTTTAAAGGACATTTACCTGCATTTTTCTAACTCAGTCTTATGGTTGGCAATTCCAGTAAGAGCAACGGCCATTTATTGAGCCTTTGGGCCAAGAGCTTTACACATATATATTTTATCACTTAATCCTTAGAACAATGTTATGCATGAGGAATTATTGGCCCTACTGTAAAATTAAGGAAACAGAGGCTCAGAGAGAGTAGGTGATCCAAGAGCTCCCAGCACTAAATGAAGGACCATCAGGATTTGAACCCGGTTGTCTGACTCTGAAGCTCATGCTGGACCACTTAATCACTTTGGGAGGGAGGTATCATCATCATCACCACCACAGTCAGCATCCTCTACATCTCACATATGGGGAAACAAGGCACAGAGAGGGAAAGCAACTTGCTCAGGGCTGCCCAGCATGGAAGAGTTGGGAAGAAGAGCTAAGAGGCAGTCGGGGGGAGGGGCTAGTGGCATCTCTGACTCCCTATGTGCACATCATGTCACAGTGGCCATTCTGTCCTTTTCAAGAATCACCGGAAAGAGCAAGAGAAGAGTTCCGAGACATCATCTATGAACCTGCACAAGACATCTGTTCGGTGACATTCAGCCAGCAACATGCCCTCTCTGGGCTCAGGGACCTCAACTATGTAACAATGATTAGCTAAAACATCTCTTAAGTCCCCTCCAGATTTAACACCTTCGGCTAACTGTGAATTCTTTGAGCTAGAAGAGACCATACGTGGAAATCTAATATAGCATTATTTTCTCAAAACTTTAATGCCTCTGTTAGAACCCAGCTAACCATGTCACAAACCCATCACTTTACGGAAGCAGTGATGGGCCGAGGATGCCCACATTCAGCTTTCGTTCGGGAGCAATCAGCCACTCCAGGATCCCACAGGTAAAGAGAGCATGAGCTACCCTCCATCTAGTTTCCATGTGTAATTTGGCAACGTGGCTCAGTTTGCGAAGAGGTCTGTGCAAAGTCAGTGAGCTCTGAAACTCCAGTCAGAACTCAAGGATTGGGGGCGCCTGGGTGGCTCAGTCGTTAAGCGTCTGCCTTCGGCTCAGGGCGTGATCCCAGAGTCCTGGGATCGAGCCCCACATCAGGCTCCTCTGCTGGGAGCCTGCTTCTTCCTCTCCCACTCCCCCTGCCTGTGTTCCCTCTCTCGCTGGCTGTCTCTCTGTCAAATAAGTAAATAAAATCTTTTACAAAGAAAAAAAAAGGACTCAAGGATTGTCAGTCTTCAGCAGTGGACTCTGCTGTCGGGGTTTTGCTCCCAGGTGCACAATTAATACCAAGGGTCCTTCTATGATGGCAGTTTCTTGACTTCTTCATTCATAGACGCCGCGCGCTCACGTGGCTTCTTTCCTGCGCATAGCTCTCCGTGGCCTGGGGGTGCCTTCCATAGTTGGTTTACAGTTGATCCATCTTGGTGAGGCCCCTACGTCAGGCCCTTTATCAGCCCAGCTCCGAGGGGACACTCGAGCCTCAGCTAACCATGCTGTGTTTGTGTGTTGGAGGCAGGGGGGCCTTCAGTGTCCAGGGATCCTCGGCATCAATCTATTTCCATTTAAATGTTTTCCCTTGATTCAGAATGAACCAGGAGAAGCAAAAATACTAATCAAATCGGAATGCAAATATCCAAGGCTCCTTTCTCTCAGAAATGCCCTATTTTCCCCCCTCCACGGTACTAATGTTTTAGAAATAGAAGGCACCTCTGGAGGGACGGGATAATACAAAAATTTAAAATCTGTAGAAAATGAGTACAGGGGTAGGCGGCACTATTAGTGATACTAAAAATAAGCTCTGGGAAGCTACAATAAATGGAAAAACCAGAAGAGCCATTCCTTTTTTAAACTGTATTGAAAATCCTGTATGTCCGGGAGCCATTTTCTCCAGAGATTCTAACAATAATACTTTGGATTCAATATTCATTTCTATAGCAGTCTCTCTCCCACTTTGTCTCCCCGCCGACCCTCTCCTCGCCAGGGCCCCAGTAACGCAGGCTGAACATTGAGCTTATTACGCGTGCAGGACAGCGCGGTTTGGCCAACTGAATAGTGCGTAGACACTACAGCACTGGGGTGATCACGCCCTGCTTGCTGCTTGGTATTCTGAAGATGGGCATTATTTTCCTTTATTTTTATTTTATTTTTGTTTACGAGGAGTTCTCAGGTTACCGTAGACAAACCACGTAGCACTGGAGAGAAAGGATGTCCCCTCGGACTCAGGGATTCTGTCATCCGTAGAGCCCAGTGTACTGCCCCGTCTGTTCTGCCCCCCGGGGGATAAGCCTCCCTGACACTGTTACCACAGGGTGGACGGGGCTGCTCACACCACTCATCCCAGGGCACGCTGAAACGGGTCCCGGGATGCCACGGGAGCCATCGACAGCTCTACTGGATTGGAAAAATGGTTGCAAATATTCAAACCGCAAGGACACGGGCTCCGAATATTCTATCTGCTTTGGGTTCTATTCCAGATGTGATGCTGGACCCATGTGACAGCCTCAGGCACAGACGCCCAGCCGAGCTACGGAGCCATCAGGGGATTTCTGCGATTTGAACAGAAAAACAAAAAGAGTGTCTTGCCAAGGCCCAGGTGTGGATGCCTCCGAGACGGGCTCCTTAGCACTTAGGTGGACCAACAGGAAAAGACGGTTAGCAGTAAACCCAGCATCGATGTTTTCTCCTGCCTTGCCGTCTCTCGAAGGGAGCCTTCCTGCAATATTTAATCCCCACATGCGCCAATAACCGGAGAGAGATGGCCTGTGAGAAACGGTGCAGAAGCAGAGTCACAGAATATCCATAAAGGGGGCATTTAGAAAGCGGCCAGGCCACTTCCTTCATCTTACACATGAGGACACTGAGGAACAGAGGCTCCACAGGGCCCCGACTCAGCATGTGTCAGAGTTGGGGACAGAGCGCCAGCCTGGGCATCTGGCTTCGAATTCCGAGTTCTTACCAGCACCCAGGGCCCTTATTTTGTTTCTTATTTGATTCATGGAGTCTCTGGGAAGAGAGCGGCCTCCGGTGGGACAGGAGCGAAAGGCCGAGATTTAGAACACCTCCCTCGTTTTTTACAAGGCCATCTGGAATGTGTTATGATTTTTCCCTTCTTCTTCTTCTTCTTTTTTTTTTTTCCTCAGTCTGGGCATTTCTGCCTCTTAAAAGCACCTAACTCTTCACCGTGGAGGTGATGCAGAAATCTGCCAATAAAGTAAGCCTGAAAGCCTTTTGCTTCCTGCAGAAAAATCTATATGTGCCCTTCAGCCTTATAATTGAGTTGCAAAGGGGAAAAATAAAATTGTTTCCTAGCTGTGTGGAGCCATTCCACCCAACATGCCAATAAAAAGCAAGTGGTTTTTGTCCATGGGATGTTCGGGTTCAGAGTCAGATCTATGAAGCTAAACAAGGGCTATAGGTTATCACCAACAAACGATTACACTCTGGGTTGTATCGAACAGAGAGCTATTTGAACTCTTGAGACTAATTGGGAGGGTTCCAAAATGTCAGTGTCAACGTTCCCCGTCTAGATTCCATGAACCACAGTGGAAACTAACCCTGAACTTGAAAATGTTGCCTTCCGCAAAGGCCCATGTTTTTATCAGAAGATGCAAACACTAATCCTGGGCAGACAAGTCACTCAGCTCCCAGTGCCTTTCGATGCCATCGAGCAAACAGAATAAACATCTGCATGGTCTTTCTGCTAAAATCTGCCGGGAAGTTCGAGTGAATAGTAATACTCTCATTTGTAGAGCCCTTTGGCTTGTAAAAACCCCTTCCTTTAGTCAATCTGCATTACTTCCTGCAGTATCCGTAGCCAGGTGAATATCACCTACCCCCAAACAACCCCGTGCAGTTGGGGGTAACGGCCCCATTTTAGAGACGAGAGGACGGAGGCTCCGAGGGCTGGTTGGGCGGTCCATCTAAGCTCGCGCAGCTGGACAGCACCAGAGAAGGGACGAGCCTAGACCGGCTACTTCCACATCCACTTCTCTCTCCACGGAATCACAGTGCTTTCTTCTTGGTGTGTGCAAGGTGTTTTTCAAGGTTGAGAAGAGGGACCCTATAATAACTAACTAAATTTACCCCCAGCCTCCCAGGCACGTCAATATCAGGAGTCCACGCTCTTCTCCACGGACATAAATCATCTCTGCAAGTCTCCAACTGTCTTTATGTCCACAGAAGGCTCTGGAGACACCCGGCCATGTCTGATTCACTGATGGATAGCTGGAATGGCTGGGCCAGGCTTGCAGTATACCCTCGCTCCTAAGGCCATTTATATGGCCAGATTCCGAGGACATCGGACCAATTCAGTCTTTCATCATAGTTGGCCGGTTGATTTTATCTATAGACAAAACAGATGGCTGCCTTTCTGTTGTGATTTCTAGGTTCTTAGGGGAAAGCATCTCTTCCTTCAATTCTCTTCTATCCTTTCCTTTAAGGTTTTAAATCCCCTGAGTGGGGATTTAAAAATAATCACTTTACAATGAGAGACAAGTTGGAAGTGCAAATATATTAAAGAATCAATTCAGGGCAATGGATTCATTCATTAGTGAATAAGTAAAATACTAAGCACTTCTTCTGGGAAACAAGAGAGGCTGAGAGGGAAGAGGAGGCATCAGGACGGTGATGTGGGAAGATCACAGAGGTGGGAAAGGGGCAGAACAGGCGTATTAGGACCCATGAAGACAGTCCACTGGCTGTACTGTTTTGCTTAAGGCAATGCCTATTAAATGTTCTAGGCTCTAGAGAAATGCTTTGAGGATCTTTTAATGGGTTGGATTAAAAAATGTTTTTAAAGCAGCTTTATTGAGATTTACATATCATAAAATCCACACATTTTAAGTATATAATTTAATGATTTTTAGTTAATTCTTAGCATAGTATAACCACCATTACAATTTAGTTTTAGAAGTTAGTTTGAAGAAATAATATTTTGAAAAGGTAATACCGTTTGCCCATCACAGCATGTGATAGGATTTCTTCTATCTCAGTTAGGCTCCACTACAATAAGGCATAAGGGCAACCATGCTTTGGAAGGTCTGCCTCCCTTTCCTGGCTGCTAAGTCGTTGCATGCTGGGATGTGAGGGTGAGTCAAGAGCCCAGCCACCCAGTACTTGGACTGAAGGGAAGGTCCCCTGTTACTTATACAGGCCTCCATGACCACTACCTGGAAAGTTACAGAGAGCTCCTGGCCACACCTCCAGTTTCGAGAACCAGGAGAACAAGAGTGTGATCAGCCCTTCCACCCCAGCCTCCTACACCCACCTCTCCTCGGAAAGCATGAAGGAAATTGGCTCACAACTTGGCACTCCATTTGGGTTGCCAAGCCCCCTTACTGTTTGTGCACTCCGTAGAGGCTGTCAGCACAATGCCCCTCCCATCCCCACTGACGGCCATGTGACAGGCTCCTCTGTCCTTTATCTCTGGGCACCAAACTGACTTACCTCATTCTAGGTCTTTCTGTTTCAGTGTGACTCAAGGGGAAGACAGAAAGGCAGCCCTATTTTAAAGCAAATGCTAGAACAAAGACTCTGCTGTGCTTTGACGGCATTTGTTAGTAGCAGACAGGGGTAAAGAATGGGTATGAACAAATATTTGGTTGAGTCCAGAGTCCACTTAAACACTATGGATTTACTGTTTAGGGTCAAAGTAACAATTGTGGAGTTAGAGCCTGTTAGAGAGAGTCTAAACAAATCATGTATATGCCCTTACACATGGTGTCCTCTCTTTTGAGAAACCCCTCTCCTCTGTTTGTCTGTCCTTCCATGTGAGAGATCTCCAAACTCAAACAACTAACCACTCCTTTTTCCCATGTCACTCCTTCCTATGGAACTTAGTCTGCTAGACCAGGTCTTTCTGTGCGTGTCTGTCTCCCTTCCACACTGTAAGTCTTGTAGGAAGGGGACCCGGTCTTATTCTTCCTTGTAACCCTGATGTCTAAAACCACATCTGGCAGAGAGAGGATGCCCGAGAGATGATCTGTACTCAATTGACGAGGAAAGGACCAGGAAAACAGAGAGGGGCTCACGTGCAGAACAAGTATCTCCTTCTGCAAGCAGCTGTGCTAATTTGCCAGACTTTACATGGCCAGGGAGTGATTTGTGATAATTTGTGGAATGAAGAAATTGTTTTGGACTTGAGAAGCACCAAATGTAAACTGCAGTGCTGGATTGCAGGAGTAAGGGCTGGAGGCTTCGGAGGAGAGGGGCTTTCCCGAGGATCTGCCCACTGAGAAGGCTGGAGTGATGCAGCTCCCAGGGAAAGAGAGGACAGGACATCTGGGACTCCACAGCCATGCTTCGTGAGGATAAGCAACCAGCCCTCCTCACAAACACCTACCGTCAGAGCTGGATCCACAGCAAGCAAACAAGAAATACAAATGCGTGCTTTCAACTTGTGGTTTACGGACATGCCTTCACAATGTTAATTTTGCCTATCCTGTCCACCGTGCGTATCCCCAGTGCGCACCACGGGACTCAGAACACAGCACTTAGTAAATACTTGTGACGTGAATGAGTATTTCGGAGTCTGGCTGGCTTCTT
Source organism: Ursus maritimus (assembly GCF_017311325.1). NCBI lineage: Eukaryota > Metazoa > Chordata > Mammalia > Carnivora > Ursidae > Ursus > Ursus maritimus. Next base: position 13,754,962 of record NW_024426119.1, on the reverse strand, counting down.
TCTCCAGAAAATATGTATTTTGCCCCCCGTGCTCTAAAAACACAAATTCCCTGAACTGAATTTTCCATGGAACATCTCAATTTATCCAGGAAGCAATCTGTGAACGTGACTAACAAATGGAAAATAAGTAAGGTAAATCCATGGGAGCCCGGGCCTGGGGATTCCACCCCTCGGAAAATAAATACGGTGAAGACTCAACATCTGAGACGTCCTCAAGTGATCATCCACCTTCTGAGTGGCCCCAGGAATGTCCGAGGACTGGGGGAGGGGGCGGGGGCGGCCTCTGGAGAGACGCAGAATGACGAGAGGGAAGGGAAGTAAGGTTTCTTTGGAACCTGCTCTGAGCCAGGGATCGGGCCAAGTACTCCCACCTCCCATGTCAGTTCTGACCAGGGAACCTACTAGACGGCGATGACCATCGGAACTTCACAGCCGAGGAGGGGAGGGTCAGAGAGACTGCATATCATACCCAAGGTCGTCCAGCTAGAAAGTGACCCTGCCAGACCCTGAACACAGATCTGTCTAACTCTGAGCACGGAGTTCTCTCCAGTCCACCACGTGTCTGGCCCCTAGCATTCCTCTGGATTTGGAGTCCCACAGGGCAGAGATAAATAAGTCTTCTTAAATTTCTGGAGCCTTCTCTCCTTAGTGTGGTCCAGAGAAAGGACCAATAGATGTTTCCTAAACTGCATTCCAGATCACAAGCGTTCACACTTCTTTACCAATAAGTAGTATGACCACAGCCCAGACACCCCCTGAGGGAGGGCACACACTTAACAGACTGTGGGCCCCGGAGGACGTGCCACTGATTTTATGGGTGGAGCGTGGGCTTCTTTGCAGACCCTTGCAACTCAACCTTAGCAGCAACAGTCCGGGGGGCTTAGAGAGGGCCTCCTGGCGCTTTCAACAGCAGCCCTTAGAGTCTCCTCCCTATGGCTACCCTGGGCCCAGCCCAGATGACACACAGCCTCCCAGGTGCGTGCCTCAGTCTTCCTTTGTTCGACATTGAAGAATGGTTTTGAGTGGCAGGTATAATCTAGGGTAAGGGTTGCAAGAGGTCAGCATCAGGAAGCTCAAGTTCTAGCCCCTGCTTTAGCACTGGGTGGGAGGGGGTATGGCGAGAGAGGGCTGGTTCTGGAGCAAATCGCTTTTCTTCCCTGACCCTTAGTTCCTCATCTGTCAATTGAAAAGACTTGACAGGTTATCTCTAAGCCCCTCAGATCTTTCTACGGTGATGTCAATAGTCTGTTTTCTGCACAGCCAATAGAGTAGTGACTAGCCGTATCCACCTACCAAGTACTTGAACTGCGGTTAGTGTGAATGAGACACCGAATTTTTAATCTTAAGTGATTTTAGTTAATTGAGATTTAAATGCAAACAGCCACATGCGTCTAGGGGCTCCTGTATTAGACGGCGAACGCAGGGAAGCTTCAGGCCTAAGAAGCTGAGAAGGAAACAGTGTAAGGCAGGATTAAGGGCTCCAGCTCGCACGGATGTGGGTTCAAATCCCATTCTGCCACTCACCAGCGAGGAGGCCAAACCCAAGGCATTTGCCCTCCTCAAGCCTGTTTCCTCTTCTGTAAACTGAAAGTGACATAATAATGGCTTCCACACAAACGTGCTGTGGTGAGTGATCGAGCTGTTGGTGTAGACATGAAGGGGTGGGGGAGCTTCTTCGGATTAATCCATTATCTCCGTCACCAACACTTCACTTGTGAAGCTGAGCAAAAGGAGACAGAGGTTTAAAATCCACGGGGCGGGGCCCTGGGGAGTGGAGGGGGGGGAGGGGAGGGAGGAGTGAGGGAAGGAAAGGCAGTTTTGCCTACTTTACATTTTTCCCAGGGCTGTCCCTGCGTGTCTCTGATTGGGTCAAATTACACAAGATCTGGCCAGATACTAGATTCCCTCAGAGGCGTCTGGATTGCGCAATCCCCCTGGCCTTGTAAAGGAACAGATCTGACTGGCCAGGGATTTGAGAGGAGGCGTCCTCACTGAGATTTACAATCCAGAGAAAACGAGGGAAGGGTCCTTGACATTCCAAGACAGATGCGCAGACGGCCTGCGGCAGCAGGAGGACACCCTCTGTGCTGGTCAGCCGGCCCTTTCTGGTTCGAATACTCACCCAGAGAACCACCCACCAGAGTAAAAGAGAAAGCAGTTGATGAGAAAGTCAGTTCCCAGCTCTTTTGGCCCCCAAAGGTGTCACCTCTAAATAATTCACCTCAGCAACCTTTAAGAAATGGCTTCCTGCCCATCCGACCCCAGAAAACATCATTTTGAATCACCTAGACGGTTAAAAAAAAAAATCCCAATGCCCAGCCGGGACCACAAACGATTAAATCAGAAACTGAGGGTGGCGCCCCACATGTCCCTACTTTCCAAAGCCTCCAGGGTGATTCAAAGATGCATGGACGCTTAAGAACAGAGCGTCTAGAAGGAACCACCTGGGGAGAAGCTCGGGAGTTAACCGAACGGGAGTTCTGATCGCATGGAACACTCCAGGCCTCCTCGGACCACGCGCACGGCTCACGTCTCCCTTAGCACACACTGTCGCCACTAGAAAATTTCTCAACCAATATCCTCCTGAATAAAGTCTAATTTGGGCCATTTCCACATTGTTAGTGTTGACAGGAAAATTCCCCGCTGAACTGGTGATGGGCAGGGGGTGGTGCTTTAAAATCGAGCCTCGAAGAAGTTAATCTGAAGGCAGCTTCCGGAGCCCAGAGCCACCGGCCAGGCCGGAGAGACTCTTCAACCACTTCTGCATACTGCCACCTGGTGGGGGCTGCTCCCAACTTTGTCTCTGCGCCTCCTCCTTGGGCTCCTGCCCCCGCCCCCAAATAGGTGTAATTTAGGAAAATGCCGTGCATTTTCAATCCAATTTACTGGTACCTTCCACACTGATCAGACTTCCTTCTCCTTTTCCTCCCATCTGGTTAATATAATTATTGCTTTCACATGGGTGAAGCCATTTTATGTAATAGCTTTGTTTGTTACTATGGTTACAAGTTTAGCAGCACTTTGGAAGATAAATCTATCATCCCCAAGAGTAGCTTTCTATTTGTCAAGGTGCAGTCTGTATGCGTCTCAAAAAGCAAGCTGGGGAGTGGCATTAGTTTTCTGTCCCAAGGAAAGTAGCCCTTGTCGGTCTAATTGTATTTGAAAGTCCTCCAATCCTAGCTGGATGCTCCCTGGAAACTGCTGGGTGCTGCTCCCTTTCTCCCTCCTGGCATCTCCCTGCCCAAGTGAGGCACCCCTAAGGAGAGCTATCTGGGAGAAAGTCAGAGGAGCTGGCTGAGGGGCAGTCCCGGTGGCCAGGTCAGAGCCCTCCTGTTGCACAACGGAGCTGTTACTAGACTGTTTACTCTTGGCTGATGATTTCCCAGCTAAAGGCAAGGGCTGAGAACATAATCTCTCAGGAGTTAAATTTCTTTGGGTGTAATCCTTTCCTCTCACGCATCTGAAGCATCACCCCTTATTTCCTGATGGAAACGGAGTTATAATCTCCCTTTAGAAAACAGCAGAGGTTCAGAGCTGAGTTCAATCGGCCGCCCTCCACTGACAAAGCGTGACAGTGTCTCTGCTCTGACAGTGTTTCACAACCAACTGAACCCGACCCAGCCCTCAGAGAGCAGAAGGTGAATGGCCTGTGAAGCTGGGCTTTCCTCCTGTCCTTGGTCAAGGATAACAGCTCGCCCCGCAGAGGCCTGGGAGTTTACCGCCCCCTCCGTGGGCACAAGCCAGGCTAATCCCCCTGCCAACCCCAGGAAGGAAGTACTCATCGCCGTCCTCACTGGCATCGCTCTCATCTCACAGAGGAAATTGAGACTCAGAGGGATTAAGCACGGTCTCCCAGTCACACGACCAGCCAATGGCTAAGCTGGGCTTCATCATCTTTGGTCTCCAAGTTCTGTTTTCACTCTAGGGAGTCCTCTCTTACTTTCCAGATTCCAACAGCAGGGACCAGGAGAAGAGAAAGAACAGGCAATATCAATGCCTTCACTGAGGCTTTGACAAAACCAAGCTGAATAAACTGCCTCCCTTTTAGAAAAAGTTATTGGTTTGGTGGCCCATCGGGAAATTTCCAGTGGCTACTAATTAACTAACCATGTCATCTCAAATTTATTCTCACAGAGCAGGAACGTACTTATTTACACCACTCGCATGGCAGGGTAATTTGCAGTTATATAATTTCATGGTAATTATGATTGGAATTGCCAGGTAGAGACTAGGCACTTTGGAGGTGCATGTTTACCAACAGTTGGCTACCTGGGAATTACCCATTAACGACTTGATTAGCTCTGGCCGTGTACGAAAGGTTGTTACGTAAGGGACTGTATCTTTTCATTCTCAATTAACAGAAAAACCAGGAACCCTGGTGACACCAGGAACATTTTTTTTAAAAAATTTCTTCTTCTGGCAGGACAGGATGCCATTGTGCAGGTCTGTCCTGTTTCTGGGCATGTCTGGGGTGCTCTGGCGACAGGGAGGGGGCAGAAAGAGACGCGTGCGCTTTGGCAAAGTGTGCAAGCACTGAGTTCTAGCAGGCTAGTGTCCAGAGCTGTAGGAATTGGCAACTTGTTGAATATCGGTTGAGGACTCTCAGAGAACCTATCCTTCTGGGCTAAGGGGTACAGAAGTCAGGAGGCTGAGTGATGGTCTAGTCATCTATAGTGTGGGGACCAAAAGAATGTGAGCTGCAGAAAGGAGACCCAAAGGAGAGGGGATGGTGGATTCCACACACTAGGAACAGGCATGCGGCTCCAGGAACACACTCGGGGCATGAAAGCCCACCCCACTGGAAACAGATGTGGTGCCCCGGCTGCTTTTCTGGGCCACAGCGTCCTCCCAGTCCCTTCTTCCGCATCCCCTTAAGCTCACTGCTCCCTGTGGTTGCTCTTGCCAGTTATTTTCACTGGATATCGGCAGATATGGGGAGAAGAACCCCACTTGACAGGATGGGTTCTCAGCCCTCCAGGAGCTCCATGCTTGGCACGCACAGAACAAGAGCATCACTGGCTCTTAAAACTGCAACGTGCTCCTCATTTAACAGAGGAGAAACCCGGGGCCAGAAAGGGTGAACGTGTGGTCCAAGGTCACACAGCTGACACATGTCAGAGGCAGGCCTGGAATGCACGTCCATCATGAGGGAGAGGTTGGCCACGCTCTCAAATGGAGAACAGGCTGATACGCGGAGCGTCTCTCCATCCACCAGGAAAGGTACTCCAGGATGATTTTTTTCTTGGCCTTTTAAAGTAACCTTATACAAAGACTCCTGCAACAAATGCCTTTCGGTGGTCAAGAGCAGGCAGACATGTGGTGGTCCTGACCTGAACTGCCTCCTACCGCAAGATAAGGAGACCTCCACCCTCCACAGTGATTCCCTTTTCCTCCCCAGCTGCTAGGAGGCTGAGAGCCGCATTTTGTGCTCCTTTCCTCAGGCAGGCGTTTTCATTACAGTTTTCTTTCCCTCTCGTTTGCTGGAGACCAGCTTTTGCATTAGGTAAATTGTTTTGATCTTTCTGTACCTGTGTTTTTATTAGAAAATCTCTGGATGGAGGTGGGATTACCAACAAATCAATAAACAAAACAAACAAATAGTAATCTTAAACCTTAGGGTTCAACCATGCACGGAATAAAATCTTGCAGAACTTACAGACGAGTTGGGAAGGATTCCACAGCCTCCTGTGCTGTGCACATACACAGTGCAAGGGGAGGAGGCTCAGTTCCTGTGAAACAGGAGAGCAGACAGAAGAGGCCAGTTCCTTTACTGGCCCCACTCCAGCCTGAGAAGACCATCTCGCCCCACCAACCATTACATCCAGAAGGGTCGGAGGCAGAATAAAAAGGTTTCTAGAGGGGCGCCTGGGTGGCTCAGTTGGTTAAGCATCTGACTCTTGATTGCATCTCAGGGTGATGTTCTCAGGGTCATGGGATTGAGCCCCACATTGGGCTCTGCACTTAGTGGGGAGTCTGCTTAAGATACCCTCTCTCCCTCTCCCTCTGCCCCCCATCCCCGCCACTTCTAAAATAAATAAATAAATAAATCTTAAAAAAAAAAAAAGGCTTCTGGAGACCTTGGAGTGGTACAACTTGGGGAGAGAACTATAATAACCTGGAACACATTTGATAAATAGCAAAGAAAGGCAACTGACCTTTCCTGGAGGGGTTCAGTGTGTCTAGTACTCTGTGTGGTGTCTCTCTCTCTCTCTGTGTCTCTGTCTCATTTTATCACCCACCTCTATTGCCTTTCTAGGTAACCTTTTGCTAATTTTTCTCTAAAATTGATTTCATCATCTTTATGCTTACAGATAAGGAAGCAGAGGTTCAAAATTAAGTCCTATCTTCAAGGTCAAATAATAAGTAGCCATGGAATTTGAATCCATTCCCATTTGTATCTGAAGCCCATACTTTTTTCTACCATATCATCTGTATTGTTGGACATTCACTGTCACCTGAAGCTGTCATGAGTAGGCCACCCATTTTAGGTCTCTCTTAGGCCTAAGGTCACCAGGCTTCACCAGCACCCAAATTGGACTCCCAGGAAGAACAGGTTGGGGGCTACAGGTATAAAGCATGAGGATGTCCCACCTAACCAAGGGTTAAGAAGCCCATTTCCTGGGGTTCACAGTAATCATGGGCTATTCCAATCACTACTTTTTATCCTTCAAAGTGAGATTGTAATGATACCACTGCTGTAATATAGATAAGACTTCAAGTATGCCAAATGCCAAGATGCATTTTATTAAAATTTATATTTTATGAAATGTTTTCTTTTATTCATGTTCTATTATATGATTTTGGTGCCCCGGAATGATAGGCTACTATGTTAAGTCACAGATGCACAATGGTTCCAAGTAGTGTTCTCCTTGCATTAAACTTATTTCAGGAAAGATACACAAAGCACTGAAGACCTGGGTTGGGACTTGGGATACATCAACACTGAACCAGAATATTCCAGGCTCAAACCCCAATCTTGGTCCTTCCAGGACCCTCTGTTATTTCCTAGTCTGGGGGAACTACAGTAGTTGATTTCTTTTTTCTTTTTTTTTTTTTTTAAGGTTTTATTTATTTATTTGACACAGAAAGAGACAGCCAGCGAGAGAGGGAGCACAAGCAGGGGGAGTGGGAGAGGAAGAAGCAGGCTCCCAGTGGAGGAGCCTGATGTGGGGCTCGATCCCATAATGCCAGGATCATGCCCTGAGCCGAAGGCAGTCGCTTAACGACTGAGCCACCCAGGCGCCCCATAAAGTAGTTGATTTCTTAATCTATTAGAGAGAAATGAGTGACAGAACAGAACTGGAGCTCCACGTTCACATATGCTGACCCTGCGCCCCTGTCATTCCACTTCTAAAAATACATGCCTCAGAAACCCATAACCTCTGTCTACCCAATGACATGTATCAGGATGTTCATAGAGTTACTACCCATAAGAACCCCAAAGTGGAAATACTCCCAATTCCATCAACGACAGGATAGGTACATGGTGGCCTATTTCTACTATGAACCATAGAGCAATGCAAAGGAAAGACATGTTACAGGCATCAACATGGAAGAATGTCACTCATATAATGTTAGCGGGGAAAACCCCATACATAAAACAGTATGATTCCATTCACACAAAGGTCAAAATACATGCCAAACTCATTTAAGGTGCTAGAAGGTAAGACAGCGGCTACCTCGGAGGAGGGCTTGTGACTGGCAAGGTCATAAGGTGGCTTCAGGGCTGCTGGGACTATTCCATTTTTTGATGTGGGTCTAGGTCATTTGATGTGGTCACCTAAAAATTCACTGGGATGTACAAATAGGATTTGTGCACATTTCTGTATCTGTTACACTTCGATCAAAAGCTAAAAAGATCAGGGTTCAATTCCCAGCCCTGACACTCACTGTGTGACTTGGAATTCACCTCAGCTTTATGCCACCGCTTCTTCATCTGAGAAATCAGCATAAGGTAACCCACTTATCGGACTACTGTTAGAATATAATAAGACCCTGCGTATAAGACATCCAGCCCTGGACCTGACACATGGCAGTTGCGTGATAGACAGTCATTCATTATTTAAATGTTTTTAATATGGAAATTATTGAATATACACAAAGCTAAAGAGAAGCATAGAACAAACCCACATGGACCCATGACCCAGCTTCCATAATTGTCAATCTACGGCCAATCTTGTTTCACCCAAACCTATCTCCCCAACCATTAAAAAATAAAAGTATATTTTAAAGATAGATACATATGTATCAGTTTGTGTCTCTAAGAAATAACTTTTTAAAACCATAATCACGATACCATTATCATTAAATACTACTGCTATTACTCAAGTTTCCCTGATTACCCCAAAAATGTGTTTTTTTTTTAAGATTTTATTTATTTATTCGACAGAGATAGAGACAGCCAACAAGAGAGGGAACACAAGCAGGGGGAGTGGGAGAGGAAGAAGCAGGCTCATAGTGGAGGAGCCTGATGTGGGGCTCGATCCCGTAACGCTGGGATCACACCCTGAGCCGAAGGCAGACGCTCAACTGCTGTGCCACCCAGGCGCCCCTCAAAAAATGTGTTCTTATAACTAGTTTGCTCAAATCAAGATCCAGACGAGGTATATGGATGGGTACGTTTTCATTCTTGATTTTGTTTAGTCTCCTAACAAACCACAAGGGCAATGGGCAGAGAGGCTGTCTGTGACATTCACTACCCGTCACAGAATCCTTTGTGGAGAAGGGAAAGGGGTGCCGTGAGGAAGCCTCCTGGAAACACCCAGAGTTTCTTTCTATAGCACTGTTCTGAAATCTTTAGAACCAAGACGGCTGCTGTCACAGTCAAAACTGGATCTAACACAGTAAACAATAAAGGAAAGACCTTTCAACACAGACCGTGGACACAGGTGGGAGAGCAGCAAGCGTGGTCACACAACAGACAAAGGAAACCCTGTGGTGGGCACTCCTGGGAGACACAAAGGTGTGGTATCCAGCCTCAACTGCTGGAACGAAACAAGAGTTCTGAGCTCCTCAAATGAACACACTGCCCAGATTATGGGGAAAACTGTCCTTCATGTCCTTCCCCTCTGCTCTTTTGTCTTCATCTGTGTTAACGTCTGTCGTCATCTCAGAGCCTGGATGCCTCCCTCTGGAGTCTGAGGAAAGGCAGCGTCACGCGCTTAAGCAGGGTTCTACCTTGTGCTGATTCCTTAAAAACAGATGGTCTCCCAGCCTGCCCGCATCACGGTCCTTCCTTTCAGGAAGGCACCTTACTGTATTTTATGTTATTTATTTTTTAAAGATTTATTTATCTGAGAGAGAGAGAGAGAGAGGGAGAGAGCGTGCGCTGGGGGGAGGGGCAGAGGGAGAGGGAGAGAAAAACCCAAGGAGACTCTGTGCTGAGTGTGGTGCCAGATGCAGGGCTCCATCTCTCGACCCTGAGATCATGACCGGAGCTGAAATCAAGAGTCAGATGCTTAACCGACTACAGCACCTAGGCGCCCCTTGCTGCATCTTATTAAAGAACCAGCTAATGTGTTCCCCTCAACCAGATTATGAGCACTGAAAGGAAATAGCCCTCATTTTATTCATCTGTGGATCCCCCTTCCCAGCTCAGCACCCAGCACACAGTAGGCCCCAAAATAAATGTGCGCGGGATATATTAGTGAACAAGGGTGAACAGAGCTTGTGGGAAAAGCCCTGGACTAGGGGTTGGAGGCCTGCAGTCCGGTCTTATCTGTGTCTCTGACCCTTGGGATGACCTGAAGCAAGCCAGTAACTTCCATGGGCTTCCAGCAATTTCTAGGATCTCTCGCAACTCTTAAAAGAGTCCCCAGTTCTAGAATGTATTTACTTTACTAGGCTACTGTGTCGATCCATCTCTTAATTTACATCTAAAGACTAAGTGCTGGGCAAAGCTTGACGCCTTTTCAGAACACTCCACAGCAACAAAACTTTGTTTAGCCGGTTGCCCTACACCTTCTGTGCCTACTGTGTTCCCACCACAATCGCAGTGGCAACACCACACCCAGAGTGGCCAGAAGGAACCCTCCCATCTAACTCACCCGACAGCATGCCGTGTGCTCGATGCCGTTCCACTGAGTTGCCCTGGAAGCTGCAGTGAGCAGAGACTAATGACAAGCTTGTCTTACCCCTCAGCCCATGTCTGATTCTGCTCTGAACAGAGCAGATGACTGGCCATTATTGTGTGTGGGCACAGGGCACTGTGCTTCAGGAGGCGAGCACAGGGAGAGGCGAAGGCAGGCCGAGTCGGCCCACTGGGTGACACCCACCTTGGTACTTGTTCTCCTCTCTCATGCCATCTATCCTGTACCTGCTGGGCTCTATCCCATTCCAGAAAAAAACTCTGGCTCTTGGCTTGTTGACAACTCTTTTTTCAAGTTCGTTCTTTCTTTCTTTCTTTCTTTCTTTCTTTCTTTCTTTCTTTCTTTCTTCTTTCTTTTTTTTTTTTAATGTACTCACTGGGAGAAAGAGTGAGAGAGACTGAAAGAGTGTGTGAGTAGGGGAAGGGCAGGGAGAGAATCTCAAGCCTCCGTGCTAAGCGCAGAGCCCAATGCTGGCGTCCATCTCACGATCCTGAGATCACGACCTGAGCCAGAGCAAGAGTTGGCCGCTTAACCCACGAGCCACCCAGGCGCCCTTGTTGACAACTCATCTTCTGAAAGTGTTAGATGATGACTTCTCTGAGGCTTAAGGTGTGACGGACACGGGTACCAGGAGAAGGGAACAGAAGCATTACGTGATATTTCGTCCATCCTTTTTTACTCATTGAAGATGAAGCACACGAATGGAATGAGCCGTTTCTTAACTTTTAAAAACTATCTTATCGTGCCACGACCGCTGACACGTGCTCAGGGCATAAAAATAGAAAAACACAGATTGGAATAAAGAAGCCAACTAAAGTTACCACATACTATGGCCCTTTTAAATTGTGGAGACTCCAGATTTTTTTTTCACACACTTATAAGTGAGTGTATCTCTTCTGTGTCCATAATCATCCTTCTACCCATGAATTCTATTTTATTTCTAATAGAATATAACTTCTATTCTATTCCATTCCATTTCTAGTGGAATAGAATGCAAGCAGTAGTATTATATGGTTGCATCTTTCATTTACTGAAAGCTTTTAAGATTCAAAGGAATGAATGTTTTATGGTAAGGACGAATCGTTGCACCAAAGGTTCTTTCCAACCCCCCCCACCCCCGCCCCCAAATCTCCAGGTGGAGGGGCCTCTTTCCCGGCTGACCCGCTCTGTGGGCCATTCCTGTGATTGACTGCTCAGTGTACAAACCCAGAGTCAACAAAGGCAGGGCTGGGAAAAGACTGGAACTGGAAGCAAGAAAAGCTGGTTAGAAACCCAACTCTGTCTCTTGCTAGCTCTTGGACAGGTCACTCCGTCTTTCTGTTTGCAGATTCCCCGCTGACGGTGTGTGCAGCACGGATACACAGTAAAATTATTTGGCGAAGCACTCATACACAGGCCCNNGTAGGGAAGCAACCAGCCAATGTGGTGAAAATACTCTGTAAGCTCTAATGATCTGAGACATTTGAGGACTGGTAATTGATAAGATGTGTTACCTATTTCAAGGATTCAATGGCCATCTCACAATCGAGAAAGCTCCTCCACATCGCATCCTGGCAGCTGGATCCTAGCTGCAGCCATGCTTGTAGGATGCTCCCACAGCGGCAGTTTTTGAGAGCTGTCAGCTTTCACCGCTGGAACATCTCCCAGCTCAGAGTTTGTCACCTTCAGACTATCTGTCCTCTCTAGGGTTGACTTCCAAAGGAGCATTTTGAATGCTCCCTCATTCAAAACTAAAGGAGATGGCTGGACCAGCAAGGCCAACTGAGAGATGTCCAGTTACACACATCGTTAGAGGCCACAAAGCCCTGCTCTGTTTGCCACGCACCTTCCGGATCCCAGAGGACGCACAACGCCGTGTCTGTATGGCCCTGTCCTGAAGACACTGGTCCTACAGGACTGGCTACCCTCAGAGGGGAGTCAGGGCCTCCCCCAGAGAGACCCACATGGCATTTTGGCCCAGCTGCTGCACACCCCAGGAAATGTATACTTCACCCCGGACTGGGGTGGTGATCAGCAGATTGACAACTGGGGACAAAACGTTCACTTCTGTGAACCTCAGTTTCCTCACCAGGAATCTGAGGGGGTTGGACCTGAGGAGCGTCAGGATTCCTCCTTTCTCAAAATGCCATGAACCTGTAAGTTCTTACTCCTTCTGGGGTTCTGCCCAGTACCCAGCACACCGCTTGCAATAACAGAAGTCCTTAGCAATATGTGTTGTTGAATAAAAGAGCAAGGAATAAAGGGATGGAAACTCTGTGCTTGTCATGAATAGAGACGAAAGGATTGGGGAATTCTACTTAAACTCATCATATGGTGCCAGGCGATGACCGAAAATGCTGAAGCCGTATCTGGCCTGCATGGTCTGACATACATGGAAGGAAAGAGCCCTGAAGGTGAGCTAGAGTATATTGACCTGGAACTGCTCTTGAACGCTTAGGGCAGAAGGCTGCCATCTCTGAAACCAGAGAACACTGCACTGGGGCCTGGAGAAGGTCGTATATCACACAGGTACACACCTACAGTCATGAAGGCTTCTCTCCATCTGCATTTCATATAGCTTGTGTGTGTAGTAACACATCGCTCTTCAGTAGTCAAATGTCCTGAGATCTAGTTGCAGCCATCCTGGAGAAGAACCTGGAAGGGACCCTGGCAACAGCTGGCACCCTGATTCTCTACAGCTTTCCATGAGCCGTGGACAAAGTCTCACACCCTCATTGGGCCTATGGACTCAGCAGTGCTAGGAGAAGAGATTTGCAGGGAAGACCATGGAGTTTCCCTCACCTCAATCATGCCCCCAAATCCAAGGAAAAAATTAAGTAACATTTTAGGTATGATGGTAAATCTTTCCAGAGGGCATGTTTGGTAATACAGAGCAAAACTTAAAACTGTACATAAACTCTGCCCTTGCAGCTTCATTTGTAGGAAATGATTTGACAAATGCACTTCTATATATCTATATATCTCTATATGCACCCATATATATATATATATATATATATATATATCAATCTATATAGATATAGATACACACACACACACACACACACACACAAAGGTACTTCTTAGTCTTGTTTATAAAAGAAAAATTGGAAACAACCTACAGGTCCATTAATACTGATATATCAGTTGAATACATTATGATTTACCAATGAATGCAATACTGTGTATCATAAAAATGGTTATGCATAAATATGTCACAAAAGATGTCCACCAGATATTACTGCCTGAATAAAGCAGTTTATGTGACACAGCCCATACATGTCAATATATCCAGACTACTGCATACAGAGAGATGGCTAGAAGGATCCTGATAGACATATTAACTTATTATGTGGATCTGGAGATATTTTTATTTTATTCTGTAATTTTTTAAAAGATTTTATGTATTTATTTGAGAGAGAGAGACTGAGAGAGAGAGAGAGAGAGCATGAGCAGGGCAGAGGGAGAGGGACAAGCAGACTCCCCGCTGAGCAGGGAACCCGACGCAGGGCTCGATCCCAGGACCCCGGGATCATGACCTGAGCCAAAGGCAGACACGTAACTGACTGAGCCCCCCAGGTGCCCCTATTCTGTAATTTTTTTTAAAGAAAAGAGGACTTTGAACTCTTCACAATGACCATGTTCTTTTTTAATATCAGAAAAAGAATCATTTTCATTTGGAAAAAAAAAAAAAGAATTTCACTGGCAACCCTATAGGGGAAAAAGAGAGAGTACAGATCTCCCCAAATGGTCGAAACAAATTTCTGAGGGTGTACGCACTAGTCACGCACGTCCTTCTCGCTGACTGACGAGGTAGAACGTTCTTAGGCTGTGTGCACCAGTTCTCCCGAGTGCTTTCCCTTCTAGCTGCCAGGCAATCGATTCCTAAAGCAGAGCGTGGGTTCTACAGACCCCAGGTTTTATATGAGTCCTAAGGAAGACCTCTCTGTGGGTTTTGGCATGCAGGTAAAGAACGTGCCCTCCTCCCAGCCACACCATTCATCTGCTGTGGCCCATCCGTATCCTTGGCTGGGTGCAGCGGGTGAACACGCCAGCCCTCTTTATTAAATTAAACTTCTCTCGATTTTACATACTGACCCCGTATCTTCCCCCCTGTCCTCACTTCTAACTACATATAGGAAACCCAATCCTTATGGACTGTCAGAGTCGGATCAGAGAACACCCAGTCACGTGTCCTCACTTTGCAGAGCAGGCCACACATCCTGGAGAAAATAAATAATTCACGGTGGAGACTGACAGAGCCTGGATTAGAGTCAAGGCCTTCTAGCTGCCAGTCCTGTGTTCTCTCCACCTTCCTCACAGCCATGCCCCTGCTTTGGGACCATTTATTTTCTCTTGCTTGGACTATGGCAATAGTCGTCTAGCAGGTTTGTCCTCCCCCAATCTCCTACGCAAAAAAGCTCGCTCCACCCTGCCACCAGAGGATCTCCCTAAAACATTGCCTTCACTATACCTTTCCTCTGAATAAGTCTCTTCAAATCTTCCTCATGGCCTTTCTCGAGGACAGAGCTCAGACTCCTCAACATTTCACATGAGTCTCTTCAAGATCTGGCCTTGCTCCAGCCCCGTTGTCCACACTTTGCCTCCCATCTCCTAAATTCATACTCTACTCCAATCAGACTAAACTATTTGTGATTTCTCAAACAGCTGATGTACATACTTGTGCTTTTTACACACACTCTTTTGCTCTCTGTGGAAAAGTCTTCCACAACTTGTTTGCCCAGAAAACTCCTAGCGTTCCCCCAAAACCCAACATAAGTTCTCTAGAAACCTTCCCTAAGCCCCCAGCACGGTTATGCTTCTTCCCATATGCTCCCACAGATTCCAAGGGAATGACTCTTTAACAGTGCTCCATGATTGTGGAGTGCATTTTGCTTCCCACCAGAGGGTAATTTCCTTGAATTCTTAAATTTTGTCTCACTCACCTTGTGAATACAGATCTTGACACAAAGATGAAGAGTACACGCTCAATAAAATTCAGGGGAGTAAAAGAATGGCTAAATGGATGAATGGACAGATAAAAGAGTGAAACCATGCCGCCATTCCTTTCATTCAGAAGTTCCTTCCACAGGATGGAACCTTCTGGAAGGCAAAAGCAACAGCGGAAACACCTGGCACCTTAAAAGAGAGCCTTTTCAACTTAGTCATGGACCACAGAGGCAGCCTGGAGAAACTGCCTTTCACACATGAGGGCTAGAAATACTGCATGTTACTGTCAAATAAAGGAGAGTTTATGATAAGGGGCTATCCTAGAAATATGTAATTTAAGGATTCAATTCCTCCTTAAGTACTAGCCAGCTCTTGAAAACACAAACAAAATTCTAGACTGAAACTCATGGAGGCTGACAAGACCATATATACCTGGTACGCCTGCGCCCCGCCTCTGGGAACCTGATACGTGGCAGGATCTCTGTAAATACTCTTTGCCAAATGAATCAACTAATCATTAATAACCAGAAATGGAGATGTTAAATCAATACAATGGGCAGTGAAGAGCAAAGTGTTCTTTGTTTTCTTAGACCATTTAGAATAAAGACTCTGAGATCATCCAGTCTGATACCCACACTTCACAAGGGAAGAATTCGAAGCTCAAAGAAGAGATCGAGTGGCCCCCCAGTGCCCCACAGCAAGTTCATGAATGACCTAGGGCTGTGTCTGGGTCTTCTGATGGTCTCCATCGTGCCGTGCTGACTTTCAGGGCAAGCCTAAAGCATCAGTGGTGATCACGCACAGAGCTCTGGGCACAGGCTTCTCTAGAAGGTACCAGACAACAGCACAGGCTGGGTGGGAGGTGCACAGCTCATCACCCCCAGACAGGTTCACCTGTGCTTCCCAAGGTTTTGTTTTGTTTTGTTTTGTAACACATCTTGAGATCTTTGGTGAAGAGTGTCTCCAACCAAGGAGCAGACACTTTAATGTGCTCCCTCCCCCTCTGCCCTCCTTTGTTCTTCTCTTTGAGCTGGGTCCACTGGAGGAGCATTGTAAGGTGCCCCTGCTGGGTCTACAAGGCCCCTTTTCGGTTCAATTAATGAGCCATAAATAACCCAATGAAGGTGTCAACATAGAGGGTAATTTATCATACCTTGTCAGGAGGGCGAGCCTTGTGAGGCAAACGCTCATTCACCGTCTGGTGCAACATGTTAAGATTTATTCCCGGCCAGGTCCCTCCTCCTCCAAGTCCCCCTCCCCCAAACCAAAATTTATCTTCCACGGGAATCCTCACAGGTGTGCTGCTTTGACAAATAAGCTATGAAGTCTGGTATTCATCACTGGCTGGTCTTTGTTGGGATGAAGGCAGCAGGAAATAAATTTATTTTAGAGGAAGGTACTTGTGATTCAAACATGCTCAAGGGGAGCAGAGAGGTTATTTCCATCCTCCTGGTCTGCAAGAGGAGAAAGGGAGATAATGCTAGGACAGCCTCTTTCTTCATTATTTACTGCTTGGTGGAAGCACAGCCAGGACTTTACTGAGACGGTGCCCTCAGCTGCAATCTGGGAGCTCCAGTCACGCACTCTTGGAAACGTTGGGCTGGGAAATCTTACACTGGAGTGGAAAGTGCGATTAGACATCTCAGATGCTCAGAATCACTGTACCAGGAGATTTTCCAGCTTTGCTATTCAACTTCTGGCTTCCCTTGGAGTGCTGATCCTGAAATGTGAGTTTGCCTAATAGCCATCTGGGGGTACTTGTTAAAAGATTCCCAGCTTTCCCAACCCTTTCCCTCGCAGAGATTCTGATTCAGGAGGTCTAGGGAGGAACCTAGGGATATGTATTTTGATAAGCTCTTTTCTCTACTTGCCATCAAATAATTCAGCTGGATAGGATTCGTGGCATACACTCTGGATCAAGAAACGCTGCTTGGGAGAAATGTTGCACCCCCCGGTGCTGGCCATGTGAACATTCTACGAAGACGGAAATGCTCCGCACTGACCAATACCATAGCTAATAATTGCTTGTGGCTACGGAGCACTTGAAATGTGGCTGGTGTGAGGGAGGAACTGAATTTCTTCATTTTCTTTAACTGAAATGTTAGTCATCACACGTAGCCAGTGGCTGCCATATTGGACAGCACAGCTCCAGCAAATCACTGAATATTTGAATTCTGGAGAGCATATATAGACTGAAAAACTCAATATGCGCATGAGTTTCCTCCCACTCCCCATTATTTTGCAGCGAATAAATACTGTAAGCCCCTCAGGGTGTGCCCTCTTTCATCACATTGGAACAGGAAGAGGGAGAAGCATATTCTCCCACCCCCATTGCCAAGGTCTACACAGTGGCGAGACAGAGAGATTCAATTCCTTAAGCACCTTCTATGTGGGGCTGTGAGGGAGGTCTCTGAGAATAAGATATGGCCCTGGTCCTTCAGGACGAGGTCCGTTCCTTCCCAATACAGGGAGAGAAGATAAACACACAAGTGATCCAATGCCAGATGCACAGTGTGAAAAAAGCTCTAAGAAAGCCCTGTGACTGTAACAGAAAACACCTTAAGAAGCAAGGGGCCGGGAGTCTGTCCACCCCCAGCTAATGCTGTGAACACTTCCGGACATGAGATGTTCCTTCCCTACTTTGGAATTAATGAGACAGCTTTGTCATTAATCATCTCCAATTCACTGAGAGAATACAGACTTCTAAATTCCTTCCTCAAGTGCCCAAGGTAGATTCCGCACTATCTCTGCCATGTCGAGGTGGGACCCCTCTCTATGGTCACACTTAGGGTGTGTGACTGTCATCCCCTGCTCCCCTGGTATCTTACAGAGACTGAGATCCATGAGGGATCAGGGTTCATTCATCTCCGAGCCCCAGGGTTGAGCCCAGTGGCAGACACTGGTAGGGTACAACAGTATGAACTAAAATCAAACAGCCTCACATTTGTCTAGGTGAGACCCTTCACATTTTCCTTACGGCTGCAAGTCAGATGGGCAGGTGGCTCCTGAGAAGAAGAAAGTATTCTCTTGTTTGGTGATAAAAGGACGTTGGTGTTCTCCCTTTACAGTGTTGTGAGAGGGGACCCCCTCCCCCATGTATTTTAAAGGGTAGGGGAAAAAAGCCATATGGAAGGGTGATTGGTCAAGGTCTGAGGTGGAACTCCCCATCTGTGAGAAAATTCTGCTTGGGAACATGAAGGGTGTGTCTGACTGCTGCAGCGGAAACGTTCACGTGGGCCAGAGAGGCCCGGGAGGTGTAAGGCCTTGGGAGACAGGCTGCCCCTGACCCAAGGCACAGAGACCCGACTCTAGAAATGAAGGGGCAGCCCACCAGCCTTCACTGGACACCGCCCCCTCTTTAGACATCCCGTCCCTACCCAATCTCTTTTTCTAACTCATTCCCCCCGTTCCCTGGGGAAGCAGAACCCCAGCTCAGAGCTGCAGGAGGTATAGCTAGAGAGAAGACGCATGGCTTCAGCTTCCAGAGGGACAGCTCTGCCAATCTCCCAGACTCCCAGAGCTTTGTAAGTCTCCGACATTCGACTCTCCTTTCTTTTCATCAAGTAGCCTTATTTTGCCTCCAGAAAACAGGCACTGGTAATCAAAAGTCGTATGGCCGATGCCAAGTTTTAACGCTCCCGAAGCATCTTGCACAGGGCCAAAACCGCCTCTCCCTGCATACACTTACAAGCACGCACACACAGACAGGGGGAGGAACGGGGAGAGGGAGAGAGATCTACCGGAGAGCTCCTTACAGGTTACAGGGCACCGTGAGCTCCTCATAACCAAGTGTACGGGGAAGGAAATGAAGAAACATGGTCTGGCAAAAATCTCAACCTTCTTTCCAAGCTTTTCTGCCTTATTAACAATAACAGCTTAGACCCCAAGCAGTGGGCTGAGATGTCCAGCTAAATTTATTCATTAGATCAACATTAGCTCAATGATAGGGAGCCACGTTAACCACTGTATTAGCGTGGCACTCCAGCTTCACACGTGTGAGAAATTCATGCTTACCTGCTGGAAGTTAGGGACTAGACTCTACCAATGGGACCTGTTCTGATCCTGAATTCTAAAAGCAATCTCTAGAAGAATATCGAATCGAGAGAAGTCTTCATAAAAACAAAGATCCAATGGTGGGGGTTGAGCGGCAACCTCTATTTGGAAGAATGCAGTAGTATCAGTTTGAATTCACCCTCTAAAACAAACTACGGTATCCCTCTGAGTGGAAAGATTTCACGGTACTTGAAATTTCTAAGATTACTAACTGTGGAGAAACCTGAGAGACCAGAGAAGGCAAAGCTGCTTGAGTGGCAATAAATAAAGGTATAAGAAATGGAGGTGCCATAGGCAGGCATGGACCAAATTCCATTTCCACCGGAACCCTCAGGCAACTAGCATGCAAAATGTTTGCAAAATGTGGAACATTCTGAACCTTCCTGAAGAGAAACCATTAGGAATCAATAATTCTTTCAGGAATCACAACTGTTCATGAGTAGTTGTTCACTCATAGTTGGGGAAACCGACCTCCTTAAGATCAAGTAACTAACAGGGAGTAAAAAGAAGTTTCATCTGTTTATCTGTTACCACCAAATGCCAAGTTTCTCTATGCAGAGCAAGGAAATAATTTCTATGCAACAGTTTGAGATGTGCGACTTGCATTTGCCTAAAGCCATGGCACAGCGAATGTGCGGCTCCCTTCAGATGTTGCATGCATGCTACCAGCCACTGGGCAGGGTGGGTAGCTGGCTGGGAAGCCTCCCAGGAAACCACAGCTCCTGCAAATGACTCAGTAGGTGGTTCCGACTCCTCTGAGTCAGAACCGAGCCCGTGACTCAGCCCCTTGCCAGGCTCCACGGCATTGCTGAGATGCTCTGGGCTTGGCTAGCATGGGCTGTCGAGGACCTCTGGTGTTCATCTATAAAGGGAGGAATGTTTTCTCTGACAGGTGACCAAGAAGTATGGACCAGAAAAGCAGCCGACATCACTCAGTGGCTCTTCTCTCTTCCTCCCAATCCCTGGAGAGTTTTGGTGGCTTTCTACTTTCTTTAATTTAAAAGTTCACTCCTCCTCCTTACCGGGAGCATCCAGGTGGCCTCCCACAGTCATGAGCTTGTGAACACAGAATACTTAGTTCCAACAGAGATTTTGCTGCTTCCTATGGCTAGAACCCCAAGCAAGTCACCTCCAATCCTTCCCATCCCAATTTCATTCTCAGCCCCATTGCCTTCTAGCACCATGATGCTCACACTGACCTCTTAACTTAAACTCTCCACAGGCTCCCTCACCTACGCAATCAGGTCCACATCCTAGCCTGGGATTTGGTATTGAAATCCCATCTACCTTTCAGGCCTCGTCTTCCTCTAGTATACTACTTGCAGCATATGTCCTGGGCAAATTGGACCCCTTGCTCTTCCCTTGAGCATGAGTCCTTCCCTCCCCCATCCCCCACCATGTTCTTGCAGTTCCCTTTACTTGAGCTCCCTTCTCTTTATCTCTTGAAATTCCGCCCAGATCCAATGCTTCCTCCTCTCCCATGCAGTTTCCCCAGATCATTCTAAGGAAACCCTCTGATTTCTCATACCACACACCATTCATACCTTCCTATTGACACAGCACATTATTCCGAGTTGCTGGCACTTGTGTGGATAACTTCTATCTCCTCCTAGATGGCATACTTCCTAAGACAGTGTGGGGGTGAAGAGGGTAGATGTCTTATTCTTGATTTATTTCCCATCATGCCAGGATATGTGAATTTGTACTAATGAAAAAATGAATGAATTTAGAAGATCAAGATGGATGTTCTAGAATTATCTATAGCCGTGGTATTTCATTCCAGAGATGGCTGCATGTCAGTAATAAAAACCAGCCCAATCACAAGCTTTTCACATGGGAAAGGGTGGAAGCATTCGACGTGCTCCTTTCTGTTGGCCATGCAATGTCTTCGGGTATGTGCACACAGACTCCCAGGGACCAGATACAGCATGTGCTTCTCGAGGGCCTAGAGCACCTGGGCTCCCTCATTTCTCAAGGTGATGAGAGGCACAATGGAGTCTTGCAGCTGACAGTCTTTCTGGTAACAGAACACCTACTTAGCATAGCACCACTTCGACTCTACACCATATGTATCAACAGGGGCAGGTCACAGTGCTTCTTGGCAGTGAGCCAGGCAGAGATTTGAGGTTTGGTTTTTGCTGTGCTCAACAGGTGGCCTTGATCTGTGTTAACAAGGCTCCTGCTTCTGTGTGACCAGCTAACAAGGAGACTGCCACCTGGCATGCCTTGTGTGTGGAGACCCTCCTCAAAGCCTGTGCGCCTGCCCCATGCTGACTCAGTGGTGTCTTAATGTGTGTGGGTGTGTGGGGGAGAGTTTCTAAATAAAGCTCTCCTTTCCACTTTCCCTCCAGAGACTCGATCAATGTTCTCAAACTTCAGCAAGGACAGAATTACCTGGGGAGCTTGTTAAAGCAACGGATTGTTGGACCAGAACTCCATAGTCTGATTCAGTTGCTCTGGGACATGGCCCAACATGGCCCAAGAATCTGCATTTTTAACAAGTCCAGGGTGATGTTACTGGTTCAGGGACCACACTTTGAGAAGCAGTAGTCTAGGAGATCCCAAGAAAGGTAAATGAAAGCCATAAAAGGTTGGACAAGAGCTATGTGCCTCTCTCCCTGCCTCCGGGCTCTGCCCCATTAAGATCTGCCCTCTGTTCTGCCACCAAAACCACCTTCTGCAAGGAGACATCTGCCTATACCATTGGCTTCACTGCCTCTTCTTTGCCTATAAAATAAAACTCGAACTCCACAGCCAAGCTCATATTGACTAATCCTTAACTATGTGCCAGGTACTGTTTTAAACCCTTTACACATATTAACTCATTTAATCCACATAATTCTATGCAGTAGGTACTATTATTATCCCCATTTTAGAAATAATGAATCCCACAGTGAGCCCTCAGGAAATATTTTCTGAATGAATGGCTAAAGGGACGCTCATAAGCATTTACACCATGTACTACAGAAGGCTGTTTCCATGCCAAGGGAGGCCATCAAAAAGTGAAGAATTGGCTTGCCAACCAGTTCTTTGTTCCTGTACTGCACCAAATAACCCGTTTGCCTGCAATTGGCTGGATATTCTGGCTTTGTGTAGACATCTCCTCGCTGGGAGGAAAGCCAGAGTTAATCCTTCACAAAGGGTTGTTTAATAATAACCAGAAACTGGAGAAGAGCAGAAAGGAACACGATGATCCCACACAACCCGAGGAAAATGGACTGCTCAAGCTCATGGTTTCACGCTGCCAACAAGGGCCCCTGGTACAGCCTGAGGTTTCTTAATTTTTATTATAAAAATAGAACATGGATATGTCTCTCCTGATTATCACCACCAATGCACTGGCAAAAACATCTCGAATGCATATTACTCTAATGCAACACTAATGCTTACATTGGAACAGAAAACCAGGTCATCTTTGAAAGTCTATAAATGGACAGCCCTTTCTGTCTATGACTTATTTATGTTTCCTGCCTTTTGCTTACCCAGCCTTGAGGCCCAAACAGAGAAAACACACCATACATAAAGCTACCAATACAGATAAATAAAACATCAGACTCGAACTGGTAGCTTCATCCTTCACTGCTTGGGAGAGAGTGGACTTCACCAGCCAGATTTTGCACCAATGATCAGCAAAATGCAAGCCTTTGAGACTGGGGCCAAGCAGTGTGGTCTTCCCAGAAGACGCGCAGCTTTGCCCTTTTTTGGAAATACTCTTGTTTGCTGTGAATGAAAGACAAGGATGGCAAAGGGAGTTTGAACCCAAATCTCTTGGAGTTGGGTAAACTGATATGGGTGAATTCATCACCAGCTCAAGTTTCTGGGTCACCTCCAAGGGTTTTCTCATATGGCCTGCCCTGCAGTTGCCCAGCCTTCGGGTTCACCATGGTAATACTGGCCATGTGGAAGTCTACACATGAGAAAGTCGTCATCAGAACATCCACGCAAAGTTCCAGCAGAAAGACAGCTATGCTAGATTCAAGCCCAACTGATGTCCCCGTGGTATCTATAGCCCTTCAGGAAGCCCTTTTGGGGAAAGGACAGACCCATCTCTGGGAGCAACAGCACTTGCCTCGCTCCTCACAGTTTTCCTTCTGGCTGCTCACAACAGCCCTCTTGTAGCTGGAACACATGAAGTTACTCTCATCTAGTTCTCGGCTTAGCCTGGTGCTAGGCAACCCGTGGAGTGGCTCTGTTGGAGGGATCTGGTGTTATCAGCAGCACAGGGGTATGCTTCCAGAAACAGCCTGGATGGAGAAGCGGAGGGCATTCCTTATGCACCTGTCAGGCCTTCAGTCTCTGTAGCTACAGAGGCGAGAACAGCTGCCTCAGCATTCTCCCATGACCATCACTACCCCCCCTAGCACTTCAAATGCAGATCACAGTGGTTCTGCCACCCCTGAGAGCAACCGTGTGGAGTGACTAACGTGGATGGCTCTGCCTTAGCAACAGGCACTGCCCTTGACCATACAGTGGTCAAAAAATAAGCCCTTGTTCTCAACATGCCCTTTTTCTTTTTTCATGTGCAGAGAATTGAATATCTCTTAGCTAATTAGAAAAATGAGCAGTTGTTATTGATGAAATGTACGAGACAGGTGCCTCGATGGGGCAGGGAAAGATGGTAGGACTCTCCGGATGCCAAGGACTCTGTTTCTGAAACCATTCAAGTTAAACCACTTTGATAAGGATTAAATGCTGTATTGAGGTGGGTATGATGATTAGATAGGAGTGGTATTACATCTTCCACTTTGTGACAGGAGGGGCGTATGTCTTACATTTTTCATCTAATAATAACAATTGTAAACATTTACTTATCATGGGCCAGACAGTGTATGGAGCGATTTTATGTTGGATTACAGATAAGGAAACTGAGGCACCAGCTGTCAAATGGCAAAGCTTCAATTAAAACCCTCTGGCTGCCCCTTGTGCTACGTAGCCTTGCACTGAGCTCAGAGGATCGCTATGCCCAGCACAGGCACTCTCTAATGCTTCCAGTTAGTCAGCACTGAGCCCGAACATGGTAGTTGTTCAACAGTATTTCTTCTCTGAGTGATTATTATTGTTCATTTCATAAGGGCTTTATCTTGGTGAGAAAGGACTCACCCTCATCCAGCTTGAAAGCCAACTTCTCCCAAGCTTGGGGAAATTCTGCTTCATTAAACCCATGAGTTACCAGGCAACACAGGAAAAGCTTATCACAGATTTCCTGAAACTGGGTGTGACCATTTGGTTCAAAGCCTTGATAATTCTGTCTCTACACACTGGGGGCAGAAAATTGTATGATTGGTCCTTAGAGACTATTTTCATGGGTGATTTCTTCGATTCCCCACATTCCAGCTTGGGTCTTGATAACACAGTAAAAGCTGGTCCCACCACAGCAGCAAGGTGCAACCAAGAGAGTTGCAAACGAGAGTTCTAAACTACAACTTGAATCTGGATTCAAGTCTCAGCTCCAACCAATGTTACTATTTGCATGACCTTGAGCAAATCACCGAACCACTGTGACCATCTGTGATTTTATCGGTAAAGTGGGGATGATATCTGTAATAGTGTGACATCAACCCGCATACCTGAGGTTTACAATTAGGACCAATCAAGATACTCCATGTGACAACATATGAGTATAAAGAACAGTAACAGTGATGATAACGAACATCTCTTATTGCCTCTTAGGTGCCCCAGAATCCCATTAAGTGGATATTAATTATCTCTATTGCTGGTGAGGAAGAAGGTAAGGCTGAGAGAGAGAATTGGCAGAAGGAGAATTGAACCCAGGTTTTTCTAAATCATGCATTTTCTGGAGAGTTAATATCACCCCCAAGGGGGTGAAAACTGGTTCTTGGGGGCCAAAAAATCTTACTCTTTTTATGTGAAGAGCACAGATGTACACACAGCACATAAATACATACATGACGTACCTAGGATACTAAAATTCCATGGGGAGGAAAGTTAGGAAAAACAATACCTCCTTAGAAGGTAACTGTGATGAAAAATTTGAGAAATACTGGTCTAACTTCACTATATCATTCCATTTCACACAATTAGATTATTATTCATACCATGCCATTAAGCACCTATAAGAAAAGGCTGCATGCTGTGTTCAAACACGGTCCCAGGGAAGGTGGTGGCCACTTTAGTTGCCATCATGGATGGTCCAGCTTAGACGTCACGTGCAAAGAATTAAAATACCTTCATATTTAAATTCCACAGAGTAAACTTTCTACCAACCAAAATAGAAAGTTAATGCACCACTAACGCTACCCACTCTCTGCCCTTGATGATACATGTTTAGATCAATGTACACAAACTAGACGAAAGAAAAACTCATTTAAACATTTTTAAATAAAATACTAGGAAAAAAATTAAAATAATAATTGAGTGCATTTAGAACATTATTATAACTCCACCTAAACCTTCCACGGGGGACATGGACTGCTCCTTCTCCTTTGGCTCCTGGAAAAACTGGAGATTTATGTATTAATTCCAGTCAATATATATCTGTAGAGTAAGAGAAAATGACTTGGTCCAGCCCACACTTCTTAAATGAAGAACGTGCTTTCAGAAACATGTACAAGTCTAGTCACCAGCAATGGCTTGACCAGTGTTATTCACTTAGGCCATTGCCCATGAGTCCATTTCAACTTGCCGTGTCTGGCTTCCTTCTTCTCGCTCTGTCAGACCTCCTGGCGGGGCATTCCAGCTCCCCACACCCACTTTGACCTCCCCACCCTCACTTCCCACTTTGCCCCCAGCACCGTCTCAGAAATGGCTGGGGCTTCCACTCCTGGATCCCCTCCGCTCATGCACTTGATTGTATCCAACCAACGGTGACCCTACTGTCACAAGGAACCAGACAGTCTTTTAACAGGGTGGCCCTACCTCTCTAGTCTGAGCGGCCCAGCCTCGCCCAGATTCCCCAGTGGCTGAGGGAGCCGGAGAGGAGGGACTTGCCGTCATCGGAGATTACCATTCCCTACAAATTGCCTTCCAGGCGTTCTTCGGACGGAAGCACGGCAGGGGCGCACGCGTTCCCTTGTAACACGGGGCCAGGCTGGTCCTGAGGTAGCTGCAATAATCCATCCAGTTGCCATAGCGGCCGTAAGCGTTCATTTACCACTCTGCGACCTGCAGCAATAATATATTATGCCTTTCGCCGGCGGGAGCCGCGCCAGCTGCAGCACGGGGCGGCCGTGTCGGCCATCAGTCACCACTCTCCTTCACAACCTTTTGTTCCCCGCTCATTACGGTGAATTATAACAGGGGACAGCACATTTTTCAGGAGAGTCTCTCCTGTTGGGTCTAAGCGCTAACTCATCCCAGGTTGTTCTAAGGCAGCCCGCACCGGCGTGGGGCAGTATCGCCCACGGGTCTTCCCTCTGCTCCCTCTCCGAGCACTTGGAATGGGTGAAAAGCAGAGGGTGTGCACTTTTCCACAAGGCAGGATAAAAAGCCACGCCACTCTATGTACTATAAATATTGGATACTGCCTTTTGGTGCACTCTGCCATGTCCCTGAAGGCCTGTCAGGGTGGTGAATTACATTACAGCACACTAAAGAGGCCATCGCGTCGGCGTCGGGCCCT
This sequence comes from Ursus maritimus, assembly GCF_017311325.1. Lineage (NCBI taxonomy): Eukaryota > Metazoa > Chordata > Mammalia > Carnivora > Ursidae > Ursus > Ursus maritimus. The sequence goes on along the minus strand of NW_024426119.1, from coordinate 13,728,313 downwards.
GGGCTGCTACTTCGAGATGAGCAGATCGCTTCCGAAGTCACAGATGGGAGGACAAGGAGCAACACCTCCACCCCATCAGCATTTTTTGAGAACGTTTCGCCGAAGTGGGGATGACAAACAACCCAAGACCATAAGCATTAGACTCTGGGTCAGGACACGAAGTCACTAGGAGAAATGAAGGGTAAAACGATCAGCTAAGATGACTCCCGATAGCCCCCAACTGGAAGCAAGCCAATGGCCATCAGTTGGTGAATGGATAAACAAACCGTGTGTCCTGTACCTCGCATACCGCGGAACACGACTCTGGAGGACCCCAGCAATCAAAGGAAATATTAATACGTGCAACACGGGTGAGTCTCAAAAACATTATGCTGAGAAAAAAACAGTTGAACACAAAAGACCATGTACGACGTGACTTCATTTGTATGCAATTCTAGAAAAAAAGCAAAACTATAGTGACAGAAAGCAGATCTGTGGTTGCCAGAGGTCAGGGGGGTGGGAGGGAAGGAATGGAGAACAAATGGGCCCGAGGGAGCTTTTTAGCTATATATTGATGGGTGGTGGTTATAGGATTGTACACAATCTCCAAAATTTGTCAAACTGTGTATTCAAAGCTGTTGAATTTTTTTGTACATAAACACTATCTTCATAGATGATTAAAACACACAAAAAAACAGAAAACAGAAGAGCACAGATTGTTGCCCGAGGGGAATTGCCCTGACTTTCCTTCCTCTGTGACAGCTCTATGAGACAGGAACAGAAGACAGGAACGGAAGTCTATAGGAAAACGAGTTACACTCACTATGTAAAAAGGAGCAAACCTCCCTTGTGAACTTGACCCTGTGGAGACCAAACACTTCGTGATCTCTGCAGTGTGGTGATCAACTCTACGCACCACCCCTGCGACCGCAAAGACCTGCCAGGTTCAGCTCAACTTCTGGTTAATTCCAGTTAGGTCTAGAAGGCACTAAAATGTTGGAATACAGAATTTCCCGGAGGTGTAATCTCAGGCAAGTGGTTTCACATCCGTGGAGTTCAAGATTTTTGTCTTTAAAAGTGAAGGGAGTTGGACATAATGGCTACTAAAGCTTTTAAATGGTACGACTGGGCCATACTTGGATCTCTGCAAGTTCTTTAATGGGTTGGCACCTTATGGTTCCATTTAGCTCTTGGGATTTCACCACTCCACCCTCAAGCTAAACCTAGCTGGTCTGAATGTCAACGTTTTGGACAATGGGCTGAGGGGCTCTAAGACACTTGGAGGGAAGATTAGCAGAGTTGACAGTGGACTTAATGCTGTGGTACTTTTCAGGCTGATGTTCCTACCTGGACACAGTAGCCGGTTTCTATTACGTTCTGATCCAGAGGTCCTTTTGGAAGATCTCCAGTGACTTCTCTGCTTTATTTTTAGTACCTTGGTGAGTACTTCCTTTGGAGCCCAAGAAAATGTTCAGATCTTAAGATGAGGATTTCTAATCTCACTTTTTCTAATGTAATTATGAGTCATTCAGCACATTAACATCTGTAATCTTAAGCTCCACCCCCCTCCCACCATCACTGATTTATCTTTTTCTCTTCAAAGATCCTGGAAGTAAGGAAGGGCTTTGAATGCTTGCCCTTGAAAAAAAATAAGATGGGAGACTCTGGTACTGGTGGCTAGCACTGCAGTAATTACCAAAGCAAAGTTTTTACAAAGTTAATCATTGACTTTTGCATCACTCACCAGTTCCCATGAGCAGGCATATCTCCTATGCATAAAAGCTACTAAGTCTTCAAGCAAACCCTCCTTCCTAAATGGCTGAATGAAAACTTAATCCATAATATCTTGGGAAGATCCCTCTTAATTTTCCTCAGAAGCACTGATTGTTTTTTTACCTGATGGATCTGGCTGAAACCTAAAATATCGGCAAAAGCCATAGCTAACGATAAAAATAACTATTTTTGGAGCCCCTAGTAATGGCCAGGTACTCAGCACATGGTAGATTTTTTTCAAACTTTGCAACTGGATGTGGAAACGGCAGCATAGTGAGCTCATGTCACAAGCCCAAGGCCACCCAGCGTGTGAGCATCAGAGCTGGAATATACACCCATGTCAGACCAAATCCAAAATCAATGCTCTTTCTTCTACTGCTTATTTTCAAACTTGAGAACCAGGGTTCTGTTTACATTTCTATTCACAAGGCTCATTATGTATGTTAAGCAAGATGCTTTGCAATTATTTGCCCACAAATAAAAAGGTATGTGTTTAGGTTTCTCATGTCTTGTACTTTGCTTCACATTAGCCAGGTAGCCTCAGGCAGACATTCACGTGAGCAGTGACCTGTAGTCAGTCCAGAAGACTATCCGTTGAAAGAATTTTCCTGTGACCGATGATGCGTAGCGTTGAGCTGCCAGAACACGGTGCGCACCTTGTGTGCACACACATACAGACACCTTTTCTCTTTAGTCTGGGTCTCCTTATCCTCCTTCAAAACACTCACTGTCTTTCGTCTTTAGATTTATGTGCAGAAGTGATAACAGAGACATACACTGGAGGGGAGGGGAGGACAAAGGAAGCTGAGCATAACGAGAGAGAAAAAGACACCAAAACTCACAACTCCAAGACCGGCCCCCCGCTGCCCTACACATTATGGAATAAACAAGGCTAATAACATTATCAAGCCCACAGAGCCCTGTTAGGGTTTAAGTAGCAGCTCACTGAAGGTCAAATTTATCAGATCTTCTTGTAACACAGTTGAAGAACAACCTTCTGCTCTTGGCTCACACTTGAGACTGCTCCGCCAAATCGAGAAAGCTGGAGGCAGGGGACGTGTATCCATCTTTGCTGGCCTCGTGCCCAAATCCAAGTCCACGGAGCTAGGCACAGCAGCATCTTCTGACGCTGAGACTCGCTAGTGGGTAAGAAGTAAGGCGACTTTCACGGTATTGTGGGAAAGACCCGGACCGTCGGGTTCTGCAGGACACTTTAAAAGTGGATTGACTGCCAGGCTTCAAGTTCGACTTTTCATGTTTCTTATGTTTTTCACATGTTAAATTAGCTTAAGAGTGTCATTTCTGGTCTGTTCCATCTTGTGCTGGCTCTTGCAGTCACTCTTCCGAGGAGTTCTTGTTCCTCGCTATAATCAAGGTCATACTTAAAAGGGGATGTTATTTCTTGATCAGGGTTCCGACATGATTCTGTTTTCAGTGTGAAGGTTCAGCCAATGTTTTAGAGGACAGGGCTGACAAGGGGAAGACTGAAGAGGGCCTCGGCCTGGCGAGGGCCCGCATCGGTTTCTATCCTCCACGTACGATGTCTTTCACCGCAGCCGCTATCTCGGGGACCCAGCGAGTGTGTCTATAACACGAGGATAAATGTATCACTACTGCTCGCCAAACAAACCATAAAACAGAGGCCTCTGCCACGGTCGGTTGGCCGACCATCACGGTGAAAGGAAAACCGCACACACACGTGCGTGCACACTCACACAAGGTCAACTAGCTGTCAGGGAAATCCTATAAACTGAAAAACTGCAACACAGGCCGAACATGAGAAGCACCTGGGGAGCTTTAAAAATTCCTGAAGCCCAGCCCACCCCACTCCCGTTCCCCAGGAGTCTGATTTAACTGGTCTGAAATGGGGCTTGGGCATCGATATTATTTAAAAGTCCCCAGGAGATTCTGCTGAGCAACTAGAAGGAGGCCCCCTGCTCTAGACCCAGCCAGCCTCGGTGAATGCTGTAGGAGGGACTCAGCACGTCCTGCTCCACTGGACACAGCTGTAGGTGGAAGAAATCCCAAATCCGTGCATGGTAAACAGCACGGCCCAGATTTCTCAAAGCCGGTATTTCCAGAGGGCAGGGAGCCCTTTCCAACGGGTGTCCCTGCAGAAGGCTAGAAATATGTCAGCCGCGAGCGTAACACTGAAAACCGCATGCTGGACCCCACGGCGAGGATGCTCCGTGCCCAGCGTGGGCTGGACCCCCGCCGAGAGTGACCCGGGTTTGGCCCAAGGCAGACACGTCAGAGCTTCCGCAGGGTCCGCAGCTCGGAGATGTAACCGATGCCTGAGGCGAGCATGAGGTACAGGACAGAACACCAACGAGAAGCAAACAGCCCGCTCTGGTTTCAGGATGAAAAATGCCAGGGGCTGGTCGGCTTTCAGGCAGAGGGGAAAGAGGTTCCCGCTGAACGTGAGCAGCACATCCAGGAACACGGGGCCGGGGTGGAGAGACAACCCATAAACCAGCATTTCCCTCCCCACGCTCTCTCTGAAAATCCGAGCGCATCGTCATATGAAACGATATGTCACGGTGGGGGGAGAGGAATCCTCCTCTCTCTTTTCGAAGGGAAGTAAGTGTTCCAAGGTTCCTGCTGGAGGGAGCCGGCACCGCAGGACTGACATCTCTGGGGACGGAGAAGAGCCTTGGCTCCCTGCGTGCAGGCGGGTAGTGCCAACTGGCCGGCACACGGGGCTGGCTCGCCTCCAGGCGACAGTGGCTTGCCTGAGCCCCTGTCAGGGGAAACGCTGTTATATCGCGGCAGCCGCAGACGAGAAGGTGAGGGAAAGAATGAGGCTCTCCAGGCGACGACTGCCAAGAACAGAGCTGCTTAGAAGAAAGAAGGCTCCTCACTGTTCAGGGAGAAAAGGGGCTCTTTCTTCAAATTCCTTCCATTTAATCCACACCCCTCCCCCACTCCCCGGCAACAGGCACAAAAAGATGTTCCATCAAGAAGTGTTGGTAGATACAAAGGGATAGAGTCAAAACTGCATTTGGGAGAAAGGAAAAGGAGTGGTTCAGGCCAGGGGCGGACGAAGACAACTCACACGGGTACGTGTGCTCAACTACGACAGTGCACGTGGTGAGCCCTGAAAGCGTGAGGTCACCTCTGTTTGTGGGGAAGCCAGGGCCACCTAAAGTCACCTCATCAGCCCAAAGGGCCAGAGGCAAACCTGGTCGTCGACCCAGTTTCCGATCCATGAGACGAACGGGGTCTGCTTTCTGCCCCCTTTCCACCCAGGAAATGGTGGTGAGGAGTCCTCCCCACAGTCGGATGCGTTGCGGGTCAGGGGTGTAGTGGGGTCCCCCGCTCTGAGTTCAAGTAGGGCTCACCCGAGGATTCAGGCAGGTCCAGAGGAGAGAGGACACTCCGTGGGGGGGCTGGTGTTATATGCGGAAGAGTCAAGGAGGCTCCAGGAAGGAGACAGATTTTCCAAAAGGAGAGTGACTCAAACAAAACGCACCTTGTAAGAACGGGCCAGGATCAGACGGAGCGCTGGTTCTGCGTGGAGCCGCGCATTCTCTGCCCCAGCTGTCCTGTGCCTCGTGGGAGAACAGCCACAATTGCACGGGTGAGTAAAAACAGAATAAAAAAGAGCCATTTCCCCCAAACCATGAGCGGCCCCTAGTGAAAACAAGGGTATGGTGTCTGCTTTGCTGCCGGCCGCCTCAGTAGTGGGAGCTGGTACCTAAGCGAGGGTACTGGCGGGACCTGCAGCGCTCGTGGCCTTCTGAGGGCCAGGGCGCGGAGTCTCAGCGCCTTGGGGGCGGCCATCTGTGGGCATCACAAGTCAACAGGCAGCAGCAATGCCCCCCCCAGCCCGTGGGCATCTCTGGTGGTGGGTCTCAGGTCCGTGCTGTTCTCAGCATCAGCAGCTTCAGAAGATGGTGCCGCTTCGAGCCACGGGGAACGTGAAAGGCAGCCGAAACGGCCGGCTCACCTGAAATACGCCCCGATGTTTAAAAGACTGTGGGGAAGGGGAGGGATGTAAGTTCTTTCCAGAACGGATGGGAACAAAACTATTGAGAGAACCTATTTTTTATTCCCAGGCAAATACGACCCAAGAAATACAAGTGGCTGGTGTTAAAGAAGAAAAATAAAACTGAATGAAAACATTTCTTTCCTTTTGCTTGTGATGCAGACGCAAGGCGTCATCCATTTAAAAGAAACAAAATCCATTTTTTTCTTTCCACTCCAAAATGCCAACATTTACAAATGAGTTATAGGAGTCACTTCTGGAAGGCAAAATACTCTCCATGGTTCATGTCCTCAGTCACTAAACTAATAGTCACTAAAAATAGAGGAAGTTCCCAGCTAGGGCTAGCCTCTGTCAGGGATAAGTAACAACAACACTTAATTTATGCCAGGCGTTTTAACATAAGCAACCTCATTTAATCCTTATGACCCCACTGTGACAATCACTATTTATTCCTACTTTAAAGATGGGAAAATCGAGGCTTTGAGAAGTTAAGTGGCTTGGCCAAGATCATCCAAATATTAAGGGACAGAACCAGGTCACACACTTCTAGCTCCAGATTCTTTTCATCCCCTACAACCATTCCCCCATATGGAGTATAAGGACATGGCCCTACTTACTCCCTGCTTTCAAGAAACCATGCTATTAACCCCTTAGTGGATATATCACATTTGCAAATATCTTCTCTCACTCAGTAGGTTGCCTTTTCATGTTGTTGATGGTTTCCTTTGCTGTGGAAAAGCTTTTAAGTTTGATGTAGTCCCAATAGTTTATTTTTGCTTTTGTTTCCCTTGCCTGAGGGGACAGATTCAGAAAAATATTGCTAAGGCTGATGTCCAAGACATTACTTCCCAGGTTTTTTTTTGTTTTGTTTTGTTTTGTTTTTTAGAGTTTCAGGTCTTACATTTAGGTCTTTAATTCATTTTGAGTGTATTTTTGTGTATGCTGTAAGAAAGTGGCTCCGTTTCATTCTTTTGCACATAGCTGTCCAGTTTTCCTAAGGCCATTTATTGCAAAGACTGTCTTATCCCCATTGTATAGTCTGCTTCCTTTGTTGTAGATTAATTGACCATATAAGAGTGGGTTTATTTCTGGGCTCTCTACCCTGTTCCATTCGTCTATGGGTCTATTTTTGTGCTAGTACCATACCATATTGGGGTTAATATCCAAACTATATAAAGAACTCATATAACTCAACAGCAAAGGAACAAATAATCCAATTAAAAATGGGCAGAGAGCCTGAACGGACATTTTTCCAAAGAAGACATACAGATGGCTAAGAAACACATGCAAAGATGATTAACATCATTAAGCATTAGGGAAATGCAAATTAAAACCACAATGAGAGAACACCTCCTATCAGAACGGCTAGTATCAAAAATACAAGACAAAACAAGTGTTAGCAAGGATGTGGAGAAAAAGGAGCCCCTGTGCCCTGTTGGTGGGAATGTAAATTGGTACAGCCACTCTGGAAAACAGCATGGAGGTTCCCCCCCACATTAAAAATAGAATTATCGTATGATTCAGTAATTCCACTACTGGGTATTTATCTGAAGAAAACAAAAACACTAATTTGAAAAGATGTATGCACTCCTATGTTTATTGCAGCATTATTTACAACAGCCAAGTTATGGAAGCAAGCCACGTGCCCACGGGCAGACAAAAGAATAAAGAAGATATGCAGGCCACGTGCGCACACACACACAGAGGAATATTACTTAGCCACAAAAAGGAATGATATCTCGCTATTCAGGATGACATGGCTGGACCTAGAGGGTATTACGCTAAGTGAAGTCAGACTGAGAAAGATAAATACCATATGATTTCACTTACCTATGGACTCTGAAAACATAACAAATGAACAGACAAAACCAGAAAGATATGCAAACACAGAGAACAAACTGCTGGTGGCCAGGAGGGAGGTGCGTGGGGGATCGGTGAAGGGGATTAAGAGGTACAAACTTGCAGTAATAAAAAGTCCCAGGGATGTAAAGCATAGCATTGGGAATATAATCAATAATACCGTAACAACTCTGTGAGGTGACAGATGCTAACTGCACTTATTGTAGTGACATTTCACAACGTACGTAATTGTCAAAGCACGATGTTGCAGACCTGAAACAAATGTAATTTTGTTCAACTATACTTCAATTAAAAAAAAATAAGTCATGAGACTCAGACTCATATAAACAATCAGAAACTAGAACTTGGTGGGGCGCCTGGGTGGCTCAGTTGGTTAAGCGTCTGCCTTCGACTCAGGACATGATCCCAGGGTCCTGGGATCGAGCCCCACGAGGGGCTGCCTCCTCAGCTGGGAGCCTGTTTCTCCCTCTCCCTCTGTCCCTTCCCCCCCCTTGTGCTCTCTCATTCTCTCAAATAAATAAAATCATAAAAAATAAGAAACTAGACCTTGACTGTATTTTCCCCTCATTCCAAAAGACGGGGGCTGAAGGGAATGATACCATAATTCAGGCAGGAAGAAATCAACAAAGGTTGGAGTTGCCCGAGAGTTGTTCTAGAGAAGGTGAGATAGGAGGATTCTAACAGGCATGGCTGAGTTGAAGTGTGTTCTGAGCAGTGACAGAGAGAAATTCGAGCAGTCTTTCTAAGCGGAAGCTGCACGATGAAATACAGGATAATGGTGCTGTCCAGTTGTCCGTTCTCCTGCAAACACCGCTGAAGCACCTAGCGTGCGCCAAGCACCTTGCCGTGCCCAGGAGTACGGGTACCTGAGTCACGGTCTCTCCCTCGAGACGCCCGAGCCTGCTGTGGTGAGGCAGCTGAACCCCACGTGGTGCCCAGGCCGGCCAAACTATCTCATACGATCCACAGTGAAAACGCTGCAAGGTGCCAGTCCAAATCTTGCTTGGCTTCTCCGGTTAGGCTGTTTATCAGGACTGCCTCGCAGAGATAAAACCTCTCAATACAGAGCTAGAGGGGAAAAAACTCAGCATGTAAAAATAAACTGCCCAAATAGTGTTCCCTCGCCACTCCATTTGGCATCCAGTATTACTACACACGAGAGCAAGCCACGCCGCTCTGGACTTGATCACAGAGCAGCTGCGAAGTGTGGGGACACAAAGCACCAACACAGAGACCCCTCCACTTCTGTTCTAATCGCTGCAGCCTCATCTGAACTCTGGAGCTGGACGCTTCCCTGCAGGATACAAGGAACAGGTCGATGGGCTGCTTTTTATTTTATTTTTTAAAAGATTTATTTATTTGAGAGACAGCGAGAGAGCGTGCACGAGCGGGAGGGGCAGAGGGAGAGAGAATCTCGGACAGACTCCAAGCACAGAGCCTGACGTAGGGCTCGATCCCACCACCCTGAGATCACGACCGGAGCTGAAAGCAAGAGTCCGACGCCCAACCGACCGTGCCAGCCAGGTGCTTTTTAATCTTCTCCTTGTCAACAGCTGCCATGCTGCAGTCACCACAGATCTTGCGGTGGGATGTGAGAAATGGTGCTGACACACTCCCACAAATCTTTAGCAGTAAATTTCCCACTCGGCAGCTCCTTACATCTTTATCTGACCTTGGTTAATAAGTGAAATCAACTGATACAGCTTCTGTTTCCTACCATCTATTGCGTGCCACAAATACTGGTTTCGCAAAAGGGATGAGAGGGATCTTTGAAGACCATGGGAGCTTTCAGGGCAGTTTCAAGCTCTGTACGGTAGGAGATACACATCTTGACTCTGAGTATCTGGACATACTCAAAGGGGAGACTTTCTATTTACACCTACGGGTAGGACTCCAATCCTCCTCATTCGTGGAGGATGAAAGCTTGGACTCTGTCGAGGTGTGTCTTGTGAGAAGGGTCCTGATTTGCTCCCCACTGGGTCCGCCCTTCATACTTATTGACCTATGTAGGGTGTCAACTAGATTTAACAGAAGTGAGCAAGCAGGCTGCCGCCAAAAACTTCAAGGGAAAATCCTATCCGACCTCCACGTTTCAGGAGAAATGTCACCTCTTCCGGAACTTCTAGGACTCCCCCGGCAGAATTGATTATTTTCTCTTGGGAACCTCAAGTACTTTGTGAGTCTTATTCAGCTGTTGTCATATTCTGAATGGGATGGCGAGCTCCCTGAGGGCAGAACCCAGTTTTGTTTCTCTTTGCAAAACTGGGTTCTGCCCAGTTTTGTTTCTCTTTGCAACCATTTAGTAACTGGCAGATTTTAGTTTAATTGGTAATTATTGAAAAAACTGGACATTTCTCTCCAGTTATTTCTTGTATTGACTTGCCACATTTATGGGGGTTTTCCATTTTTTAAAGACAATCTTAATATGTACGTGTGTGTGTGTGTGTGTGTGTGTGTGTGTATTATTTCAGATTGCTGGGATTTCAGATTAAGAACTACGAACATTATGGATCAATCCACGTAAAGCGAATGTTGGTTATACAGATGCTCATTTCACGTTAGCTGTCGAACTGTTACCTTAGATTTAATTGGACGCTGACTTTCTGCCTTTAAAATTCAAGGAGGGCACATATTGCATGGTGCGCTGGGTGTTATACGCAAATAATGAACCATGGAACATTACATCAGAGGCTAAGGATATACTGTATGGTGACTAACATAATAAAAAAATGATTATTAAAAAAAAAAAGAAAAAAGAATAAAATTCCTAGTCCTAACTACCACACAAATATTTTCAAAAAGATGCTAAATATTCTCGTGAATTCAACATAAAACAAGAACTCACATTTTAGAGCAAGAAAGGTTTCCGAAACTATTTTTACAAAGTTTCAACTGCCGCATCTCGCTGGGAAAGCAATGGAGGCTGAGTCAAGTGTACAGGTCTTACTCAAGGCCACGAAGCCAGGATGCACCAGAAGGAGGAATGGGACCCAAGCAAGAAGGCCCACTTTCAATCCTGGCAGTCTCAGTGCCTCTCTCGTGCTTCCTTGTGGCATTGTTTTCAATTTATCCACTTTGTTTATTCCACTGAGAACAGAACAGTCTACATACATACACTCTCCAAAGGGGCCAGATGATGTTTGAAATTACAATAACGGTAGGCAAGCTTTTAAGTAGGATGGTGCATTATTGAAAACAGAAAATCATAAAACACATCGTAATCACCGGCACAATTTTAAACAAGATTGCTTTACCTGGTTTTGTTTTCTTTCTTGTTAGATATTTTCACCAGCAGGTTTCTAACAAAAAGAAGCAGGGAAAGTAGATTCTCTAGCTGGAAATGTGATAGCATTATGTTCAGTGATGAATAGAAGTATTTCTCTTATTTTGATCACGCCTTGCCCACAGTATGAACTCGATAAACATTTGCTCAATCGAATTATTATTACAATAGCTTGTTGCTTTTTTCCCCCACTAAGCAATAATAACTTTCATTTGTATAATGCTTTACGGCTTACAAAGCATATTCTTCATATATTACCATTTTAGTCTCACAGCAATTCCAAAAGGTAGATATTAATTCTTCAATTTACCAATCAGGAAACAGAGGCCCAGGTAAGTTGGATAATTTTTCCAAGGTCAAAATTACTCCGAAGGTGTTGGTCTGTTAGGAAAACATGGACGATATAGAAGAAAATGGAGGTCTTTCAGGGGAAGAAGTATGGCAGAGTGGTTAAGAGTGGGGCTCTGAACTCCAACTGTCTGGCTTCCAATCTGGCCTCTACTAAGAACAAGCTCTTTAACCATGCCCAGGGTACGTAAGCATTCTGTATTTCAGTCTCCTCCTGTGGGAAACAAAAGTTACACCAGTAGCTACCTTGGAGTGTGTTAGTAAGGATGACTTGTGTAAAGTGTTTGGCATTTACTGAGTAGCCATCTTAAGGACTCAATAAATAGTAACTGCTGTTGCTATTATGATTGCTCCTTCTGTCCTGGGCAAGTATCTTAGCAGGTCCCAACATCTCTTCACCCATCAAATATATACCCAGTCTATTAGAAGTTGTAGAGAGAGCTCTGAGTTAGGGGCATGAGTCTGTGGCTCAAGCACTAGAAGTACTGGGCTTAAGTCCTGCTGCTGTCCTTTGTCAGATATGAGGTCATGAGCAAGTTATCTAAGCTTTCTGATGGCCAATTTCTGCATCTATGAAATGGGACAATAACCCTAGTTATATCAGACCTACAGTGTTGACGTACAGATTAAATCAAGTGAGATCTGAAGAGAAAGTACCATGAAGTCTATAAGGTATGATGCAAATGACTTCATTTATTTATCATTTATTCATTTGTTCATTCATTCATTCATTCATAGGCTGTTAGCATCCTTGCCAATGCCAGGCACTGTACGATAGAGCAGTGATTCAAAAATGAGTTAGGAGAGCAGGGGAGACAGACATGTAAGATGGTAAATGACTATTACTGAAATAGATACCGTGGGGGCTACAAGAGCACTTGCAAAATGGGAACACAGCCTACAATCCTGTTGGAGAGAAGACTAACACCCTTTCAACGCCCACATTTAGGAACTTTGGCAGGGAAGGCAGGTGAGGACTCCATTGTGCCTGTCATCTTTCTTCCAGCATGGAAGAACGTAAACCCAAAAGTCTTTTTAGCTACGGTTTCATCAGTTCCAAGACACCATTTAACAACTTGGCTCTTTTTCCCCAGCAATGCAATGGTGGAGCCCACTGTCCAGGATTTGTTGTAGTTCCTTAATTTTTTTAAATATCTTTTTTTTTTTTTAAAGATTTGAGAGAGGGCACGCACGCATACACATGTGTACAAGTGAGCGTGAGCAAGGGGGAGGGGCAGAGGGAGAGAGGAAGCAGATCCCCCCTGCTGAGCACGGAGTCCAATGCGGGCTCCATCTCAAGACCCTCAGATCATGATTTGACCCAAAACCAAGAGTCAGACGCTTAACCGACCAGGCCACCCCAGTGCCCTGTAGTTCCTTTAAATAGACACTTACTAAAGACCTACTTTGTGCCAGTTATTTTGGTAAAGATAGAAAGGACATTTTGCTCAGCCCTGCAGGGGGCTGTGGTTTAGGGGAGCAGACAGACTCACATACTAATTATTCCAGAATAAGGTGCTCATGGTTGAGACACAGGTAGGCAAAGGGCTCAACATTAAAATGGTGAAAGGGAGGCCAGGGAAGGCTTCCGGGAGGAGATGACACTATCTTAGTCTTAAATGGTAAGAGTTAATTAGATGGGGAAAAAGAGGAGGCTGAGAAAAGGAGAAGCACCAACAAAGGTAGAGACTACTCTGAAGGAGTTAACCATTTATTTCAGTAAACTGATATATTTTCTTCTCAAATATAAATACTTGGTCTCCAAATATAATCACAGTATGTCACCTACCTTTCATGGTTTGTCTTTAAAGGAGCTTTATAAACACAACCACTATTCAAAATTATCTGTGCGGTATGTTTGATTTCAGAGTCTTCTTTTATTTTCTTCAACCAGAATACCTTGAGAAGGGAATAATTAGTGATCTGCTTTGATTCAATGTCTCCTTTGAAATAGTGCATCTACTTTATTTCTCCAATTGGATAAATAAATCATTCAGAAACCTGACTAGGGGAGCAAGCAAATCTAAAATCTGAGCTAGATTTCTGGTGGTCAAAGGATCATATCTCATTACAGAAGATGTTTGATATAAATATTAATTTTCTTAAAGTCGTAATGGCACTGATGTCATACAGAGGATGTTCATACCGGATTAAACATCACACTCAAGTTACCTGAGTCTCTGCATGTGTGGGGAATCAAATTCTATTTGATCCTGATAGGAAGAGTTGTTCTGGAGTTAGCAGGCTAATGTGGTCCACAGCCTCTTTACCAAAACTTCAGATTATTTAAAATATTACTGTGGCCTGTCTTGGCTAGAGGTAGAGAGAGAGGAAAGTGGGATTTTATAATATCCTACACAATATAAGTTTTGCCCCCAATAAATGACTATTTATTAAGTGCCTAGTATATGCGAACATGAGACAGATGCTCATTTAATCATATCTCATTGTACTCAATCTTCCCAAGCCCCCCTGAGGAAACCAAAGCACAAAAGGATTAAATTGTCTTATTCAAGGTCAGGTAACTAGGACTTAGCAACGGTTGTCATGAGAAATAAATGAGATAAAACATATGTGAAATGCCCAGCCTGGTAACTCACAGCTAAGCAATAATGGTGGCCATTGTTGTCATTAAGAAAATCGAACTCGGCTAATTGTCCACCAAATGTATCACTTGGAAAATGTACTATGTATGAAGAGGGCTCCTGATGGTTGGTCGCAATATGAGACCATCCCTGCTGCCCGCTCACCAGATTTGCACAGAAACTCGGCACAGGCGCCTTCTTGGGTGGCTGACAACTCATGAGAGAGAAGCAAGGACCCTTACCATTCTGAGCCACGTGGGCCCGATTCTCTCCCAACAAACCAGAATATCAAAACCCTTCCAACACTGAAGTCTGCAAATGGGCACACCCATTAAAACTGTGCCTGCTAATAGATCCATAGGGACACATTCCAAGGTTAATTATATGAAGGATTTTGGGAACTATAAAAACCAGGATGACCAGTGTCCATAGCAGAGCCAATCCTATTGGGCACTTCTGTGACAAAGGAATAGAAATTAAGTGTTCCTTTTCTTTCTCTTTATGTCTATTGGACAGGGGACTGTAATAGCTATTCTGTGACTACTTGCCTCTGTATGACAGATAGAGTGACAAACAGAAATACAGATCCACAGAGGTCAAGGTAAGTATTTTTTAAAACCACTGTTTTCCTGAAACATTCAGATAAGTGCAGGTAAAGTGGGCAGCTTGGTCTGCGTACTTTGAGTCCTGCAACTTCAGAGGAGAGGCTCAGGAGCCCTGGGCTTGGGTCCTACTTCAGCCATGAACTTGATAGAGACTTTGCTCCGATAACCTCATCTGTAAACTTAGGTATTAGACAAAATCAGAGTGTCCTGCAGCCCCACAGAACACATGAGAGCGCCGCAAGCTTTAACATAAAAGAATCCTTCACAAAAATAAAAAAACACAACCGTGACAAAAAAAAAAACCCCACAAAACCCCAACAAACCATAAACTGGGCCCACACTTACATCCCTTTCTTGGAGAGCCACAATGCTAATGGTAGCATATTAAAGAATCCGAACTCCTGTGGGAAACAGACCTATTATTGTCACTCAAGTAATCATTTTCAAATTTAGTGGACTGTGACACGTAACACCTTTAAACATCTTGGGAAACTGGTAGAATGCACTTTTAGAAATACTACATGATCCTGAAGGTTCCCTCTGCTGCTGGATTCCATGATCCTCCAGAGAAGGTTTCATTGTGCCATATACGTTTATGGTAGAGACACACCTGTGAACATCTTTCTCAATTGCTCTCCCATCCAACACTTAAGACCTCATCATCAACCCATTGCCAGGTTTGGAAATGGGGGTTGTGGGGCTTGCCATATGGCAGGCTGCCTTCTCTTCTTTCCTGCAGCCAATGAAGATCGTAAACATTTTCCTCATAAGCCCCCTAAGTAAACGGAAATAAGACTTTCCGTGGAATGAAGAAAGAAATTTTCTGAAACTAGGGTCTGAGATTCTGGACATTTCTTCCCAGTTTACAGAACCACCTGGCTCCATTATTTCTCTCACTGCTACAAAGACTAGATTAGTTTTGAGGCCCCGTCCCACTCCAAAATTCCATGACTCCATAGAGACAAGTTAAAGAAAGGTTTTGTTTTGTTTTTCTACTTTATCATAAAATCATCAGCTTATGGCTGATGCATTTAACAAACATGTGGCTCTTATGAAATCCCTCTGGCCAGGACAGCCGCCAGGAGCAAACACGCCAGTCGTCTCCCCTGCCTTCCTAAAGCCGGCCCCAGTGCTGGCTGACCCTCTTAGGAAGTAGGTGCCGGAGCTGCTGTCGCACTTTATGCACCAATTTAGGTCACACATTTGTGCATCCGATTAAAAATAAAAACTCCCACTCCAAAGGTTGTCCAGTTGATGCTGTGGCCCACTGGGATGGCTGACGAGCTGTCTGCCCACCTGATCTAATAAGGGGGGCAGCGACTGCAGATTCAAATGACCAGGAAAGATGAACCACTGACACACCAGTTTCCCCTCAAAATCACGTTCCCCATGTTCCAGGGCGCTCCTCTCATTCGGCCAGTTCTGCCCTTCACTCGCCCAGGAGCTCTGCATCCCCGCCACCATCACCATGTTTTAGCTGTGTGCTCTCTAGGCCTTATTTCAGGGAATCCTCAGGGCACCCCTATGAGACAGACACTATTATTATCATTTACAAGTAGGGAAACTGAGGAACAAAGAAATGAAGGAACTTGCCCCAAGATCACACAGCTAGGGAGAAGCCGAACTGGGATTTAAGACCAAGCCATCTCTCCTCAGTCTCCCCTCTTAACTACCAGGTTACAGAGGCTTCATTCACCTCGTCATCAAGGTCAAGAGCAAATGTCGCCTCCTTCAGAAAGCACTTTCTCAGTGATCTCAGCCCCCACCCGTCTCCTTTCCCCTCTTTGCTATCCTTCCTCGTTCACCTTCTCTGCCTTAGGTTGTGTCGTGCTGTTTTTTTTTAAGTTTTTATTTTAATTCCAGTTAGTTAACATACAGTGTTATCTTAGTTTCATTTTTTTAAGTTTTTATTTTATTTATTTATTTAGATTTTATTTATTTGACAGAGAAAGGGAGCACAAGTAGGCAGAGTGGCAGGCAGAGGAAGAGGGAGAAGCAGGCTCCCTACTGAGCAGGGAGCCCGATGTGGGGCTCAATCCCAGGACTCCGGGATCATGACCTGAGCTGAAGGCAGATGCTTAACTGACAGAGCCATCCAGGCGCCCCTAAGTTTTTATTTCAATTCCAGTTTGTGTATGGCTTCTAATCCGACTGTGAGCCTCCTGAAGCCAGGGATCAAATATCACTTCGAGCTCTGCTACAAGGCCCGGCACAGCACTGGGTGCCTGGCACAGCCCACTCAACAGAAACCTGTCCCCAGGTGACTGCGCTGATGGCCTTACGACGGCCCTGGACCATTCCCAACCTTCCCATACCTACCATACAAACACACCTGGTCCTGGGGCCTAGAGCCACAAGGAAAGAAATCTAAGTGACCAAGAAGAAAACGTTTATCGCCCAACGATATACGAGACAGAGACTTCCAAGTACCGATGGGACGAAGCAACTGCATTGGTGTTGACGTGAAGTGTCTGCTCTGCCACCTCAGATCTGGCCGAGGATATACGTGGGCAGAAGCCTCTTCCTTTGGAGAGATGTCTCTGGCTATGAATGGGCCCAGGAAAGGAGGACGGAGGAAGGGGAAGAAGCCATGATGGCTTTAATGGTTCAATCCCCGGATATATGTTGTCAGCCTGGCCTGTCTCCAGGAGCACGGAGAACTGCCAGCTCCAGCCAACCCCGAACACAGGCTGCGCTGACACAGATTGTATAACTGAAGGTAAGCGCTAAGCCCTCGTCAGCTCTGTGCCCCCTGGGGTCCCAGCCTAAACACAGTAACTGATGCAGCCACCACGTGGATGGATTTGCACATACCAACGTGGAAGGTCTGCACGGAACTAGGTGGAGAGGTGCTGCGGTTTGGATTTTGCTTGGCACAGCGCACCGGCCGCAGACGGCTGGATTCTTTTAGGACATGGAAGGAGACCCGATCCTGACCAAACGCAGCTTTCCTCCTCCTGTGGCCACAAGGCTGGAGGGTGCGAGTGGCCTGCTTTGAATTCTGAGTGCCTTTGCTTTTCTGGAAGTTTTTCAGTTGGGCTTTCTTCTTTAATGCCTTCAATTATCACAGTTCAAATGATTATATTCCCAGCACCTCCACCCAATAGCCGCAGAAGTTTGGCATTTCCTGTACCGACGAGAAAATGACCTGGCAGCAGACTGAGCATAAGCCTGGCTCTTTAGCTTTTTTTCTGATGCAGCCTTTAATTTATTTTTTCGTCCTCTCTCTCTCTAACTGCTAGGGAAACAAGAGATTAGTGCAGATGGATGGAAATATTTTTTCTGTCTCAGCATTTGCTGTCAGACCCAAATACTAGGAAGGTTCTCATATGATGTCTCCAACAGCATGGAAATTCCCAAACCCATCTTAAGCTATAATCACCTGGCCCCAGATGGAAGGCACAGATCAAAGCCGGCCTTTTCTGAGTATAGCCCCCGGACATGGCTCTGAGAGTTCTATTTGAGGCTATACGGTTTCTCCCTCTTCTACTTTATCTTAGCCATTTCTGAGCTGTCCTCAACACCCTGGTACACTGTCTTGGATACCATGACATGAACGCTTGGCGACCTTAATACACCCACCTGCCCAAACATAGGTGTTGACGTTCACTGATATTCACAGCTCCCATGAGCCATTGCTGAAGCACTCACTTAGAAAGGGTGATTTGGGTCTGAAAGGACCTATAGTCACCCTGGGGAAATAAAAGACTTGCTCAGGAGGACTGGCAACAAGAGGCCAAGTAATGGCAGAACGTAGGTGTGACATACATTCAAAGGAAATTAGATGGTTGCAGGAAGCGGTGAAGACAATATGGAGACGATGCCATTCACAGGCATGAAGAACAGATACGGTTTTAAAAGGTGGGGAGAGTATTTCTGGTATGAGTAAATGCATCTCACACCTGCCATGCCTCCCATTGCCAGGACACCTATAAATAGCGACCATACCACACGTCAGACAATGAGATGCCTACATGTACCATCTCATTTAATTCTTATACTTCTGAGGAAGATATATGAGCTCTATTTACACGTAAAAGAAACGGAAGCTTTCAGAGGATAGATGACTTGCCCCCACGATGAAGAGCCAACAGAGGAGATCAGCTCTCATTCTAAAGTCTGTGCTTTTGTGGCCCACAGCATGGAAGTTAGAAGCTAGAGTCTGTTTGCCTCCGGTGGGTGGTGATGGGGCAGGGGGGCCCCTGCTCATCAGAACGCAGGCAGGGGACGTGGTTCACGAGGCAAAGATCTCACGCGGGAAGAGCGGTGATGCAGAACGGAGGAAGTGGGCAGTGGGAGCGAATGGCTGACCACCGCCAAGCTTGGGAGAGACCTAAAGAGGCTGACGTTCATTTCCCTTAGACCTAGAGCAACGAACCACTTCTGGGCAGTGCTGGAAAGGAAGTTGGCATCCTCTGGTTTGTGGCCTCCTGGCAAAGAGGTCGTACTTGCTCGTGAGGTTTCCCTTCCGTTCCTCTGCTCCCTGCTCAGCTCACTTCGCCGGTGGCACCTCCCTCAGCTTCATCTGAAGCCCTTTCTGAGCATCTTGATGAAAGAGTTCTACCGAAGGCTACAGAACTCAGCAGGAATGGCCCAGTTAGCTCTGCGAGCACATCCTGGGAGGCCCGGTGGGCAGTTGTGGATTTCAGCCCTGCTTAGTATGAAGCAGCTCAGACACTTACGCATTCCAACCGCAGGGACAGGGATCCCTTGATGGGGCTCTCCCGCTAGGATATTCAAGGGGAGGTTCACCAGTGGGTGGTTTAAAGTCAAAGATTTGTATCGAGTTATCCCTTACTCTCAACTTAAGGGAAGAGGAAGACAAGAAAAGCAAGGTAGGTTTAGTGCCTACTATTTGCCAGCAATGCCCTTCCTTCATTTCATATTTCCACCCCTGTAAACCTCTTAGAGTCTCGCGAAATAGGACCTATCCCATTTAACGTAGCCCATGGAGTCTTAGTAGCTGGTCCATAGTCAGGCAGCTAGTAAGTGGTAGAGTCTGGTTTGAAAGAGAAGTCCATCTGACTCCCACCCCTGCAGGGCTTTCGTGCTCTGCGGCAGCCTTTCTGGAGCTGCATGGATTATTTTTGGAAACCGACACACTCATATGCCTCTCTGGATAAGATGAGGTGTGGCCTCTCGCCAAGGAGGATACCCTTGGGCTAGCTGGCGTAGGAAGCCTGACTGGAATTCACCCTGGGATTCAGGTTTGGCGGGTGGAGGGTGGGGTGAGGAGGCTTTCCGATTGCAGGAGGCTCTGCAGAGCTTCCTGGGAAAGCCCCCCATCCAAGGGAATGAGCCTCGACAGCCAAAGCGTTAAGACCAGGGTCGAGGTCAGAGGGGAGAGTCATTCTGCGCTTTTGTTAGGTCCCATACCCTGTGCCCTCATACCTCCGTCCGCAAAGTAGAATAAAAGAGTTTGTGAAAACCCCCAGGGCCTGGGGAGTGGAAGGAAGGCAGCGCTGCCTGACGGCAGGCAGAGGTCAGAGCAGCCAGCAGGAGTTGGGGTGCAGTGTCCCGCAGGTGGAGAGTACAGTGGCCTGAGGAGTTTGCCAGGCAAACTGCCAAAGGACTGGGGCAAACTAGGGGAGAAGGTTGGTCTCGGTCTCTAGTCACTGCAGCCCCAGCAGCAAGGGTCACTCCAGATGTTGGTGGCCTACAAGTGACAGCTGGGAGGACTGGCTTCAGAAGCACCCTGAGTCACCTTCTGGGTGAAGCAGATACAAGGGGGTGGTGGGTAAAGGAGAGGTCCTACTTGAGATTCTTGGGATCCATACATGACATAAATTATATTGAGTTATGCCACATTATGCCACAAAGGGGTGCTGCCCAGACCAAAAAGAAAGCTTTTTTTTCCTCCCTTTCTCCCTGTAGCCAGCATTCACCGAGTGCCAACTATAAACTAAGCATGGACTAGGTTCTGAGGATACGGAGAGAACTATAGGATGGTCCCTGGCAGTGAGTGGGGAGAGACAGAGACGTGATGAGCAAATACGACAGGAAGGAAGTGGTGACAGGCACCTTTGCTCCTCCCAACGCCTCCCTCTCAGAGGCTGGAGCCACCCCTCCTACCTTCAGGCAGGTCTTTCTGCCACCAGTGGGACGGAGGCTCAAGACACCAAGGGAATAGGAGCTATGGCATTATGTGCCGAGGGCCAGCGGACTTCCAACTGGTGCTAAAGGCCATCAGCCCCTTTCACAACATTCTAGAGCCCTCCATGAAGACAGCTCTCTGGGCTGGCAGCACTGATGCAGGGACCTCACCTACCAAGGCAATTTTGATGCCTTCTGAGCACCAGCGTGGCACTGCATCAACACAAGCGTTTGTAAAGTCTGACGTCACATCTTTGAGCTCATGCCCCAATCTTCCTCCCCAGCTTAACTGCCAACACACTATCACTGAGCATCCCAGTAAGAGGACAACAGTGGAGAGCATCACCCTCTGCTCAATTCTATTGCTTTGTCACCGCCTCGTATCTGTCCTGATGTCCCCAGGGCCACTGGTAGTTGGGGCACAATCTAAATGCAGAATCGGGGATGGTCTGGCTTGGGCTTCAGCTCTAAATCCCAGCATCAAGGAAATGTCCAAGTCGATAATTACAAGGGACAAAGAGGGTCTTCCGACAGAAAAACTTAACATATCTGAGGAGGAACCAGTCCAACCCGAAGCCATTTTGCTTTGTTGAAAAACAAAACAATTCAATAAGCATGACCTCAAGGGGGAATGTGTTCTCTGGAGAGGCTTCTGCCTCTGGTGAAGCTATTAGGATACAAAGAAACGTGCATTTTGAGATCTCTGTTTGCAGGAACTGGTTTCTTTTCTTTTTTTTTCTTTCTTTTTTCCTCCCTGGAACACTAACTAAGCCCTCCTCCCTCCCTACTCAACCTGACCAGCAGTCCACCCTATCTCACACTGTGTCCCTGCCCAATCGAGCCAGTCCCTTCCCTGTCCACGTTTTAGCATTTAATATATTTGCATAGTTTGTTAGGGCTGATGTGACAAAGTATTGCAGACGGGGTGGCTTAGCCCACAGAAGCGTATTGTCTCTCAGTCCTGGAGGCTGGAGAAGTCTGAGATCAAGGGGTTTGCAAGGTTGAGGGCTGTGAAGTAAGGATCTGTTACAGGTCTCTCTCCTTGGCTTAAAGATGGCCATCGTCTCCCGGTGTACTCAATTTATCTTCCCTATGTTACCTGGATCCAACTTTTTGGATTAGGGCCTATCCTAATCACCTCATTTTAACTTAATTATCTCCTTAAAGAGCCTATCTCCAGATAAGGTCTCACTTGCAGGTACTGCGGATGATGGATTTTGGGGGGTACACAATTTAGCCCATAACAATATTCTGTGGAGATGGCTTTCTGGAAGATGAGTCTTATCTCCCATCTAGTTTGCAAGTGCTACCTATGCCATGCATTTCTATTCTCACCAAACTGAACAGCTAGTTAGCACCAATTGTAAGCTCCATGAAAGAAGAGACTGTATCTATCTTATTCACCATGGTTTACTCCTAGAATAATATCTGGCACATGGCAGGAATGTATTAAACACTAATAAATGAGCAGAAAGTTACACACTAGGATAATATCCATCTGGCCTTCCAGAGACCTGCCGTGCCTTTGGAGAACAACCTGATCTCGGCTTTTACTCTAAGAAGGAATGCTTCCGTATTTTTGGTAAACCTGATACGTTCTAAATACGTTGCCTCAGCCATGGAAGTAAACACCAGCTAGCAATCCATCAGGCAGTCAAAAATACTCTTTGAGCGCGATTGAACAGAATTCTGATTACACCGTTCGGCTAAGGAAGCCAGTCCAGACCTGCACCAAATTTCACGGGTCAAAGCCAACGTGAGCACTTGGCACTGAGATTTGTCCTGTCCCAAGTGCAGTGATGTTTCTGCAGGACCATGCATCTTGTGGCATACCTTTAGAATAGCCTACTCACTCTTCTGTCATCTCGGCAGAATTGTCTTGGAAACACCCTAAAGCAACGCAGTTCACAGAAGGATTTCACTTGCGTCCGATCTGGGCCACCTACGGATCTTCTACAGGGCACAAATATGGATTCTAAGCAGTAGCAGGACCTGAAGTAAGGAGCCTCTCAACCCCATGGTTGCTTAAGATCCTTGCTACTTGGGTGAGTATATCTGGAGTAGGTTTTCTCGAAGGGTGTGGCGCAGAATTATTGATACGCATATGCATATGTATTTATGCAGGGGCAGATGTACCTGTATTTCCATGTGTTTGTAAATGCATGGTTTAATGTAGTGTGTGTTCTTTTCAGTGTCTACTTCATCAACCCAGCCCCAAACACTACCAGCCAAGACAGCCAAGTGAATCGAGAGTCAGGTCAACGAATGTGACGCCACCCCACGGAGCTAGGAGGGGCAGAGGCAGTTCCAGCAAAGAAGTGCCCAAGTCCCTGGTCGCGCCGATCGCTGTGACACGCTGCTCTCTCTGTCCGAAATGACTGATGGGCCTGTAATCTGTTGTTGCTGCTGTTCTGGCATACACTTGCAGAAACAAACTCATTCACGGCTCCCCTGCCGAAAGCTCAACCATCTGAGTGCCACAGGAAGCAGACTCTGGCATTTTAGCTGCTCCCAGACTGGGTCATCCATAAAAGTTTAATTTTCTAAAAATATTCAGCGAGGTGCTTTTCCTGAATGAGATGGTTTCTGGCTCATCAACGTATTTATGTGAGTAAATAGAAGGGGGATCGGTAAGTCAGGAATCTAATCAGCTATCATCCAGTCCATCTGGTTTAATTAGAGAGCCCAGCGCTTCGCAGGCACCTTTTAGTAAAAGGCCTCCGAACCAACTCCCCTAAGGGTGGGGGTGCTTCGCAATGTGGTTTCAAATGCTCGTCATCTTCCCTGCCGCCACGGAGCCCCTTATCCCATTCCCATCACAGAACAACTTGAGACGCATCACTGCGCGCCTCTAAAGGGCACGCAAATGCAAATCAATGCGGCATAGGGGACACCCCGGAACGTCCCTCCATCCATATGATGAGGGCAATTGAACAGGCATGCACCGGTGCCGCTCTGTGCCGGGGACTGGGGAAACAACACTTGGACCAGCTCTGGCAGGGGTGACCAGTGTGGGAACAGATCGTTTCTAAACCCTGAGGCTACACCAAGATAGGGAGGGAGCCCCAGAGAAGGTATCTGAAGAGGGTCTGAACTGACTCTGGAAGGATACTCGGGAACAAATACGGACAGCACAATGAGGAAAGCTCTAGATGAATGGTTCTGAAGCATGAATCAAAACCGGATTGCTGGGGCCCTCCCCTCGGATTTTCTGAGTCAAGAGGTCTGGAACAGGGCCAGAGAATGTGTGCTTCTAACAAGTACCCCACTGATGCTAACGCCACCGGTTCAGGGACCAAATTTTGAGGATCTCAACCCAGGCTCACACTGGAATCACCTGGGAATTTCCACAGCTACTGAACCCCGGGTCTCCTCCCTGGAGACTCTATTGTAATTGGTTTGGTGCACAAACTGGGCATCAGGGATTTCGTGTGTTTGTAGCTCAAGAATTTCAAACTTACAGAAAAGTTACAGTATAAATACCTTTTTTTTTTTTTTAACTGAACCATTTGGAAGTAATTCGACTTGGTGTCCCATCACTCCCTTTGCAGTGGGGATTTTCTTCCAAACAAACACCTACTCTAACAGAACTACCGTGCAACCATTAAAGGCAGGAAATCCACACTGATAGATTATGATCATTCGAGTTTTGCCGAACGTTACATCATTTTTTTTTATATAGTAAAAGGCTCTAGTTCAAAATTACACGTCACTTTTCGTTGCCATGTGTCTTTAGTTGCCTTGATTCTGGCTGGAAAGCTTCCTTAGCTTTCCTGACCTTGACACTTTTGAAGATCGTAAGCCAGGAACTTTATGGAAATGTTGCTCAGTTTTGTCTGATGCTTCCCCACGATGAGATTCGGGTCCTGCATCTTGGACGGGGCTGACACAGCGGCACCTGGTGCGTTCTCATTGTCACCTGTGAAATGGCACATGGTTTCTTTATGTCTCAATACTGATGCTGTTCGCTTTGGTCACTTGATTAAGGTGGTGACTGGCAGGCTTCTCCACTGTAAATCCACTCATTTTCCTTTTGCATTTTATCAGTCCTGTTTGGAGAGGTGCTTGAAATTACATAAACATCCTGTTTATCTCAAACTTCCGATCTCTTCATTAGATAACTTGTATCAGTATGAAGTCATGCTATTTTATTTTGTTCAGGTTATAATCTGTCACTACCGTGATTTGTGTGAGGCTTGTGGGAGCCCTTTAGTCTGGCTTGGACTCCTGGTTTTTCTGGAGTCTACCAGGTGGTTCTAGTGTGCAGTGAGGTTGAGGACCCCTTCTGTTAGGGAGAGCAAAGCCCCATATTCAGTGAGTCAGTGAGCAGAAGGCTCAGGGAACTACAAGGTTTTCAGTATGGGTGGCAGGCAGGATGTAGATGGGGGTGGCAAGAGATGCCATGTTTAGGGTTCCTCTGAGCCCAGACTACCGCCTCATTATCATCTCCAACAACATAGTCCTTTCCCTCCCCGTACACTAGGCGGTGACTCCACCCATCAGGGAAACGATGCCTCCCCTTGGAAAGCAGAGGCTGCAGGGTAAGGGGGCCTGAGTTCCTGTTTGGACATTTCCTAGTTGTGTAAACTTGAGCTGGTGACTTGTTACAGACTGAATGTTTGTGCCCTCTCCCCCAAAATTTGTATACTGAAGCCCTAAACCACGCCCCCCCCAGCTTGGCTGTGTTTACACAGGAAGTTTCTAGAGAAGTAAAATTAAATATAGTCCCAAAGAAGGCGGGGGGCAATCCTAGAGGATGGCGTCCTGTCAAGAGGAGACGTCAGATCTCTCCATCCTCCAGGAGCATGCACAAAGAAGTCATGGGAACACAAAGCAAGATGGTCACCATCTACAAGCCAAAAGAAGAGGCCAGCCTGCTGGGACCTTGATCTTTTGTATTTCCCAGACTCCAGAACTGTGAGAAATAAATTTGTGTTAAGTGTCCGTCTGTGGTACCTTTCATGGTGGCCCTCACAAGTTAAGACATTGCTTATCTGATTTGATTCCCTCCCCGTGAAATGGTTACTAATAGTCCTACCATCTGGAGGTCTGTTGAAGGTCAAAAGAAAACATCAAGTACTTAGCACGGTACAGGCTCTCAGTAAATGCTTACCAAGTGTTGGCTATTTCTCTTGCCCATAAACACACCCTGCACACTCCCATTTCCCTGCCTTTGTCCTAACCAGTTCAGTTCCACCAGTATGATTTCAGAAGTCCCTACTACGTGCCAACCACTGTCCTAGGCCCTGGGAATAGAGCGCGCGACACAGCATTGCTCCACATCCAAAGCCAAGAGTGAACGTGCTGCCCACTGCTGGCCTAGGCTGGAAGTTGTTTCCAACTCTACTTGCAAAGGCACTGGTTCACAAAAGAAAGAGGAACTCGGTTTGGAACCTGTTTCACAGTATTGGGCTGCTGAGAAAATGAGTAAATCACAGGATTAGATTCAACAGCCCTCTGTACTCGCCCTCGGTTTTATTATATTCATATGGTAACAAAGTCTTCTCCCAGCTCACCAGTAATTGGCTGGAGTCCTCCAAACAAATTGCGGTCTCTTTTTCCCCCCCTTCTTGACGGTCAAAGATTTCTTTGCCCTCCGTGTTGGTTTGAGGTACTCGATAATGCTTTTAAGTGAAAGCAACTTGAAAGCAATTAAGCAAAAGTGGAAAGGTCTTGCTGTGCTCCACTGAAATTCAGACAGGAGGACAGAAAAATTCCTGGGCCACATGCGATCACCACTTAAAGCAGGGGTCCAACTAACTCAGGTTGGAAGAAACATAGTTATGACTTTATACCTCCCTCTGAGGTGAGAAACAAAGAAAGCGATTTTTTTTTTTTGAGAAGAATGAAGTTAGGATGAAGGAGTCAAAATAAGTTTGATAAGATATAATTTGAAGAGCCTAAAGTTCGCCCAAAGTTCACACGTGAGGACTGAAAGGCACATCACGGATTAGAGCACCCCTTCTCTGGCTTGGGTATTTTCACAGGAGACCCCTCCTCCGATCTCCCTCAAGTCTCCATTTTTATCTCCCTGACTGCTTTTCCGGATCTCCTTTTGGATTTAGAGTTTCTGAGTAAGTCCCCTACTAGACAGTGAGCTCGTTAAGAGAGGGATCCTTGCTGGTAGCCCCAGGACCAGGTAAGAAACAGGTATCCCTCCCGGTTCTCCATGACCCTTACTGCAGTGGGAGGCTGGACACATCAGACGTCCAACATTCAACCTGAGATTCAGACACATTGTGCTTTTCACTTTCTGCTGGAAATCCCCAGTTTGTACGCTTTTTCTTAATATCTTTGTGCTTCTTTTCCTCGTTCCATTGCAACCCTTAAATTTTTTCTCTCCTCTTTTATCATTCTTGACCTCAGAACTAGCCTTTCTATTTATAGCCACCAAGCTCCCTCTTCTTCCTTCCTTAAAGCGTTTCTGCAAACCTCTTAAAGCTCTTCTACAAATATGAATGATGGATTAAAGACCCCAAGGAGGTGTTCACCCAGGAGTCATGTTCGCCTTCCCTGCAGCCACTGAGAACTTTAAGGAGACACAAATATGCCCCTTCAGTTCACAGACAGGACTTGCTCACCCTGGACTGGCAAGAGGGCAAGGGCCTTCTGACTCTGCCCCCTGTCCCGCCCCGTCACTGAGCAGCCTGTGCTGGGGCAGTGGTTTTCAAACCCGATCCCCTGGAACTGGAAGCTTCCTTGGTGGCACCCTCTAGGCCAAGGAGCAGAACAAGAAGGGCAGAAGAGTGAAAGGGGGTCATGCCTCAATTTATGCTTCCAACACAGAAGCTGTACTTTCATCTGCCTTACAAATTGGGTCTTCTCTAAAAGATTCCAGCAGAAATAAAAAGATTCCATGGCTAAAACAATTTGTGAGCCCCTGGAACGGTGGGGAAACAGAACGCCAGGCAGACCGGTTGAATGGTGGCAAATCTTTCCTCTAAGGGCAGACTGGACA
This sequence comes from Ursus maritimus, assembly GCF_017311325.1. Lineage (NCBI taxonomy): Eukaryota > Metazoa > Chordata > Mammalia > Carnivora > Ursidae > Ursus > Ursus maritimus. The sequence continues at coordinate 13,700,841 of NW_024426119.1, read as the reverse complement.
TGCATCTTGGAAAGAGCCGAGGCCACTTGCAGCCCAGAAGGGTGAAGAGCTATGTGAGCAAAAGGAATGCCACCGGAAGGTGGAACAAGGAGGACAGGAACAGAGTCAAACATAGACTGGAGCTATGACATCAAAGTCCTATACGAGTGTGTGGCTCGTGAAGGAGAAACCGGGAGCCCCAAACTCGCACGTGTGACACGGCTGCACTAAGCACATAAACCGACCTTATAAGGTCATGGCGTTGATGTCTGGAACTCATTCATTCATTTGTGTGCATGAAGTCTCCTGTGGGTCAGGAGTCTAGCTGTGTGTGTGTGTGTGTGCGCGCGCGTGTGTGTGTGTGTGTGTTCAGTCTCGCTGCTTTAAAATCGAAGTCCAACATTCCTCTAGTAAGTCTTTGGGGAAACAAAGCACCTCTCGGTGTTGAGTCCGGATCAAACACTGTCCCAATGCTTACTGGCTGTGTGACTCAAGGGACATCACTTAACCTCTCTAACCTCAGTTTCCTCATCTGTAAATGAGAAGAATATTATAATTTACCTTAGAGGGGTTTGGGGGAGATTTAAACGCGGTAAGCCATGTGAATCCCTCGGCATAGGGCCGGGCACTGAGTGAGTTCCTCCTAATTGGTGCTATTATGGTTCTGCCATTATCCTCTGACCTGAGGCCTGTTCCACACAGCTGACCAGCACGTACTCCATTTCCCCCATCTCTCTTCAGAGAATAGTGGAGGACCTGCTTTAATTGATTTGAAGAAGCATCAAAAACAGACGGGCAGCTTTGCTAAATCATCCCATGACTCACGGGAAATCTGGGATTAGAATGAAAAGGGAGGTACTCTGGGCAGCTGGGCAAGGGAGGACACAAATTAAAGCCCTCTGTGTCTCAGCGGGTGGGGTCATCAAAAACGAGGTTGGGAAGGTCATGCAAAGGAACATGGAAGGTGCCCAACTATGAGAAAATTCTGGAATCATAGGTTCACTGAATGTCAGAAGAAGATCTAGGAGAAGCCCAGTCCACACATGGTGCAAACCAGAGAGGTTAAGTTACTTGCCTAAAGTGACCCAGCTGGTTGGTCCAAGAGCAGGATTAAAGCTTCTGTCTCCTGTTTCAGGGTCTACTGACTCTTCCCTGCCACCTGTCCAATTTTCCTTCGAGCAGGCTCTGTCTGAGCTTACAGGGCCTGTGAGGCATGAGCAGGGTGGCTGGGCAGCCCAAGCCCACCACTCTGAAAACGCTCTGATTTTTTCAAGTCTGCAGCCTCAAAGCGTAGCCTGCGGTCCTCCTGTTTCACCTTCTACTAAAAATGTTCACTCTGAAACTTGTAACAGCAGTGACCTCTGACAGACTGGCACGTCCCAGCTGTTAACATTATTCTGCTTACAACAGAAGTTGCCCTCAAGACCCTTGTAACCAGGCCCAGGGAGGAGGTGAAGCTGCCCGGGCTGGGCCTCAGGAAGAACAAAGAGAAAAGTCACCTTGGCTCCGAAGGTCTGGGAGCCGCCAGCAGCTCAATCCGGCCTCCTGCCATCTCTCCCTTCTAGAGCTCCATGTTGGAGATGCGAGGCCCTTCTGCATGGAATCCTTCTCAGCCATTAGCCGATAGGGGCCAGCTTACACGGGGACTTATTTTTAGCGTTCCATTCCTGTGTGGCAGGACATGGCATTTCAAACTTCTTTTAATTGATTTCATTTGGCTAACATGCTGCTCCGTGAGTCCTGGGGGACAGCTGCCCAAATGAAGACCCTTTTGGAGAAAGTCTGCACGACAGGGGAGGCCTGATGCCCCCGCCTCCACCCCGGCCCCCACGGAGTCGGCCTGTGTAAGTAAGCAGGAATTCCCCATTAGTCACCTCGTGAATCCTATAATGAGCTTGGGTCATTTCACGTCCTTCCAGGCTGCTGTTAAGGGAGGTGTGGCAGGAAGCATGGAGACTATGCCCATACCTGAACCCCAGAGCAACCCTCTCTGCCAGCTCAGTTTAATCGGGGTGGCTCACCTCTCAAGTTCCTGCTCGATAAATTGGGGAAAATCTCTGCCTCATCTACCTCTTCCCCTTATAGTCACCAGGTGATGCTGGCCAGAGCTCTATGCCCCACTGAGGCAAATGTATCACCCCCTTGGGTAGCAAGGACATTATCCACTCTGTGCTTTTCGTTTTGAGACTGCTGGTTATCAACACCCTTAAGAGTCAAAATCTGTGTGCAATAGGCCCTGGGACTTCAGCCCTCTAAAAAGGCCTCACTCCTGCCACCTGCACTGAACCTCTTCTTGTCCCAGGCTCTGTGTAAGGTGATGGCTACAGAGAAATCACCAACACGGCCCCCAGAGAGCCTATAGATTCGTGGCAGCACTGTGTGGCTTAAATGCCAGGGCAAGATCTCATCACAGGACAATCTCCACTCCTAGCCTGGCAGTGAGGGGTTCAAGGCATCAAACAGTCTCCTGAAGGAGGGAAAACTCGTGTGAGATTTGTGAGATCGTGTGAGATCTGCCAGGACTCAGCCAGTGAAGAAGTGGGTGGCTGTCCTAGGCACTAAGAAGAGGAAGGAAAAGGCTGGTGAACAAGAATGAGCCTGGAGACAGTACCCCAGAAAAGGGGGCCAGAGCCAGACTGCAGAGAGCCTGAGGGAGAGTGGGGCAGGTGGGAGGACACCGGGATTCAATCAGAAGAGGGGCTTGAGGAGGTCACTCTGCAGTGAAAGTGAAAGAAAGAAGGGGACAGGGCAGGTGAGTGACGCCCCACGGATGGCCCTGGGAACCTGTGCCACGGTCTGGGCAGGCAGTTATGAAGTCTAAGCAAACTCCAATCTATCGCACCACAGAGTGCGAAGACAGCCAGGTTCACAAGTGAGCTCGGAAAAGAGAGAGCGGGCAAACCAAGCACTGGGTTCCTGTTCCCAGGTCGCCCCAGCCTGCCGAGTCCCTTCCCAGGCTCTGGAAGTCCTGCCATGGGCAGGACATCTTCCTGGATTTTTGTCAAGCAGGTTCTTACAGACCTTCTGGAAGGAGTCCACTTCCAGTTTGCCAGACTCAAAAGACAATAAGAAAAGCTGACCCCCACCGCTCCTTATGAAAAGCACTGAAGTACGATGGGGGAGCGTACCCTGGGCATGTTTGCGTCGAGTCTGCACAATCTGGGCTGCCTTTGAGGAAACCCCCTCCCCGTGCACGCTAGGCTGGACTCCGGGAGCTCGCTCACTGTCGTCCAGGAACTGGGGTAACAACACACGTATCTGAGGGCTCAGAGGATGACAAGAGTGAATGGATGTCAAATAACGGATTTGGTGCAAAACAAGGCACCAAGAATCACAGGGCTCCTTGATTCTTACATGTCTGCGATGCGTCCCCTCTCCCTTTACTGCAGCCCCCACCACTGATACACACGCCCGCATACCCATCTCCGCTTCCACCTCAGTTAAGAGGACCAGCAGTCTGTGAGGTTTTCCGGGGCAGCGGGCCCTTGGATCCCACAAAACCGGCCCACGTCCTCTCCCCCCTACAAGCAGGGCCCGGTCCTGAGGGATGGTATCAGCTGGAAGGACTCAGGTAACAGCTCCTACTTTAAGGTACTTTCTGAACATTGAGCAATTAATCCACGACCCAGCCCAGGGAGGCCGACAGGGGCTCCCATTTCACTAATGAGATTGCTGAGCTGTAGCTGGTGGTACGTGGGCTGGGCCAGGGCAGCGCTGGGGCTGGCAGGAGGGGCAGCAGAACCCTCAGCCCCTCCGAGCCTGCGGCACAGCAAAACCCCTGCAGGACACCAAAACCCCTGCAGGACTAAAGCCTTGGACCCTCCGGATTCTCACCCAACACTTCCACAAACCTCTTTCAAGAGTAGCCGTCCCCACCCCTGACCCTGCCACCTCTCCAAACTCCCACCCCAGGAAAATGGAAACTGAAAAGATAGGGAACAATTCCTACTCCAGGAGAGGAGGTGTTCAATGGAGAACCTGAACCATTTCTGAGCCTCTGCTTTCTCATTTGAAAAAATGAGGAATCCAATTAAATATCCCCAAAATGTCTTCAGGCAAATGCAGATCAGAACAGAGCTCACTGAAGATCGATTCTTCGATACCCACCCGACCTGCTTGTGTCTGAACGGCCCAGGACTGCCAACATCCGCAGCCACAGTTCAAGTCTGCCATTGGATCTGCCCGCGTGGATGTTCTCTCCCACACGCACCCCTGATAGCGTTAGCACGGCAGCCCAGGCCGATCCCAAAGTCCTTATTTAGAATGCACCACACGAAAGGCGGTAATAGTCTCAGGAGGAGACCCCAGACAGGCCTCTAGAAGGCAGACGCCCCCCCCCCCCTTCACAGGAATCCTGGCTCCAGTGAGCTGGGATGACAGCAGCTTCCCCCGGATCCAGTCCTTCCTGTTTAGGAGGGAGGACACTCGCAGTTCACCCCCACCACCTGCAGCACGCGTTTGACTTTGGAAGCAATCCTCACGCCCACCCCAAGTGTTTTCTGTTGAGTATCCAGCCATGGGTCTGTGCTTGGAATTTAATGTCACCTCTGCTCAGGTGGCCAGATGTCCTGGGTTGCCCAGGACAGTCTGCTTTCTGCTGGTTGTGCCAGCATCCCATATGGTTAGTGCCTACTTTCACGCTCAAAAGTGTCCTATTTGGACAATAAATAATATGGTTACTGAGGCTCTACCAAGTTATTTTAAAAATTTATTAGAGGGCAGGAAAAAACTACAAAACCATCAATAAACTGTAAAATTACTTTTCCAGTATCATGAGGACTGAACATTTTTGCCCACAGTCATGATTATATATTTAGCTGGAGGTACAGGTTGAGAGGGGACAGTAAACGAAACTTGTGGTTGTAAGATTATACAAGAAAGAACAGTAGTCTGTAGCCTTTTTTTTTTATATAAAACAGATGTCAGTTGTCAGCTTAACAAAATGGTTTAACAAGAAAATTGTGTTAAAACCAAGTTAATGTTCATTCATGCTCATTTTAAAATATTTTTTCACGAAGTTTTCTTTTTTGAAGAAAAAAAAAACTCCCACAGCATAAAATTCGTATTTAAAAAAGCACCATTTGCAGTTTTGTACAACCATTAAGACTAATTCCAGAACATTTCCATGATCCCAACAAGAAGCCCCATAGCTGTCAGCAGACTATCCCAATCCCTGGCAACCACTAAGTTACTTTCCGGATATTTCATATAAATGCAGTCCTACGTTATGTGACATCTCATGGACAGTTTCTTTCTCTGAGTATCAGGTCTTGAAAGCTCATCCATGTTGAATGATGTAGAAATACATCCTACATTCCTAGCTGAGTACTAGTACCCATCGTATGGACAGTCTACCTTTTGTTCATCCATCATTAGTTGATGGACGTTGGGTTTGTTTCTACTTCTTTGCTATTATGAATAATACTGCTATGAAAATTCACATACAAGTTTTTATGGGAACACATTTTTAAAAATTTTATTTAAATGCACTTGGCCAACATATAGTATATCATTAGCCTCAGATGTAGCTGAATACATGTTTTCAATTCTCTTATGCATATACCTAGGAGTGGAACTACTGGGTCAAATGGCAACTCTATGTTTAAATTTGGGGGTATGGTCAAATTTTTCCACAGAGGCTAGACCATTTTCCACTCGCCTCAGCACTGTGTGAGGGTTCCAATCACTCCATATCCTCTTTAACACTGTTATTTTCCATTTGTTGCCGTGGGCAGCAGTATCATCGACCTAGTGGGTGTGAAGTGCTATCTCCCCTAATGAACGATACTGAGCATCTTTTCGCGGTGCTCATTTGTATGTCTTCTCTGGAAGAATGTCTGTTTGTGTCCTTTGTCCACTTTATTAGATTTGGTGGTCTTTTTTTTTTTTAAGATTTTATTTATTTGACAGAGATAGAGACAGCCAGCGAGAGAGGGAACGCAAGCAGGGGGAGTGGGAGAGGAAGAAGCAGGCTCATAGCGGAGGAACCTGATGTGGGGCTCGATCCCACAACGCCGGGATCACGCCCTGAGCCGAAGGCAGACGCTTAACCGTTGTGCCACCCAGGCGCCCCGAGATTCGGTGGTCTTTAATTGTTGAGTAGTTGCAGTTCTTATATTTGCGGCACATAATTTGATCTGATCGAATCTTAGCCAAATTTTTTCTTCTGTTGCCTGTGCTTTTGGTATCATATTTAAGAAACCGTTGCCTGATCCTAAGTCATAAGATTTATACCTATCCTCCTTTTGAAGAGTTTTATAGTCTTTTACATTTAAATCTTCAATCCATTTTGAACTAATTTTTTGTATGTAGTGTAAGGTGAAGGTCCAACTCCATTCCCTGGCATGTGGCTGTCCAGTTATCCCAGAAACACTTGTTCAGACTGTTGTCTCTTCACTGAATTTCTCAGCACCTTGTTGCAAATCAATTGACCACACATGTCAAATTTATTTCTGGACCCTCAATTCTAGTTCATTGGTTTATATGCCTGTCCTTATGTCAGGGTCATCCTGTTTTGATGAGCTTTGTAACAGTTTTTTGTCTTTTTAAAAAAATTTTATTTTACTTCAGAGAGAGAGAGCATGCACAAATGAGGGGAGGGGCAGAGGGAGAGGGAGAGAGAATCTCAAGCAGGCTCCCCACTGAGTGCAGAGCCCCACGCGGGGCTTCACCTCACAACCCTGAGATCATGACCTGAGCTGAAACTGAGTCGGATGCTTAACTGACGGAGCCAGCCAGGTGCCCTTGGTAACAAGTTTTAAAATTGGGAAGTATGAGTCTTCCAACTATGTTCTTTGTTTTCAGGAATGTTCTGGGCCCCTGGGTGGCTCAGACATTAAGCATCCACCTTCTGCTCAGGTCATGGTCCCAGGGTCCTGGGATCAAGCCCCACATTGGGTTTCCTGCTCAGTAGGAAGCCTGCTTCTCCCTCTCACACTCCCCTTGCTGTGTGCCCTCTCTCGCTGTCTGTCAAATAAATAAATAAAATCTTAAAAAACAAAAAACAAAAAACAATGTTCTGGCTATGTCCCTTGCATTTCCATGTGAATTTTAGGAGCAGTGTGTCAATTTCTGCAAAAAACACAAAAAAACCAAAAAAGCAAAAAACAAAAACAAAAAAACAAACCCAGCTGGAATTTGATAGGGATTGCACTGAAGCTGTAGATCAATTTGGGGAGTGCTGCTATCTTCACAATATTCTATCTTCGCATCCACGAACACAGGATATCTTTATTTCAAAATGAAAAAAAAAAATAATTCCCAGTATACGGGAGGAACATTACCTTGTTTAAATTTATTCTAAGCATTATCTTTGATGCTATTTTAAGTGCGATCGTTTCAGATCTCTGTATTTCATATGCGTAAGCAACACTTGCAAAAATAATGAGGCACGACACATAATATCAAGTGCTGCCCCAAGTACAGTCCCCTGGCTAGGACTGATCTGCAAACTTGTTACCAGTTTGAGACAAGTAAGGAAACTGAAGTAGTGTTTAGAAACGTATAGCACTTTGAAAACGGGGTGCTTCCCCTCCAAAATGAAGTTTTGCCTGTAAAATTTCATAATGAATGTGGTTTTGTATTTTGCATGTCTTTTTGTATTATTTCACTTTTTCTGGTCATTCATTTTTGCGTTCTTTTTTAAACAGAAGCATCAGTCTGCAATAAACTAGAAGGGGGAGGAACCAGCCTCCCTCTGGTTCTGTATTAATCTGTAGTAATACAGATAGCTTGGGAAGCACTTGTTTAGACAATCTATGCTACTTGGTTTGGGAAATGACAGGTCCTGGGACATTTAGGTAAATTCAGGTTTGGAGGAACAGAGAGGTCATGATGGACTACAGTGTTCTGAGTGGGATTTATGGAACAGGAGTCACATTGTTACAGATTATAGGTGATAAATGGGGGGGAAATCCCAGAATCAAGTCTCTTAAGGTTTGGAAATAAAATGTGTGTAAATTCTCCTATGGTTTTATATCTCCCTTGTCTAATATAGGCATCTCTTTTATGATGGGTAAAATCAGAAAATGGATTAAAATCTTTTAATTTCCTCTTTGACTCTGAAGTTCCTTGAAGAAAGGATTTAGAATTTAAATAGTGTGATTGGTAGACTATTCCAGTGAAGGAGAACACGTAAATTGTCTTCTCATTTTCAAAATTAGAAAAGCTTGCCTAAGAGAAAGAACTAAATTAAAATGTTTGGCACTGAAAGAAATCAGAATATTTGATCAAATTGAGAAAAACTAAATCCTTCTTGAACTGTAGTACCTGTATTTTCAAAAGCCATGATTCTGTTTGGAAATGGGTAAAGATATTATTTTTCTCATATATGAAAAATTCATCTTATGCTGAGGCTAGGCAAGGAGCTTACCTTGACATGTTTTACTCAAATCAAGGGGTCCTTAAAATCAAGAATTTACGTAAAGCTTTAAATTAAAACACGAGCTCACTAGATCTTTAAGACATGGGCTCTCTAGTGGCAATTCATGGCTGTTAGGGGCCTTGTGAAGACTTCTGTCAAGCTCACTTTGCCCAGTGACACACAGACTTGGAGTCTTTGAAAGGCTCTGAAAGTGCTTGGATCATTAAGCAGATCACATTCCATGGCTGTCGTTACTGACGTGTTTTGGCCTCAAACTGCAGGACAACGTTCTCAAAGCCGGGTGTGGGTGGGTCTGCTGGAACCAGAAGGGTTACATAAGCACAGTCTAGTTTCTAGTTTTCCCTGAAACATCTGCTCTGTTTTACTGTAGGGGGACACAGAAGCGCCCCAAATCATTCAGACTTTCATGGAGCACAATCCTCAGACTTAGGATTCGGCTACTTCTGATGTTCAGAAATGCCCAATGTTCCTTTAGTGGAGGCTAACGTTGCCTCCCATGGAAAGACTGTGATCACATGAAAAGGGACAGGATGATGCTAGCAACGTCAGCTGGGGAAGATGATGCTCAGAACTGATTCTAAGACTGAAGACTTAGGTTGTAAGGTCTCATTATTTTCTCCCATTCCACTGGGACTGTATTGCCTTATTGTTGGGCAGTGTCACTCTCCCCTCCTATGCCTCTGTCGCAGCTGTTCCTCCTTGCCTGGAGGATGCTCTGTCCAATCACGGTTACCCAACACAGACTCACAGTCTATCCAAGCCTGCTCATTCTTCCAAGTCCAACTCAAATTCTACCTCTTCTACAAAGGCTTCCTTCCTAAACAGAACTTGAGCGGTAAGAAAACCATGGGCTTTGAGGTTGACCAGACCTGGGGTGGGCAGGTAATCACTTACCCTCTCTGAGTCACAGATTCTTCACTGTAAAAATCCTGGGTCATTGTGAGGATTAGGGGTACAAAAACTGGTGAGTATTAAAACTTTTGTTACTCCAACCATCCATTTGGCTGGGGCCCTTCTCTCATGAAAATCAGAAACACAAGAATCACACCTACCTCCGTTAGCACTTGTATGATTTGTGCAATAATTCAGGACTTCTGGCCTTATGGCCCTAAGAATCGTTGAGGGCAGTGAAGGTATCCCCACATCTCTGAAGCAGAGATTCAGTCATGCGGACTTTCCACTTGCGGAACACTTGCTTTCGGAGACGTACTAGGCTGTTTTCACTTAATTCTCAAAATGTCCCTGAGAAGAGATTTTTACCTCTTGCTTATGGATGAGTAAACTAGGCCCAGAGTCATTGGTTACTTCCGGAGGCCACACAGTTAGTAACTAGCACGTCTGGCCTTGAACTCGAGTCCTCTTTAAGCACACCAAGTGCTCCCCAAACAACACATGGAGTGGGTGCTCAAGGGCAAACGCTGACTGATGAGCTGGATTGAACCCAGACCCCCTGTTGGGTGGTAGCCTTCTCTCCATGGCATCTTTACCTGCCAGCCTCCTTGCTGTGGAGGTGTGCCCACCCACTCGGCTCTGCTTTCACACTTGCCATGACACTGAGCACCAGCACAGCTCTAAAGACACATGCAGTCAGCAAACCATCCTTCAGGGGGCAACTAAGTGCCGAGAGTGAGAACAAGGTAGCAGGTAGAACTTGCAAGCATGTTTGGAGAGGTTGCAAGGGGGCCCTGGAGAGAAGAGATTCTGGGAGCAAATGATAGATTACCTATTCCTAGAATCAAGTAGAAATATTAATTCCCCAGGGAGTGGGAAAATCAGGAGCAAATACACTGGCCATCAGTCACAGCATGCTAATATCAGGGGAGTCACATTTGATGCTTCTGGAAATGAACCGACAACCTCATAGGTCAGAAGGCAATTACTTTCATTCGGCTCAGGAAACGCCTATTTTTCAACCAGTGAATGCACTGTTTGGGGACTTCGGTTGTTCTGCCTCTGTTGGAAAGAATATATAAAAGTCATAGCCAAAGGCAGAACACTTGCCTCACTGACGAACAGCCTATCGACCACGGCAAATCCTCTGTTGCAAAACTATTAGAATCATGACTCGCTGCTTTCTTGGCAAGTGCCTGCCCTAGATGAAGCACTCCGGATACTGCAGCTGTCTCTGTCCCCTCCCGCCCCTCTAGGATGGCTAAGGCCACCTGAAACGCCCTAAGCAAGGTACACAATGTGGTTTAACGACACTAACACCTTAAGGACTGTCCTAGATTGATCTATTCCAGACGCACAGAAATTGGGATCTGCGCCCCTCCCTCAACACTTCCACTCACTTCTTTGCTCCCAATGCTATTCTCTCACTCCTTTAACACTCAAGAGGTGAAGGAATCATCCAGAAAGAGAGGAGTGATAAAGGTAGAAGAAAGAAATGAAAGTGCATTGTTTGAGTGCCTACTGTGTGCACATTACCCAGACTGGATCCTAATAACGTTCAGGCTGAGGTCTTCTCATTGTACTATTTTTTACTGAGGTGCAATCCACATACCACATGATTCCGCATTTTAAAGTGGGCATTTAGCATATTCACAATGTTGGGCAACCATTCTCTCTCGTTTCAAAACATTTTCATCACCCCAGAAAAGTACCCCATCTCTATTGAAAAATCATGCCCATTCTCCCACCTCCTCATCACTGATCTGCTCTCTGTGTCTGTGGACTGGCCTGTTCTGGATGTTCACAGGAAAGAAATCACATAATATGTGAACTTCTGCAGATAGCTTCTTCCTTCATTTGGCATAAGGTTTTCAAGTTTTATCCAAGTGGTAGCAAGTATGAGGACTTCATTCTTTCATGGCTGAGTAAGAGTCCATCATACACACATGCCCCGATTTGTTTATCCATCCATCAGCTGATGGATCGACGTCTGGCTATTATGAATGAGGCTGCTACAACCATTCACGCACAAGTTTTCGTGTAGAAGTATGTTTTTGTTTCTCTTGGGTATATACATAGGAGTGGAATTGCTGTTTTAAGTCTGCTATAAGATGGGGAAACTGAGGCTAGGAGGGACGGCACCATGCCCGGGGTCATTCAGCTCATTAGTGGCAGAGCTACGTTTGGGATCCAGGTCTACTTGGTTCTAGTCCAGCCACTAAACTACAGCTTCTTGGGCTAAAAATTCATTGAATAATTATTTGGTAAAGTATTACTACTTTTAACCTCAACTTCAACACCCTGAGGTCATATGATTAATAACACTGATTTGAACTCGTGGAACCAGAAGTTTCATTTAGCTCATGCCGAGATCTGAGCTTTTTGTTTCCCAGGCAAATCAATAGCAACCAGCTTTATCTTGTTGGATCAAATATAACTTTTATTTTAAAAAGCTCCAATTAAGCCCTAATGCAGAGCTGATGTACTCAGAGGGCTTAATGAAATAATAAATGAAATTTTATTTTGACAATTAATAGTATAAAAGTGTTAGGATACTTTGGAATTAGTAAGGCTTGTGTGTGATTTTCTTTTTTTAAATTAGCTGTTGTTTTAAGATATACTTGTCTCACACTATGATTGGACAGTAATTCAGTTATTAAAAGGTAGACAGTAAGTGAATTTCGACTCCTGTGCTTTTTGCGGTGAATTCTGAGAATAAAAAGTAAAATATAATGGTGAGTCCTACACACTGTTAAGAAGTGGTTCAAATTCCTTTAAAGCTCATTATTCCTGGATAAGAAATGGCTGATTAAACAGCCAACACATTCATCAGGAATGTAAACTGGCAAGACAGTGAATTCTGCAAGAATTTGGGTTCTCTGAACGAGGTAACCAATACTTTTAAATGTGTATAATTATGCGTATAAGAAGTTATTTCCTCACAAACCTGTATGTGAACATCTACCCACCCATTCCTTGCTCCCACCAACAACACGAGCAAGTTTCTCAGGCGCCCCCGCCGAAAACATATGGACCATTATTTTAACATGCGTTTACTCAACATCTGAGGGCAGCAAACGCTAGATCTTATAAAAGAGGTAAATGGAATCTCGAAATACGATGCAGGTAGAAGTCGCATTATAAACCTTAGATCTACTCAGCTAACTTGTTTTTATTTCTTCAGTAACTATTCGGTATTGACTGTAAAAATATAAATTTTGTAAATGAATGGAAAGCCTACTGCCTGTTAAGGGGACATCAGTTAAACCCAGGAGATAATAACCACCTCATTCTTCCCAGAAGCAAGTGGGAAGAGAACAGAACTTCCTGTATCAAGTTGACTTCTAGCCAAAGAACAAAACTAATAACGCCAATAAAGCAAGTAGAAACTGCTGGATGGGTGGATGGATGGATGGACGGACAGACGAAAGAAAGACCACAGATAGAATAAAGAAGTAGGTAGAATTTATTTTGAAACTATGGAATAGGTGAGGGGTGTTTCAATGTGGCTTTTCCAGGAGATTGTAGGCATGGGTTAGAGAGGATAAGAAAGGGTATTTCTGGTCATTTTAGACATATAAAAATTAAACTGACAAGCAATGCATATCCAAATCCTAAAGGTTTTAAGAGTTTTTGCGTCCCAGTAATACCCAGTCTTTCTAAATAAAAAGGCAAAAGATGAAAAAAGTTAAAAGCAGTAAAATTTTTAAAATATAAATCTCACTGTCACTGAAAACAGTAAAACATTAGGAAGAACCTAACAATAAAAAAATAACAACTGAGCTAATTACTCAATATTAAACATTTGCTATTAATACATACTAATAAATTATAATAAATAATTGAAAAATTGGAAGAAAATCGTGGTAAGTAAGTAAAATCAAGTCTTTGGACTCAAGGGGAAGAAGATATGAGACAGTGTTCAGTGAAAAACATGAGTGCAAAAATCTGTAAGTACTATGATGTATGTTTTTAAATATTATTTTCTTAGTAAACACAAGAGTATCAAACCAGGAAGAAAAATGGATTCCTGCCGGGAGAGATGGCGCCCAGAAGGCCCACAGAATGACGGGGAAGAGAGAGAAGACAAACTTGACTGAGACGGAGAGCTCCTTCTGACTGGGACGTAGCTACACTCATTTCTGGTTAGGAGCTGAGCTGAGCTGAAGTTAACCTAACTAAGCCTCCACAGGGAAGCTAACTGCAATCCTCAGACTCTTGCTGTGGGGAGGGCTCTTAGTTCCCGGGAAGAAGCACCACAGTCCCTAAGGTTTGGGGACTTCACAATTCAAGAGGCATCCCCACGCATGGAAATATAGAAGATACAGAAGGCAGTGGGCAGGGTGGGGCTGGGAATAAGCTAAACTCACGCCCTGACTCCAACTGCCCTACTCAAAGGTTTTTATCTGAAACCACTAATTCCAGAACAAACTGGTCAACCATCTGCAAACTGGTGCCATGGAAAAATCTTTTTGGCTGAGAAGCTGCTGTTGCATCCCTGAGCTCATGGGCTCACACAGACCAAACCCTGCAGATAAAACTATAAACAGGGGAAATACAACAGAATGTTCCTAACACGATGAAGCCATTCCGATCAGCCATCTTTGCACAAGCTCCTCTTACACAGCCACCCCCCTGCTGACCTCTCTTGCCCCTTAAAAATATGTCTCAATCAGCTCTGGGGTGAATAAGCCATACAGTAAATATGGATTCCCATGCATCTCCAGGCACAACACATGATATGCTCACGGAAAGGACTCTATTTGTCCATGGCAGATTTAACCCCACTGCAACATTTCTGGCCCCTATCATGTTGGAAGGGCTATGTCCCATGTGTTCATAATTCATCTACGTGTCCTCACACACTTCGCCAATTAAGTAGAATATCTCCTTGTTCCCATAAGAAAACAAAGGAAGGTGGTACTCACAAAGCTGCTACGCAGTTACGGTAGTTTTAGACCTACGGAAGGGTAGCAAAGGTAGTAGAGAGTGCCCATACGCCCTTCAGCCGGCTTGACCTATTGTTAACATCACATATCACCACAGTAGTTATTAAAACTAAGAAATTAATGTTAGTACATTCTATTAACTAAACTTCAGACTTTATTCCGATTTTGCCAGTTTTTCCACAAATGTTTCTTTTTCTTTCCAGGATCCCATCAAAAACCCCACGTTGCTTTCAGTTATTCATGTCTTCTAACTTATCTTTCCTTTCTTTCTTTCTTCCTTTCTTCCTTTCTTCCTTTCTTCCTTTCTTTCTTTCTTTCTTTCTTTCTTTCTTTCTTTCTTTCTTTCTTTCTTTCCTTCCTTCCTTCCTTCCTTCCTTCCTTCCTTCCTTCCTTCCTTTTTTTCCTTCCTTCCTTCCTCCCCCCCCCCCCAATCAGGGACAGTTTCTCAGTCTCTCCTTGTTTTGTATGACCTTGACACTTGAAGAATCTCTCAGTTTGGGTTTGTCTGATGTTCTCTAATGATGAGACTGAAGTTACGCATTTTGGGGGGGGGGGGAAGAGCTCAGAGGTAAAGTGCCCTTCTTACTACATCTTATCATAGCTTCTCACTGGTGATATTACCTTGATCACTTCTCTGAGGTGCTGTCTGCAGAGTTTCTACACAACCCAATTTCACTGTCACCCAGAGTTGCCAGATTCAGGACATAAAAACACAGGACATCCAATGAGACACACTGATACTAAAAAATTATTTTTTTATTTAAAATTCAAATTTAATGGGGCATCTATGTTTTATCTGGCAGCTCTATTTTCAGAAGTAAATCCCCCCCCAAAAGAAAGTCATAAATGTTTATTGGGCCCTTATCTTGTCCAAGGGACTCTCCTTACCCCATTTTCCACAGGCATCCCTTGTCCAAAAGTCTGCAGTATAGACAGGAATCCTATTTAATGCTTAAACCAGTAATCCTCAAACTCGAGTAAGTATACACTAGGATCCCTTGGAGGGCTGGGCTCTACCACCAGAGTTCCTGACACAGATAAAAAAAAAAAAAATCTATACAGCCTCTGTGTTACAAATCTGCCCTTCCAACTCAGGACGGTGGGTCCTGATGGGCACAACACACATTCAATGTATGTATGACTCATTTGTAAGAATGGGAACACAGAGTAGTCAGGACCAGATCCTCCTGCCCCCTGTAACCAGGACTCCTCTGTTCCTTAGGGAGAGTGGAAGACTAGGCTTCGATCTAGAAGGGGAGCTTCAGTGGAATGGTTTCACTCCCCTGTTGCTGCCACAGAGGTTGAGAAGGTGCAAGTTGATCTCACCAGCACCTGCCCATCCGTTGTCATACCTTGTCGCACGATTAGAGTCTCTCACACCATAAGTGGTCAGACGCCACACACACAGGTTGTGGAGATGCGGAGGGAGGGTATGTGTCTGGAAATCAGAACGCGGTGTTCCACAGGAAAAAATACAGTAGGTACTAAGCAAGTCAAAACTCGATCTGTGCTGCCAGAAAAGGCAACTTTGGGCTGGCTTGGGTATGTAACACTTTTTTTTTTCTTTTTTAAGATTTATTTAGAGAAAGGGAGAGAGTGAGTGAGCGAGCACAGAGGGTCAAAGGGAGAGGGAGAGAAGCAGACTCCCTGGCGAGTGTGGAGCCTGACACAGGACTAGATCCAAGGACCCTGAGATCATGACCTGGGCTGAAATCAAGAGTCGGATGCTCAACCGACTGAGCCACCCAGGCGCCCCTGGGTACCTAACTAATAGTTAAACACTGCCCCGCTGTCCTGACAAGAAAAGGCTTTCTTGGGACCAAACCAAAAAACTTTCAAGTGCTCCCGCGGAAATTGGTCCATAAATTGGAGTTGCCCCACCCACCTATCCCCACTAGCTACCGAACTCGTGTAAAATGGAAGGCATGAGATTCTGGTCAAGCTCTTGTGCAACACTAACCTTCACATACAACGAAGTATTCAGTTACCTACAACACTCTCACTATGTTAAGCTCAGCTCTTGGATAGTGATAACTTTTCTAAGTTGAAAAATCACACCACAGATCTTTGAAGATGGCCGGTCTATGCATACTTCTGGCATGTACCATACGTCAAGCATGCTACCAGGCACTTCATAGCCAGGATCTCATTAATCTACATGTTATTGTGAGGAAGGTATTAAGGATCCCCTTTCACAGCCTAGCTAAGTAACTTACAAAACAAGTTACAAACCTGAAATCTAGCGTCAGTGTTTGAGACATGCCTTTAAATCAATAACCCATTTAGTTTTCGTTCGACCTAGTCCAAGTGTTTCGAAAGGACCTAACTTCAGTCTCTTAAACCACCAGGAAGAGCATTTGGTATTCTTAACTAGGCCCCCAACAACCAGTAGGCTGGTTAGAATGACAACTTAGAGGTTGGATCTCCGTATAACAACAAAAATGATAAAACACTTTTCCCTACGATACTCCTCTAGACATAAAATTCTCAAAAGGAAATAAAATATCTAAAAATCCTAAAACCCACAAAAGGGGGGACAGTGTTATTACCCTCATCTTTTTTAAGCCTACCAGAACCACTTGGTAACATCAGGTTAACAAGTTAATCAGTATGAGGGAAAAAAAAATCCAACATTTTGTGCAAGTTTGGACTGTCCAAACAGCTCTATTTCTAAAAGCCACCTTGGAAAAGAAGGGGCCAGTAAGAGTAGTTATCTAGCCTGTTTGGCACTGATTTTTCAGCTGCAGATCAAACAAAAGGAACAGAATGGAACATCACCAATCGTGATAGGGAAGGACTAAGGTCTCTCACAATTTCTTCTTTATATCCTGAAAAGTTCAGTGACCTCAAGACTTCTAGTCTTTCAGTGTGAGCACATCATCTTAGCTTTCTATCCTATCCTTGGGCCACTTCATGTCAGGGTCACAGTTTCTACACTCCACCATTTCTGGACTGTGATCATATTGGTTTCCAGGCAGAAGGATGGGATGCCATACTGTCAAACACTCCTGAAAGGACAGAAAGATTAAACCCCCCAAACGCAGGGAGAGCCAGAGACACACACAAGAGAAGCGAACGTACGGAGACTCCATTCTCCCAGGGCTCACGAAATGGTGCTCAGAGAAAGCTCAGCAGGTGAGGTTGTGATTAGAATGAAGACATCTCAACATCTCTTATTTTGGGTCCATCCATGCCCCAGCCCATTGTAACCACAGGCCTGAATGAACTCACAGGCCTCCTCGAGGAAGCCAACTTTATCACCCTTTTGAAGACCCTTCGTTTTAACAAGTGTGGTTATTCCATCGGGGCACTGGGGTGTCAGGGGCCAGAAGCTTTAAAAAGGGAAAGAAAGAGAAGAAAATCAGGAAGTGGTGTAACAAAGGCCTAATTATAAGGGAGGAGTATCTCTCTATAGACAGGTCACTGGAAGGATGCCAAGGGCTCTCGCCACATAAAGGAAAAGATGGTTATAAAAAGATTTTTTAAAAAAAGAAAGAAGAAGAAGAAAGGCATGGCAGTGGAGACTGCGAGGGGGAGGGGCAGAGAATAGGGAAATGAATAAGAATAATGACTTAAAAGCTTTTTTTTTTCTGGTTCTCTGCTTCCCTTTCTGCAGATGCTCAGCTGAGCCAGTGCAGCTGGCTCCCTGACAAATGTGGGAAAATCAGCCAATTTGAGCTGGTTGTTAGCAGTCCCAGCACAGAGGCTCAAATGAATGAGGGGCCGCCTCAGGTGTGATGGCCGATCTTCCGGAGCTGTGGCTGAGTCTCACCAGCGGTGGCCTTCTGGCCCTGCGGGTCTCACCAGCGCCCCCTCTACCTCCTGGCTCTTTGTCCCCATAAAGGTGACCTTGAAAGAGGGTTCTTCCCCTCTCTGTTCCTCCTCCCCTCCCCAACATCCTCCCAACTGACGATCTCGCCTTCCTTCAAAGCGGTGGGGCTTCCTCCTGCCCGCTCACTGAAGAGCCTGTAGTACAAGACTCTTGTCCCCAAGTGTCTCAGCACACACCTGATGGCCCAGCTCAACCCCTAGCAAATGCCCAGATCACTGGGCTGAACGGGAGTCTGTGGGCGCCCTGGCAGAATACCCTGGTGTTTCCCCACAAGGCCATGAAGGCTCCTCTGTAAACGCTCGCTCACGCCAACTACTCTGCCACACAAGTTTATTTACTCATTGCTGTGTGGACACACAGAGGAGGAGCACGGATGAAAGAGCGCACACCTGGCCATTCAGTTCAAGAAAAGGAATCCTTTGACTCAAGGTCAAGGGAAAGAGAGTGTTCCTGTAAGTAGAAGGACAAGTTCTCTTTTCATGAACTTGCCCACTTTTTCTCTGATTCTCGTTCACAGACTGCTTGATAATTAAATAAAAAGGACAAAAATGAGAAACTCAGCTATGAAAACAAGTGCTTAAAGGAGGTTTCTAGAGAGATGGAAGTGTTCTGTATGTTGTTTTAAGTGCTGGTTATATGAGCGTATACAACTGTCAAAACTCATTGAGCTGACCGCATAAGATCTGCGGATTTTGTTGTACGCTAAAGATATCTGAATAAAAACTTAAAGATTAAGGGCTTACATTCCAGTAACAGTCACAGTATCTATACACAGCATCTATACCAGCCGACGACTGTAAAAACACACAGGAAAAAACCATACACCATGACACTTCATCAGTTATCTTGTACATATGGAATAATTTCAAAAGATCCCAAAGTAATCCCTATATGATCCTTAATTAAATTTTAGGAGCCTATCATAATCCAGAGTGGCTCAGAAAGACTTTTCTGAAGGGAAAGAGGATATTGTTATATGTTACCCACACGTTGACTAGGTAAATCTGAAAGTAAAATATGGTAGGTGCTTGAATCAAACACCTTGACGTGGGGAGTCCTGGCTGGGAGCTTGGAGGGGAAGGCAACAACACTGGTTTGTTTGAACTATACTGATTCGCAGATGAACTGAAAACATTTGTTCAGTTCAGGAAAAGAATGACAGAACTTCAGAGGTGAAAAGGCAGTGGATCATATGGTGTAAACCCCTCATTAAACCAATATGAAAAACTGAGGCTCAGAGAAGAAAAGCACATTCCCCAAGAACACACAGCCATGTTCTGCCAAACACAAGTCTAGCTCTCAAGTCTGTTTCTCCTTCCACTTTTCCTTATTTAATATGATATTAAATGCCATCCCCTAGTAGTATTTTAAAGCAAATATGATATTTATATCGTCAACTTTCTACAAAGTAATATCGTTACTAAATAATATTGTAAAAGCATCTTCAGAAAAACGCCCCTCCACCCCAGAGAATGGTTCCTTCTCAAAGCATTTAGAAAAATTACACCCTGTTACTCACATTTAACTTCTTACAAAGTCCTCGTGTCTATCTTCCCTACGACAGTTACAGCTTCTAAAAACTCTCACTCATGTTTGCTGATATCCCATCCCTGAAACAAAAGATTCTCAAAGGCATTTTATCACTGCAAACTCACATTTTCTCCTGCTTGGACCTTAATGTTTCTTTTTTAAGTTTGCTTCAGTGATTGGGCAAGTCATCCTTCTCTCTGGAGCCGTAAGAATTGGCAGTGATAAGGTAAAAGAGCCATAATCCCATGGAAACCAATTATTATGTTTAATAGAAAAAAACAAAACACTCTTGTTCATGTCTTCAACACATTGTTCGTGGACAGTGAGCCGCACGAACAGAGCTAATAGTATGTGCCTGTGCCCCCACCGGCCACACCGAACACAGGTGACTTACTGCGCACGAGCAGAACTCAACCCACTCGAGAGACGAAACCAGGGCGGCCCTGGCATGGCTTCGAAGCCTTAGAGGCAAGTTCAGAATTCCAGGCGGGTTTGCTTTGCTCTGTCAATTCTTTTCAGCCTAGGCTACCTTCCCTGTGGGTATTGCTGACAGCGGTTTTTGAAGGCTGACGACTGTGATACTCTTGACAGAGCCCAAACATCTCTCTGGACCTGGCCAGCACCCCCCGCCCCCATCCATCCAGGTGCAGACCCTCCTGTGGGTCTCAACACCTCAGCGCCCTAGGAGACAGAGCTGATCATGTTCATTTTACAGAGACAGAACCAAACGGACAAGGAGCTATCGAAGGAGACTCAGAGAAAGAATGGCCACCATTAGCAGAACTATCATCCCCCAGTCAACGAGGAGGTGAACCTCTAGAAAAAGCTGAGGACCATTTAATCCAGGGTGGTGCTTTTGGGGGCTTTCAGGGCCCGGAACCTGAGGACCAACCATCCTGGATTCCATTGTAGCCACGGCACCCCAGAGCTAGACGTGAACTGAAAAAGCATCAAGTGTGGTGGTTTTCAAGTGATGGTGTTGTTTTTAGGTAGAGTTCCTCTTGAAATTAAATCTACATGGCCCCTTGACCTAGAAACAATGGAAATTGAGGAACAGGTTGCTGGACAGTTAAAATTCCTTACTGTTTGATGGAAAGGCTCAGCTCAGTGCTTATGGGGCCCCCAAACACTGCTGTGGGAGGTTTCCCAGAGCACATTTGAACAAGGAGGTCCTCAAAATAATGACAGGGAGATTCCTAGCACTGAGGCCATTCCAGCACAGGTAACCCAGACTCTCAGAGGATTTCTCCCTTGCACAGAGCTGAAGTCTCTGTTCTGGTAGCTCATACTCAGGGATGTGAACTTCCCTTTGAGGCCAAATAAAATAACATCTCCCCATTTCACATGGAGAATTTCTCACATACTCAGAGGAAGCAGGTATGCTGTATTTTTGACATGCCCTTCATTATATGGCCCGCTGTGTATACCTTCTGTCCCTGTCACCCAGGTGTTCAGGCTTAAACTACTAGTCCTACCAAGGCTTCCTCTGCACGTGCATGCTGGGGGCTTAGCCTTCAAAAGGATCCAGGGTGTCTTTGACTCTGCATGTGGACAAGAAGGGAAGGAAGGGATTTTGCCAACAATTTCTTGTTTCTATGCTGGCTTTAACCCTTTTTGAATAGAGGGCCATCAAAACTGGCTTGTGGCCATTGAGTGCATCTGATTCTGGGGGCAAGCTCTAAACAGACTGTATATGTTAAAAGAAAAATGAAAACAGCTGACTTGCCGACAAAAAATTAATCCGCTCCTCATTCCCCGCTCAAAGGCATCTGAACAGAACGACTGGGAGCCTGCAAGGAAGACTTCCTGTACAGTAATGCTCAGTGTTCGGAGCGGATCAACAGCTGGAAAGGCGGACTGTTTTTCAGTGTGAACGTTTCACAGTTCAAATCACTTAACAGATGTAAAATTATAGGATATACTTAGCATTTAGGGTTTTTTTTTTACTATTAGCTAAAGAAGATCTTTCTGGAAAATATATTTGATGTTTAGTACTTCTTGATGATGATGGCAAGAATTTTTTAAATGTTCATTATACTAAATCTTACTTCAACTGGCATAACGTGAATCTTAGACAGATTTACCTAAGGTTAACTCGGCATTCTAGGATGCTAAATATGAACATTTTGAGGTTGGGGAACAGACTGCCCTACTGGGCAGCCAACCAATGTAAAAGATGAGACGCATCAGGACAGAAATGACATCAGATGCAAAGTGACCGTTTCATAACTGAAAATGGTAATTATGCTGGTCAGAGATCTCTGAAGTCAAGGGCCACCCATGGTGATAGGCTCAGAGGCAAGGAGGAGGACCCTGCCCAGGGAGAATGCTCGGGAGAGCAGGGAGAGGAGATGGCTGGTCATCGCGGTCGGAGGAGGGGTGGAAAGGGGTCAGGAAGCTACTAAGCAGGTGGGAAACAGACCTAGTGAGGCAAGATCAGTGCTATCAGTGGACTTCAGAAGAAAAGAAAAGGGGCAACTTAGTGAGTTCCATCAAGTACATGACCAGCTTTTGCAAAATGGATTTAGGGAAATGAGGTGACGGTGAGAGAAATTCTGGTGGGCGTTGTGGGAGAAAGGCCAGGCCAGAGGGAAGGCGTTAAGCCAGGGAATTCGGAGGCCTGGGTGGACCTGCTTGTTGCTAACAAGTGAGGAGGCCCTGGACAAGCACTTGAACTGCTCCAGGCCTCAGTTTCCACATCTGTAACTTACGGATGCGGCCAATGATTTCTAAGATTCCTCCTAGCTCAAGAGTGTCTTTCAATGAAAAATAAACTTAAAAAAATACGACCCAAAAACCTCTCCCTCAAATGAGAAGGTTGATAAATGATCAAGGAGGTTGCTGAGGATACTCCATTTTAAATTTCCTTAATACAAGACAAACATCTGACCGAATGGCTTCTGGAGGGTCCTCCCAACATTGTGGTTCGAGCCTGCTTTTCACGGAGCCGCTGGTTCCTTCCTGCCTCGGTCACTGCTGGGACTCAGATGATACTTACCCATCCACGGTTTTTGGAGGAAATGATGCTTTTGACAAATGGATTACAAATCTTTGTGGGATAGGAAGAGCGAGTTTTAGAAAAGGTCATTAATAACTCAACTAAGAGCTCAGCTTCCCAGCTGGGAACATCAACCATGTAACAGTATGCTCATTGGCTGGCTACGGTATGGGCCCCCAGATGCAGGGAGAAGCTGGAGTTTTCGAGCCCGAAGAAGGAAATCAGCACGTGTCATTGTTCTGGGCTAGTTTTCTTGCGATGGATTTAACTCTCATGTGCCACGGGGAGATGGGCAGTTATCTCTACATCGTAAGTTCGGAGAGGTCAAGAAGCCTGCTCTAGGTCATGTGGGCACACTGAGGCGTCACTCTTTCATCCAATGTCTACTGAGTAGCTTGCTCTGTTCTAGACCTTGTGGGGCACAGTGGGAGAAGCCCATGTGGCACCTGTCTTGACAGGGTTTACTTTCTATTGGAGGGAGACGTGAGCAGCTGTAAACACATAAGCTAACAGTGAGGAAATAAATGGCGAAGTAAATTGTGACAAAAGTAAAGCCAGGGACTATGACGGAGAGTGACTGAGGGGCCACTTCTATGTGGTGAAGGAGAAAAGGGCTCTCTGAGGGGACATGTGAGCCAAGAACAGAATGACGAAAGGACCCAGCCACGTGGAGGTGTGGGCAAGAGTCAGATGGAGGGAGCGGGAGGAAAGGGCACTGGTTATGCCGTGGAGACAGCAGACGTCAGACAGAAAGTAGCCAGAAGAGGCGAGCGATGGACAGAAGGGGCAGCTGGGGAGGTGGCTGTTCCCTAATAAGCTCCTCTCTCCGCTGGCTGTTGAGGGGGGTTGGCTGGTTTCAACCTTGCCTTGTAACAGAAGCACAGGAGGGAAGCAGAAGCCATGTCCACGTTCCACCAGCACCTGCATCTACGAAGAAGGAGCTGCTACAGGAAGGCTGGGCACCCAGCCTCCCCGCCCCGAGAAGCTTTCAGTTCCTTTATGCTCCAGGCGTCCACCTCCCAGCTCCCGGCTCCCAGGGCAAGTTGAGCGAGTGTGCTGGAGTTGCAGCGTCTGAGCCAACGAGCCACCTCTCAGTGGCACCGAAGCAAGGTGGGAAGGGAAAGAACAACATCCCACTGCGATCTCAGCCGTATTTCTTCCACATGGCAAGTTTCATTTTGTTTAATTTAACAATAAACTCATTATATTAACTCAATTCAATAGAAGCAGCAGGGGGATTTCTCCTAATTTAATCTCGGGCTTCGAGGAGCCGTGCTCAGTGCTAAAACAATGCCATGCAGAGAGATTAAAGGGCTCGCATCATATTGAAACAATACCTTAGTGTTTCTGAACGCAGCCTACCTGTCATTTAGGAGCTAGTCAGCCCACTTCCTCTTCATCCAAAGCATCATCTAGTCAGAGAGCTAATCTCTGCAAGCAAATCATTCTCGTGAACGATGCCGCTTTAGGGTTTAAACTCCGAGAAGTGATCCTTTCATCCTTGGAGCTGATGCTCCAATTTGAAAAGGAGTTATTGGACGCACCCAGCCGGGGAATATAAATACCTTGTGCTTACCAATGTCCCATAACTGGCTTCCTGTAAATCACCTGAAAACACAAGGACGTAACTATCTAACATCTAGCACTCTGTGTATCCATTCTGATAAGCTATGTAGTGTGTAGCCTAAAAAAAAAAATGGGTTGTCTGATTATGAGAAGTTATAAGAAAGAATGTCTATGTTTTTAAAAAATCTTGAGGGATGGCAGAGACTATGTAATCTGCTGATGCAGTGATTTGAAATCTGGAGATTCCAAATTCACATACACACAATGGCTGGAGACGGGAACAATGGTTTTTGTCCCCGGCTGGCAAGAAGAGTGAACAAACGCATTAATTAGGACCCCGTTTATGCTCGTATTGAATATATATGAATGCAGCCCACTCGAGGGTTCCAGCTGGGAGATGCTAACTTTCGAAATTCAAAGACAAACTAGATTACATCTTTGGAGCCTCCCCCTGCGTAGCGTGGCCGTACTGACCGTGTGGGCTTGGGGTATCCCTGAGGCCTGTGAATATTTATTTCATCGAGCAAGTTTTAAAGTTTATTTTCTGTGCTTTGGACAAAATGCCAAACAAGGTCAGGCCTGGGAGGTGGGAGAGAACAGAGCCAGCTTTTAAGAAGAAATGATGCCTACCCCACACCGCCTTTAGAAGAAGAAACGGCTGAAACGGGAGGAAAGTTATGGCTCAGAGTCCCAAGGCAGCCCCGCGGCGGCTCACAAGGCCTGGCTGCTCTCCCTGGTGGGAGGACATCAAATGCGGAGCTGGAAGGAGATGGCAGAGGCCTGGCCTTTGCCATCTGTCTGTCTGTCTCTCTCACACACAGACTCTCCCCCAGTCTCTCTCTTTCGAAGAGAAATCCTTTCTCATGGTCAAGAAAAAAAATTTTGAGGGGGAAAAAAAAACGCACCGCAAATCCCCAGGCGGAGGAATGGAAGCAACAGGGGGATCGTCACAGGTTTCCGACCCCAGAGTGAAGGGAGCGCAGACAAGATGAGGTTTCAACTCCTTGCAAAGTGAGAAACATGCTTCTCACCCTGTCAATTTGCAAACAAGATTTTCTAGGTTTAGGACATTTTCTTCTATTATTTAAATTCCTTGTTATACACTTGCTTTTTTTATTGACAAGTACCTCTTGTCATGGAAAAGTATAATATGCCAGAGAGAGGCAGGGAGAAAGGGAGTGAAAGAAAGAGAGAGAGAGAGAGAGAGAGGCAAATACGAGAATACAAACACTGCAGCAAGAGGACATATCCTATTACAGGATTCTTTATGCTTAAAATGGAGACTCATTTTTCCCATCTCAGAATAAGCCTGTGACCTTTTGCCTTGTCCAGACCATATGCATTTCTGCAACGTCCCGAGTCCCAAGACACACTAGGCAGAGCGAGAGCTGAGAGCTGTCTGGTCCAGGTCCCCGGAGCTAAGAAGTACACCCGTCAGAGAAGCATCATCCAGATGGAAAGACAGAGAATCCACAGAGACCTGGGAGGGCACTCCGAACCCCTACCTGTGCTCTCAGTTACTGATTAAACCTCTTATGCATACACGCCTGCCCCAGGAAAGTTGAACTTTAATTTTATGCCTCCTACAGAGCAGAGATGGATACAGACTGGGAGTAGATAAGGCTAGCATCCTAAGCAGAACAAACAGCGGCACGCACCCTCACCGTTAGATTGTTTTTCCAACCCCCCCTCCAAATAACAGAGAATGTCAAACCTCACTTACCATCAAAGAAATGCAAACTAAAACATGTACGTTTTTAAAAACTTATCCAATTAGCAAAGATGAAAAAGGAAGATAATACCTATGTTGGTGAGGGTTTACGCAAACAGGCACTCTCACATCTGCGTAGAGTTGGAATATAAATGAGTCGAGTTTTCTGAAGTTAAATGAGGCCACGTGCTGGAAACGTCTTCCACGTGCGTACTCCAGCGCAGCAATGGCACTTTGAGCAGTTGGCTGCACCAGTCCCGTGCAGCAGGGTGCTCGACACAACACTGCTTGGAACAGCAAATTGCTGGGAACAATGTGGGTGCCCAACAATAAGACAATTAGTTAAGTCAATTGTGTTGTATTCATACAATGGGTGTGATGAAAAGTCATGCTTACAGCAATACACAACTAATGAGATGGATAAATGTTCAGGAAATGTTGTTAACCAAAAAAAAAAAAAAAAGTTAAAGTCTAGGATCTATCATCCATCTCTCTACCCACCCGTCCGGCTTACTGTGTGCGAAGCATTTAGCTAAGCATCCTTGCGTTACCACGTGTAACAATCACAACAACAACTCTATGAAGTATATGTTATTATTATCTCTCCGCAGATAAAGAGCCCGGTGAATGCCCAAGCGTAAATTTATTTATTTATTTATTTATCTTTAAAAGATTTTATTTATTTATTTGACAGAGAGACAGCCAGCGAGAGAGGGAACACAAGCAGGGGGAGTGGGAGAGGAAGAAGCAGGCCCCCAGAGGAAGAGCCTGATGCGGGGCCCGATCCCAGAACTCCAGGATCACGCCCTGAGCCAAAGGCAGAGGCTTAACCGCTGTGCCACCCAGGCGCCCCGCCCAAGCATAAATTTAAACCCAGGTGGAGGTGTTTGTCCAAACCACACAAACTTTCTGCCTCTGCTGTGAGAATGAGCGTGTATGTTTGTGCACATGTGTCCTTCTTCATGAATGTGTGTACTCTAAGAAGTTCATAGTTATCTGAGTGGGAGGCTTAGAGAGGATTTTGTTTACTGCTTTGTGCTTTTCTGTGTTTTTCATGATTTCTACATGTGTTTCTTTTGCAACTAAGAAAAAAATAAAATTAGCTCTTCTTTTGAGATGATACTCTGACTATGACCATCTGACTCCTTGGGACTCAGGTAGACACAAGCAGCAGCAGAAAGGCGCTAATGAACTCTTTTTCCCGCACAGACTCTGGAGCCAGGCATGACCACCTACTGACCACATGTCCTGGGAAAGGTCATTCAACCTTTACAATGCAAAGTGAGAAATAAAAGTCTTAAGGTATACAACCCTCACTCCCAACCATACCTGTTCAATAAATGTGGTTTCCCCTTTCTCTTGCCAGTTTTCTGGAACACACCAATTCCAGCAGTGGGCTTTCTCCAGGTTCTGCCTAATACACAGTCTTCACGGTCTTAGGGAAGTCCACTGATTCAAATCAGAGGGAAATACACTCGGTCTCAAGAATGTCTTCTCTGTGCCCTTTACCTGTGTGTCCTGTCCTTCCCCTCCCAAATTATAGCCCCTTCTGAATTACAGTTCTTGTGTTGTTTTTAAAGGTTATTTCCTTCTCTATTATCGTGGTCTTCAAACTAGGGAATGTATATATCTCAAGTGTCACAAAAATCCTTCCAAGAAATACAGAGGCGCAGGTAATTTTAAGGAAATAAACTTCCAGAATCTCTTTCCCTAAGATTGCTTCCCGAGCTTGTCTGGGAACACATCTGTGCTCAAGGGTGCCTTCCGCTGTACTCACCTGCCTCCTACCATCATGCTTCCCCGACCTCATGGCAGAAAGACCTGACTCTCACGCCTCGCAGAGCCACTGTGCCCCACTGCCTGGAGCTGTGAACAGCACTGGAGTGGCCCAGAAAGGACCAACTTGATATATGGGTGAAAAGTAAGCCTCCTATAATCAAGGTGAGTGGTAAATCCAAGATGGGTAGGTCTTTGGGTCTTTTGTGAAGAGTCAGAAGTAGTGTATTTTGACCTCTTTTGAGATTCAGATAGATGGACTGCGGTGTTGAGAAGAATGAAATTTGTGGTTTCACCACCTTTCCTCTACCCCTTGATTATTATTAGAGACGCCCGTAGAACAAAGAGTCAGTAAGAACTAGTGAAGGTTGTGCAGCCTTATCACACCCAGGCTAACAGCCTATGGCTCCGCAGCTCCATTCCTCAATTTGCCTCCCTTTTCCCCTCCCCCCACAAATATTTACTGAGCAATTAGCCCGCCAAATATATATATTTTTAAAGCCTGTCCTTATAAAGCTATATTTTAGTCAAAATTCTCTGTTAAAACTCAAATTCAGAAGTGATATGATTGTCACAGGGATGCATCTTAACATGGAAAAATACATCTCTTGGAAAATGAACTCAGACTTTTTTCTGACACAAAATAAATCTGACTTGGCCGGTTGATTAAACAATGAGCACAGTTAGCGTATATTATCTATATACTGAACGAACTAAATCTGCAGATCCAAGGTTTGATGAAGATGCATTTCAAGGATGTGATAAAAGCGTGTTTACCATAACTGTATAAAAATATTGTTTGGCAGGCAAAGGTATTTTGAAATTTCCAATATTCCTAATCGCCAACGTTTTCTAAATGTATCAGGTTAAGCAGCATGTCACTAAGTGAAAGAATACATATAAGGTTTAGCCATTTGATATCTTCATAAAGTAAATGTGACACACTGTTTAGCATACACTGAGAAAGGAGATGACTTGAATGAACGGTTACAAACGTTTTTGGAAGCCAGGTGCCCACCAGCTGTCTGCTTTTCACAAAATCAAAGGAGGATCTAATCAATTTACCGAGAGATCACTAAATATGCTGCGGGCGGTTGTTTGTTTTGGCTTAGAATTCAGAAGTTTAAAGACAGAAATGGTACTGCTCTAACAGGACTCCATCTGTTCCCAACACATAATATGTAGAGAATTTATATTTATATATATTGTATTCACCATCTCTATAATAGAAACTAAAACTAGAAATGGAACTGATGTTGAAACCTTAGCAATAAATAATATTTATCAAACTAACTGGAAATAGAGCCCCATCCATCTCATTAAGAAATGCATTTCCAATAAATTTTTGCTTCTTACATTGAATAATTATTAGCCAATATGTTTCAGTTATGTTGTTTTGATCAACTCTGTATTAAAAAATCACTGTACTGATAAATTAATCTAGAAGACTTCTTATTAGAGTTTTATGATCATGGGATTTAAAATTTAAATTTATTTTTACACATATTTTTATTGCAAAGTGCTATGACAGCAAAAATCAATAAAAGACTTTTAAGCATTAAAATATATAAATTCGTATAAAATTCCACAGGGTAAATATAATAGAAATACAGTTCAAAGAAAAGATAGACAATTTTTGAGTGTTAAAGAACAGCTTGTTCATGTATTTAAAAAAAAGAATGATGGTGGATATTCACTCGAAATAGCATTCAGATTTCACTGCATGCATTTTCAAAAGTGATCAAACAGTTTTATTTTAAAATGTCAATATAATTTGCCAGGAATTTATATCCCTTGCAACTATTTAAACTTACGGTAAAAACTTTTAAATGTCAAATTTTAGGAAAGCATGTGCAAGGGGATACAAAAAGTTTCAAAATTCTTTTTTTGGGGGGGGTGGTAAATGACCAAAAATTGAAATTCACTGTCCACTACGTTTCAAGGCTACACTTTGTTCATTTGTGAAACCCAAGAAAATGGCATTTATGTTATTGGGTTTAAGGGGATGAAGAAAATATTTGATTTAGTCCTCTCAAGAGATCTGGACACACTCCATCTGCTGCCACAGGCCACGTGTTGGTGGGTTCTCTCATGGAGCAGGTGCTCAGAGCACATAAACAGGAACGAGCATGGAGCAGCTCTGAGCACAAGGGCAACGACTGACACTGGGAGGTTCCTGGATGGCTGGAATACACCTGACTCCCAGAAAGCAAAGGAAAACTAAATCTCCCACTGTGACTCACAGCTATCATCAAGTACTTTATGTTTATCATTTGCACGATGGAAGAAATCCTATGAAAAAATTAGCACACAGATGGCATCCTCTTTTGCCTCTATCTATTTGCACCTTTGAATGCTTTGTCCTTGATTGCATTAGGCAAAAATCTCACAACTGTGTACACTCTGTTATTTAGAAAGGTACACCCATACATCCACACCCAAACAATGAAAAAAATGTGAAATCAATGACGCAGAAGAATTACTGGGGACATGCATACTATCTTTCCTCCTCTTTGCCAACTCTGACCAGGGACAACTTTAGGCATAGGACGTTACCCACTCAATACAACTAGAAAGACAAGGGTTTTAGAAGGAACCAAGTCCTGTGACTCCCCATTTCAAACAACATTTTTACCACTCAGGGCCTCGGTCTCCTTCTAAGTGGAGTTCAAAATAGACACTTTGCCTACTACTTCACAAGACTGCTGTCAGTAGCAAATTAGAGTATGAATCCAAAAGTTCCTTATCCACCATTCCTGATTCATCACTTTGAGTCTGAAAAGCTTTCCTATGCCAACACTTGGAAGAAGAACCTTGGCATTCTCCATTCTAGTCTCTGTCCTGATGTCACTTCTCTTTTCTTATAAAGCAGCCCGTTGAGGTAGGAGGATGGGTGTAGAGAACCACTGATGTCATACACGCAGAGCAGAAGTTTATTATAGGGAGGATTTGTTTTGTCATGAGAAGTCACGGCTCACAGCCCTGGTTTCGCTGTAATAAAAGAAACCGCCAGGACTCTGGTCACAGTTCTGTCCTTCAACAACCTCAGTTTGGTAGAGGCAGCTACACCAAGATAAAAGATGTCTCTACCTGGATTCATCCTCGTGACACAGTAAAGAAAAACTGGCAAATTAATTTTCACCTACGAGGTCAAGACTAATCACTGATTTTAAGTCGGACAGACTGTCTCAATGAAGCTGTTAACGACGATGAGAAAAGGAACCATCTGATTTGTCCTGACTCTGGTTAGATCTCACAAATCTCGAACAGCAATCCGGGAAGCCAAGATCACTTAACACTCCCTCTTGCTGATTTCTGTACATAATGCCAAAGCTCTCCCTTGCGGTAAAACACTGCAAGCCCTGAAATTATTAACCTGGACAATTGACACATAAAAGAGTCCTAACTCATTAATTTGGTAATTGATGTTCATTGCTTTGGACATAGACTTCAACACTGTCTGTAGGAAATAAAGACCAAAATAGAATACATAACTGTGCAGATCTGGCTGCAGCTTGGGGGAAAAAATCAGGTTTTAAAATTCTCCGAACATGAAAATGAAAAACACAACTAATAAACAGTTGTGTCGCCTTTTAGTCTTTGCCCCCAACTGTACGGCTTCATTTTTAACATATGTTTAACTGCTATTTTTTTTATTAAACTCATATTTAGGCAGAGAGGAACAAACTTACCACATATGCTTTGGGTTATATACTAACTATTCCCTGTCAGATGGTGAGTTAAAAAGAAAAGACACTGGGAGAGACGAATTAAATTTAAATCTAGCTTATGAAAATCCCTGGCTTTGGGGAAAAAACAACCTATGCTTGAGAAAATTGGGGATACTTTTCTCTGTAGAATTGTTCAAGACACACTGGAACTTCGATCTAACATCTAGCTCCTACTCTTGCCTTTGCCTTGTAAGGTTCTGGTTAAAATTAATGACCTGGCGATATTAGGATTTTTGTTGCAAGGGGTTGCTGTGTGATGCACAGTAGACAGCAAGAACATTCCATGACTTTTCAGAACTTGGAAATGAAGACTGTCAGTTGGGAACACCCAAACAAATTTACTTCCTGAGATGCTTCTTTCCCATTCATCTTAACATCACAGGCTTGGTCCCCTGGTTCTGTTTTGCTGTAAGTCTAACACACGCAGATTCCACACACCGCTCTTAAGCCAGGTGACTTCATCCACATCATGTCACTTACACACCCCTCAGAGCTTACATGACTATTCCCACATGATATAAAACAGGAATGTCCTGAAGGTCAAGTGACAAACCAAAGGTCATGCAGGCAAGGGGTAGAGCTGGGAACTGAACTCAAGTCTTCTGATTCCATGCTTACAAATCCAGCGTTCCTTCTTGCTGCTTCATTCCACTGCACACACGTCTGGCTTCTTACCTTTCCTTCCCATCTCCACTTACTATTTCTTTCCCTCCCTTCCTACAAGCTGTATCTCTCACATTCCCTTCCGCTATTTCTTCCTTTACGAGCATCCATGATCTCATGACTCAATCTTTTTCTCTACTGTACAGGTATTAAAGTTCCTGAAACCTAAGAGAAGAATAAAAATTTGGGAAATTCTAAAAATAATGCTATCTTAAAACAAATGATGTCAAGACTAATAAAATGATGAAAGGTTTTGCATTGTTTATTTTTAAATGCATAAATCTCATCTACTTTAAGCATGTCAGAAGAAAGGTTTGAAATAAAATTATAATCTTAAGAGGAAATAGAAGTGGCATTCCCTTCTGTTTACTCAATGAGATAAATCGGAAAAAAAAACTTACTGAAAGTATATCTGCAAAAGCTTCCCCCCCAAACACCCACACAAACACACCCACCCACCCACACATTAAAAAAAAAAAATTAGGCTACTGGACACTTACAAAGCAGACTGGATTTCTCCATCCATTGCTGGGTACTGGCATTTACTAAGGTCACTTGAGCTATCCTGATTTATGAGGGTTTAAGCCTGAGCAGGGTACGTTTAACCAAGCTTGCTACAAGTGCCCACTTAAGGATTCTTTCAGCAAACAAGAGGAAACACTCCTCAGCCATAGTTCATGCCATCCAGCATGGCCAGGAATGATGCATTAACTTTCAGAGAATGTGCCCTCTGTCTTCTCCACAGCTTACCTCAATTTACATCTCTATCAAAGAAAAAGAGCTGGAGGATCCCCTGGTCCAGCCAACTGCAGCCGAAGCGTGGGTATCCAGCCTGAGCATCTCAGGGCCGGAGGGCTTCCCTTCCCCACACTGACCAAGGTGGACAGGGCGGGGGAGCTTCGCTCGCAGATTATATGCAGCGTGGTTGTGATGTGCCACCTCCACCGTACTTACTGTGAGCCTTTGAGCCTCAGTTTCCCTACCTCTAAAACAGAAATGACAGCACCTGTCTTCCAGGATTGCTTGGAGAATTAATTCAAGCACAGCTCTTAGAACATGTGCCCCACAATGGTATGAAGTACCCCATAAATTCAGAAGATAATATTAATGCTGTCCCCATTTGCTCCTATAAAATATCCACGCTGGTATGGTAATCTTTGCTTACGACTTTATTCCCTACCCCAAATGCTGACTTATTGTGATGCCATATTCCTTCTCAATCCCACTCTTTTACTAGCTAAGACTCAGCACCAACATGATAACCAGATAAATGAATCTGTAGGCCATCGGATGTATTTTCTCTGCCAGTTACAGGAATGTTGTAATCCACTGGAAATTCTCATGTCTCAGGAAGATCCTTAAGTAACTGCTTTAATAATGGAAATTCCAGGCATGATGGAAAATCTTTTTTGACAAGATACCCCTTCTCAAGTGCTTGGCAAGTAACATTTCATTACACCAGGTAGGCACCTAACTTCCTGATGAGTCCGCTCCAAATTTCAATCACCATCACAGGCAAATGGTGCCCTGGGATGACGACCTTCCCTGCAATCCTTCTGGGGACACGTCTTCCATTGAGTGCACGGAGCTCCCAACTATGAAGCAGGGAATCTGGACTCCAGAGCTACTGTTTATCCACTGAGCTGCACCAGACAAGCCACTTTGCTTTTCTGAGCCTCCGTTTCCTTGACTTGTACCATTCAATAACATGTCGCCAATTACTCTAGCTCAAGAGCCAAATCCGGCCTGCCACTTCTTATGGTAAATAAAGTTTTATTGGATCACAGTCACGCCCACTTGTGCAGGAAGCGTCCAGGCCCCCTTCCTGTGCAGTGATACAAGAGCTGAGTAGCTGTGACAGCGATCACACGGTCCGCAAAGCCAAACATATTTAACCCTCCAACCCTTCACAGAAAAAGTTTGCCAACTCCTGCTCGCAAAGGCGGTTGTGAGACCCATAAAAAGACTGATCTGGAAGTGCTTTGTAAACTGCAATATTTACATAAAATGCAAATAAATCTTTATTACTGCCTTTTCGATGTTTATAGGCAATTAGTGAGCCACTTACCCCACAGCTGCATTCTTCCCAGCTAAGCAATCCCTAACACCTTGAGTCTTTTCCTATAAGGCCAGTTGCAAAATTTCTTTCCCTGCCTTCGTTGCTGGGTGGGGTATTTTTGGGCGTGCTCCAGTTTCTCCTGTTCATTTTTCTTTTAAATTTTAATTAATGTATAGTATACTGGAAAGGTTATTATCTGGTTCTCTAGTGAAATCCAAGTTAATAACAGCCAAGGACTGGGTTGGCTTTTTAAATAACAGCTCTGTAATGAAGTGCTCTTGGTCAAGTAGAAAAAGCACGGTCCAGAACCAGAGAGATCATTTACTAACTGTGAATACTTGGGCGAATTATTTAACCTCTCTCAACCTCAGCTTCTGCATCTATAAAACGAGAGAACAAATCACGGAGAGCGGAGAGAGTTCGTGTAGGGAGATTACAACAGTGTATCTGTGAACAAGTTGACTTATGCAGAATGGCCAGCACACAGTAGGTCCTAGGATAAGGCTACGGAGGTCCTCCTCACACCGCTGACCCAGACATTTTTCTGCCACAACAGGGCACAGACAATTTTAAATTTGTGAGTCCGTTTATTGGCCATAAGTACCCTACCTTACATTTGTCCCTACGAACTTCAACTTGCTTTTGATTTATTGAGGTCACTTTGACTTCTATTCCTGTCTTCTGAGGCGCTGGAATTTATGCCTTTCTGAATTTGTATTCTGTGGACCTCATTTCCGAAGGATGGAAGAACAAGAGAAAACACAGGCTAACTAGGGTTATAAGGCTAGCCGTCTATGGCAAAATTAAGTGTCGATTTGGAGCAATTATTCAAAACACAATACAACACAATGTTTTGGCTGTAACTATCTAAGCCTTAAGAAGCAAAATATGTTTTCGTCTCAATTTTTCACTGCACGCTGCTAACACAGAGCAGACCAAACGGGTGGAAAGACAAATGGGTGGTCAAAATTAACAGCATGGTTGGAGAAAAAACGAATGGCAAACATATGACTTTTCTCCCCAGAAGGCTCTCGCTGATTTCTAAACGCTGCTGCCTTACCAAGGTTTGTTTTGAGACTGTTTGAATCTGAGACATTTTATCTACTAAAGCCTTAATTTTTCTGCTCCATTTTCTGCATTTTCCTCCAGCATCTCTGATGCTTACATTTACAGCAAGCACCAGATCTCCCTACTAGCCCGCAGCTCGTTAAACTACCACAAAACAAGATATAAGCACTTCATTAATTACCATCATCAAGAGAATTAGTGTGCCTATCGGTCAATATTAAAGTTGCAAATTCTACCTCTAAAGCATGTACTTGCTACACACGGTACTGGATGCCTTCTTGCCTCAGACAGATCTCAATCACAGGAGACAAGGAAAGCCCTGGCGGCAGATTCTATTTTAATCCAAGGATTTGGGGAGGGTACTTGCCTGCCAACTCAGGATTAGGGTGGGTACCCCCCCCCCCGCCCCCACCCCCGCCTTAGAGTCTTGCAACTTTGAAAACCAGCTAAAAATGCATATAAAAATGTGAAATGCCTAAATCAGCATTGTGGGAATCATTTCAAATGTACTGACAAAGCTGCTCTTACCAATAGAGATATTAATTCAAAATTTTTAAAGGAAAGAAAAGTTAATTACATTAAAATATACCAAAAAATTGGGGGAGGAGGTTTTTGCTCAACAAAATTTCTCAGTTTCTAATAACTACCACAACAATTATACTCGTTAATATTTATTGAATGGTGGGGTGCCTGGGTGGCTCAGTTGGTTAAGGGTCCGCCTTTGGCTCAGGTCATGATCTCAGGTCCTGGGATCGAGTGCCCAGGGCGGGCTCCCTGCTCAGTGGGGAGCCTGCTTCTCCCTCTCCCTCTCCCTCTGCTGCTCCCCCTGCTTGTGCTCTCTCTCTCTCTCTGTCAAATAAATAAATAAAATCTTTAGAAAAAATTAAAAAAAAATACTTCTTGAATAGTGATTACGTGATAAGACACCATACTGAGGACTGCCCCTGTTCATCTGTTGCCCCCACAGGTCTAGGAGGTCTGGACCATTATTATCTCCATTTTACTCGCCAGAAAACTGAAGCCTTTTGAAAGACGGCGATAACTCGCCTTAGATCACAAATCTTCAGTTGTTAAAAATCGGCGCATACGTGGGAAAAGAGGTTGAACCATTCTGGGAACATGCTCCAAAGGATACAAAAGCATCATATACGTGTAAAAGAGCCACTCAAGTCTTAGGCTGCATTATTTGAAATACAGGGTCCAGGACAAGGGAGGTGATGGCTTTGCCTGACTCCTTGGACCTCAGCATCCATCTGGGGCTCTGTGTTCAGTAAAGCAAGCATGGTTGATGTGGGATATGGATAAACCAGGGGCAAAGTGGCTGACATGGTGAGGGACTTGAGTCAGGACGTGTGAGGAAGGACTGCAGGAACAGGCAGTGGCGGCCTGGAAAAGAAGAGTACCAGGCTTTGTGAGAGCTCACAAAAAGCACAGCAAATAGGAGAACAGCCCTGGGTTCGAGTCTTGCCCTTTTCTCTTAGTGGCACAATGTGGAGTAAGTTATTTAACTGCCCTAGGTCTCAGTCTTCTCATCTCTCAGATAGCGCTAATATGGCACTTTAACCTTCTAGGGTTCTTGAGGGAATCAGCTGAGATAATATAAGTACGCCACTTACCCTAGTATGAGGCACTCGAGAAGCTCTTAGCAAATGCTAGCAACTACTGTTATTGTTGCTATCCTTGTGGTCCTTAAAATAGAACAGTGACTTCCAAAATCACTGCACACAACTCGTCTCCCAGGGTAAATAAGTGGCGTGCCAACAGAGGTTTCCATGGTCCCAAAAGTTTGGGAAATACCAACTTAGAGAAAATTAAGCAAGATTTTTACTTTAGACATCATGGTCCTCCAAGAGGAGATAGAAGTATGTAACAATTCCCAGATGGGTTTGGTTAGAACCATTTTTAACGAATATTCCCTGGAAAGCGTGGGTTTTTCAGAACAAGCTTCGGATCCCGTGACTATAGAAGAGCCCACACATCACAAGCTATGTCTACCATCATCTGATGTCCATAAACCACACCCCAGAGAGTCAGCCCAGAGTTCCCCCCATAAGGGGGAAAGAATAGCCACGTGTGACAAACTTGGGAGGTAAACGGCCGGGCAGGTTAGAACTCAGGAAATGTGCCTGGAGGACACAAGACTTAAGGCAAGCAGCATTCATCATTCTGAGGCAACTGGAGGGGGGAGGGCGGGCGGGGGGCGGTCCCCTGGCAAAAGCTCACTTTTAAAGTAAATTGGCCCAGAAAAACCTGAGATTCATTAAATGAGACCTGGAAATAAGGCTGCCCCATATAGACTCATCTGAATACACATGAATGAATAGAGAAATGAATGAACACTTGTATTTCAAGGTTATCCCCTCTCTTTTAAAACACACCACAAAAATCATGCCATTATTACCACCGATAGACATTGTTAATAAAATCATAAACGCATCAGAAAGAGTATCAGTGGAGCCTTTCTTTCCTGACGTGAGTCTATCACATATGTCAGATCCTTTTCGATTCCTATGTCCTTATTTGCTGGCTTAGCCTCCAGGGCTCCACTGGAGTGTGTTGCACACAAGCCAGTTCCGAATGAGAGAGATGCCACAGGATCCAGGACAGGCTTTGTGTAGCCATGGATTCTCACGTGCTTATTCAAAATATTTGCTGTCAACGGTACTTGGTTAAAGTGATTGTTACATACAGCATGGCTAACTTTTTTATGTAAATGAAATGCAAATGTATGCAACGTTATCTTTAATGCAGATGTAGCAGAAAGTATTAAGATATGCTGAGAGCCTAATTAGGTCCTACATCAAAAACTATATATAAACTTGACTCCAATGTCTCAAGAACACAAATTGAGTCTAGAAATCCCAGTTTGCAAGCTTAAAAAAAAGATGTACATATATATTTTAAATCACAGTTCTTTTTCTTCTCTCGTCTCTAAGACTGTGCACTTAAAAGGCTGATCTTGGACAGATATTTTAGCTTGGGAGAGGGGGTGTGGAGTGGGTGGGAAATAAACAAGTTTCTTTCTAGCAAAAACCAGGAAGCAAGAAAAGAAAATCAACCACAACCCTCGAAAAAAGGCAAAACAAAGCTGTCTTGTGCTTTCCGTCTTCGTATTAAAAATGATGACTTGCCAGAAAAGCATATTTTTGCATTTATTTCCATTCCTAACCTTCCCAGAGACAAGCACACGTGCATTCCTTCCTAATTGCTGTTACAGTCAAACCTTATGGGTTCCAGTTCCACTAATTCTCCGTGTTGATCATTTCCACAGTGGGTAGGGGAGAAGCCGACTTTTATCTGAAGGGTGAAAGGGCTGACAAAGCAAATGAATATGGTGACAGGTACTGAAGCGCGCATACTCAGCCGAAATAATGGAAGAGCCTCTTCTCAAGCACTTAGAAGCATTGTTTATATAGAAAACTGGTCGAGCTATTCAACTGCCTTTTCTATTTATTACAATGGATTCCCCCAAAGAACTCTCCTATGGAATACTTTATTGGTCCGTTTCATTCTATTTCACTATGCCTGGTACAGAAGTTACAAAACTGAATGTCTTTGTGTAAGCGTCTCCAGTCCAGTCTCTTCAGTAACTGAGAGGAGCCTCGCCTTCTGAGTTCTCTGCAAAGTGCAGTGGCTTGGAAGTCCCAAGTTCCTGGGGCCTCTTCTGTCTGGCTCTAGCTGCGACTTGTTCCGTAAGTGGATTTATTTCCTCTTTCTCGCCCCATTAACATTCAGGACTGCTTTAGCATATCAAAAGAGGGAGAAAGGGATGCCAAAACAATCTGGAAAAGTAAAGTACTTTTTAAGTGCAAGGTGTCACAGGTCTCCAAATGGGCGAAAAGATACGCGTAAGGTGGAGTAAAGGAGTATTCCTCAGCACCTGTATACACATCTAGGTATTTGCATTCATTATCATACGTATATATCTGTATGCATGTATATACTGGTGCATACCACACATATGTATAGGGACCCAGGGATAAGTATAGATGTATATATGAATACAGTGACCTCAAAGACACAGGTGAGCATATGACATACTCATATATATGTACTCATCATACACATATAAGCTCATGAGTATTCACATACATATATGTCTATATGTGCCAATATACACATTAAATGTGCACGTATCTGAGCCACTTAACCTGTGCCCTTTGCAACAGAGGCTACCCAAAATGACCCAAGACTGAATCTAGCCCTATGTGTCCAGGCTGAAGAGCTTCAAGCAAGCACAGCCTATCCAGCTCTGTTCCCCCCTGAGTTTTCTTCCATCTTATCTAATACACCCTCTGAAAGGAAAGATCTTTTTTAGTTCTGCTAAGATCCCCAAATGCTCTTAACATCTCCAAAGCTCTCTAATACAAAAGGACCCAGTTGCTGCGAGGCACAAGAATCGCACTGGCTTCACAGCTCCACAGAACATGCCCAGCGGAATACATTACACACCGCTCCACACAGCTCTTCTGAAATTGATATTGCCGGCATCACTCGCCCCAAATTTCTAACATTGTCATGATAACCCCATTTGTTCTCAGGCTGTGCTTCCCACATTTTAAAGTAACAAGAATCTTCCCCATGTCTGTCCTTCATCATGCCCTTTCTTTAAAGAGAGAAAACGTCGTCCCCTGGGCTCTCCCTCCGTTTTGTGTGGCAATTCCCTGTGCTGTTTGTCAATCAGGTAGCAAGCACATAGTAAACACCGCTGTCCACTATCTGTGAGATTATAAGAGGCAAGACTTACACCCCAGATGATCAGAAGCCCACGGAAGACTTAGTGTTCGATTGTGTGGTTCAGAGGATGGCCACTATTGATGCTTAGAGAACACAGTGGTTGTTTGGGGCAGGAGAGAGTAGGGAAGAGGTGGAAACTGAGCACTCCTCCTGCACCCCGCACCTTTTTGAGCGCTGCTCTCCAAAGAGTAAATCATTCTGCAGTTTCAAGTCCCCCAGAATGCCCGAATACCCGCCTTGACTTCATACACCTTACTTCGCCTCTTCTCCACTCCGCTAATATCGACCAACCCTCTTGATGAGGTTCCTGTTCGTGTCCTCCCTGTCCTCTCCAACGGTCTGTCCATCACCCTGAGCCTTCCGCCCACCTTTCACCTCCACAGCAGAGCACGCTCCTGGCTCCTTTCCCACTTCTCAAACATCCCTTTCTGGTTCCTGCTTTAGCTGATCTAGAGGTCCCCCACTCTCTTCTCCCTGCGTCCCTCACTACCCACCCCTCCCACGGCA
Organism: Ursus maritimus; assembly: GCF_017311325.1. Classification (NCBI taxonomy): domain Eukaryota; kingdom Metazoa; phylum Chordata; class Mammalia; order Carnivora; family Ursidae; genus Ursus; species Ursus maritimus. The sequence goes on along the minus strand of NW_024426119.1, from coordinate 13,660,461 downwards.
CCATCACCAAGGGATTTGCCACCTCCTCGCAGGAGCACGAGATTCATATCCCTAGGTATCTGCTGGGTATCACCAAGGAATGTCCCCTTGTAAAGTCTCAGGAAACCAGCTCTGCGGACTGCAGCCTCCTTCCAAATCCACCGTCAGGGCCACGGCTGTCAGAGTTCTGCGAGCGTGAGGTGCCTTCCGTCTTTCTGTTTGCCCCACTCTTGGCTCCCACCTTAAGACAGCTTCCAAGTACCTCCTCCACACAGCTCCTCCCATCTGTTACTTATATGCCACCCTCTCTCCCACCAGTCACCTGCAGACCTTCCCACGTGAAGCCCGGACTAAGAGAGCCTTTTGTTTCAGAAGCAGGCATCTGACAGAGGAAAGCACACCCTGCACAAAGAGGAACCAGGATTCTCATTCACAATTGCTGCCTCTTCACAGATTAACTTTGGACACTGGCTTGATCCCTTTCAGGCTCAACCTTCCCAGCTCTGCAATACGACTGAGGCTCCTTTCCCATGGCTTACTGAAAATACGGACGCCTGGCTGTTGTTACAACCTCCTATCTCCCTCCCCCCTTGCAGATGTTCCCTACACCTTCACCCCCAGAGATTCGGATTCACAATATTGACAAAAGGCCCCTCAAATCTGTATTTTGAGAAGCTTCTCAGGGGATCTTGGTGCACAATTAGATTTTGGAGACTCTTTCTAATCCATCATAGACCTTGAAGACAGAATTATCTTCCTAAAGCATAACTCAAGTCATATTATTCCCAAACTAAGAAACCTTCAAGGACTGGCTATCATTTTCTGAGGACATTCTCCCTTCTCCACCCCCACCTAGCTTCTCTACTTCCCAAATGGCAACTGATCCTTGTGCCAAATTAGGTTCTTATTCCCTATTAGTTATGAAGAATTTAGTTATAAGTACCAGAAATCTAATTGACAGTGGCCTAAACAAATAAGCATTTATCTTTCATCATATAACACAAAGTCTGGGGGCGGCTGACTTTGTACTGTGCGTTAGAGGTCATACAAGGTCAAGACTCCAGGCCACAGCTGCAAGTTCTCTTGGTCTTCCCCTTGAGGAGAGGAGATGACAGGGGCACCTTCAAGCATCAACTCAACACCAATACTCCGCTGCAGGAAGTGGGAGGGGCCTGCACACAGAGCTTCTCTGCCAGGACCCCTCTCTCTTGCCTCATGGGCCGGAACCGGGTCACATGACTGCAAGGGAGGCTGGGAAAGTGACTTTTATTATTTGGCCTCTACAGTGGGAGACTGGAGAGGCAGAAGGCAGCTTTGTGAATGGCTGGCTCGGAGAGTTCCGTAAATGCACTCTAGATGTCACTGCCTAAACTTAGAACATCCTTTCTTCTAGCTCAGTAATGATACCGCACATTTAGCAAGCACTTGCTCTAGGCCAGACAGGGCTTCCCATGCTTTACGGGGATTAGCTTCCATTCTTCACAGTAACCCTGAGGGAAGAGCATAATTCTACCCATCTCCCAGGTGAGGACACTGACATCTCACCGGATTTCAAACAGGCAGCCACAACACAACACTGCCTCGGAAGGAACAGCTTTAGTTCAACCTTCTCCATAAAGAGCACCCTGTATGCGATCCCCTGACCAGAGGCACCCTTCTCCTCCCACATACACTTAAATCCTTAAATCCTCCCACATACACTTCTGTGGCCAAGGCAACGACACCATCCAAAGCAGGGCATGTGTGAGAACAAACGGAAGCATGTTTAATAATTACACCAGGAAGACCTACTGTCCCCAGGCAAAGCAGCAAGTGTGAACACCCTCCCTGCGGGTGTTTAACTGCCAGTGAGTGCTCACAGACATGCCACATCCCAACTTACTTGTACAAGGGGGCTGTGTAGGCAGTGGCTAGCGGTGAATGGTGTGTGTCTCCCCTTGCATGTTTCATGCGGTGCCCTGCTCAGAGTAAGTGTTCCTGGTTAATGAGCTATGTGCTGACCTGAGGCAGCCTTAGAAGGGGAGTCGTATTTGCTTAGGCAAAGCACTATAGGGAGGCAGTTATAAGGAGTAGGTGAGGTCCAAGCTCTGCAGTCAGACTGCATGTATGCAAATACCAGGTCGACCACGTGTGCTATCTATGATTTGGGATAACCTACTTCACTCGGGTGCTGCCTCCGTTCCCCTATCTGTAAAATCATGAGAGCCAAGGCATTAGCCCTGTAAGGTGGTTAGAACCACCGGGTGAGCCGGGACATGTAAAATGACTGACACAGAAGCACTCACAATTTCGGCAGCGATTCGCTAATACACGTCAATGTGTGCGAACAAATGTGTGTGAGTAGAAATGTGCATGGCGATTGTGTCACATGCTGAGATGCTGCAGGAAGGTACGTTTGCATCAGATGTGTGGCCACTGGGCTTGGCCTGAAGGGCAACAGCATCGTCCCCGTACTTGTAAGAACAGAGATCAAATTCCAGAGTGTCATCTTTGTTTTCATGCCAGTATCGTCAATGGTGCCCACACAGACACAGTGTGTTAATGTGACATCTGCTACAGACTCGGCAAGGCATAAACACAAGACACTTAATGCATTCCGTTTCAAGAGGCCTTAAAAATGAACTGAACAAAAGCCACGGTAAAACTGATAGGGCCCGGCACTAAGAACTGGGCGATGGGGTCACATTCGGAGTCCTGCCTTATTAAGTAAGACACCTTTCTGTAATTTTGTGTTTTATTTTAAAGCTGGGTAAAACTACAACCCCTAAGACACATCACAGCAAGGGCCATTCAGATTTCAGTGACGCAGTTAACTGAGGATTAACTGGTTAATTCCATTCTAAACCTTGTTTATGGTTTGGCTGTCTAGATAAAGGTAGGAGAAATGGTGTCTTTGAACATAAGCCGAGTTTGCAGTCTGTCTTTGGCTCCTCAGGGAAGAGATGCAGGGAGGCAACCTTACTCCTGGTGGTGACCAACGTTTAATAAATGACAGAACTAGATGCTTCACTTTTGGAGGGCTATGAAGAGTCAGGACCACCTCAGGATCAGCTATGAACTTTTGAGATGGCCGACTGGACACTGGTATCCCAACAGTGTTCCAGGTAAGAGCTTTGGCAATTTCTGTCTAAGCAAATTCCCTTGGAGTGGGAAGACATGAAAACGAATAGACTATGTAAGATGCAACTATACTGGTCATAATCACAAACCTGACTCCTTCCCATTCATGATTTTACCTGGGATGAGAAATCTCATCTCACATGTTGTCTTCATCAGTAGTTAACTCCCTGTGGCTTGAGAAAAAAGACGAACGTACCAAACGCGTACGTGCTGACGTATACAAACATAGCACCCTCCTGCCTACTTGGATCAAGCCCAGCTACGTTGTACCAGGGGACCTTCAAACTGGTCTCTAAAGAGTCTATGGGGGAAAAGAAAGATGAGAAAGGATTAAAAAAAAAGTAACCTACACTGAGAGCTGATTACATTGTGGCACTGTACAAGGCTCATGACAAACTTCTGTGTGCTTAATATGCATAACCCCCAGGGGCGACGGGGTGGCTCAGTGGGTGAAGCATATGACTCTTGATTTCAGCTTAGGTCGTGATCTCAGGGTCCTCAGGGTCGTAAGATTGAGCCCCACATCGGGTTCCATGCTGGGTGTGGAGCCTGCTTAAGATTCTCTCTCTTTCCCTCTGCCCCTCCCCCCTCCAACCCCAGGTTGCATTTGCACTCTTTCTATTAAAAAAAAAAAAAAAATTGCATAACTCCCAGAGAGGGAGGTGGTAATTCCATGCATTGGGTTTCTACACAAAACCCAGGCTCAGGATAGGATACCAGCATAGCGAGAGCAAATTTGGGGGGTAATTTGAAAGTAAAAAAAAAAAAAAAAAAAAAAAAAAAAAAAAAATCATACAAATTGCATTCATCTTGGGGGAAAAAGTAGCAATGCGTTAGAACTCCTTATACTCTCTCGTTTAACTTTTGGCTTTATTTTTTGAATGACATGGTTGCATTACATGTTTTTGCATCACAATCTTTTTGGTGTTGAAGATGTCCAAAGCTTCAGTCTGGGCCCAGATCACACGTGTAATGAGTTCAGTGGCCAGGACTCAGACTTGAGTTTGTGCCACTCCAGAGCCCCACCATGTATAAAAGAAGTCCCTATCGATCCTGGGATGCTCTGGAACGTTCTGACCATTCTCTTGGAAGAGCACTACACACTGGGACAAGACTTAATTTCTCCTCAGACTTCTCAAATCATAAGACGCGTGTCTCTGTCCATATGTAAGACTGAGTACCACAGAGTCCTGTGAAAATGTCTCTCCTGAGAGACCTTTCAGCTCCCAGAGAGCCACTCATCCCCTTGAAAGGCTTCTGGGCCAAATTCCCAGGCCCCTGCTGTTCTTCCATGACACAATGACATGATTCAGAAACAGAATCATCTCTGAGATGGTGGGACAAATCTTGCTCACTCCTGAGAGCTGTGATCCTTGAGTTATGCACTTAGGACTCTCCCCCAACTTCTAGAGATGAAAATACAGCTCAGACCTTCTTTGTGACCAAAGATGGGAGAGACTATAAGGGAGGCCATGGGACACCCTGGAGCCACTGGGTGGAAGACACAAATTTATAAAAGGTCCCTAGGCTTAACATTTTAATTCAGAAGAGCCACCAGAGATGGTTCTGAGTTGAAAAGCAAAGCAATATGGGCCAGTATAAAGCACAGAAATATGGTCCAGTTTAAATCAAGCTGATTAAGATAAGGAATTAGTTTAGAAGTATTAAATGAATAGACAAAAAAGTTCAGGGAGAAAAATTCTCCCTGCATCCTTTCACCAAATGAGCGCCAGCAACACTGGATTGGGCTTGCCTTTGTGCACATAATCTGCCGTGCCCACATTCTTTCAGACCCCACCGTAATGTTCCTAGCTGTGTAGTTGAATTAACCAGACCCAGAGGATAAAACTTTCAAATTAAACACATTCCTAAAGGATTTCAGGCTCATTGTGTATGCACCAAGGAAACATAACATCCTAAAAATAATACATACACAGAGAGAAGCACATTTTCCACGAACATTAAAGTGGAATATGAATTATGACCCAGCTCATGGGAATAGACATCTGATTACATGCAAAATGGAGCTTTTGTAAATAACATCAGTCTTTGTGAGCTACCACAATTATTATCAACCATTTAATTTTACTCCCTAGCAACTCATCCATCATTGTTAGAACTGTCCACTTTTGTTTTTCCCCTTCTGATTCATGAGGCTCCAAATTTTATAAAGTTCACCGGTAAAGCTATGTAGATGACTAACCCAGGAGCGGAGGAGTTCACGAGATTATTGGATTCACCAAAGCATATGCTGCATTGTATATCTGCTATTTCGGGATGTATTCTGCTGGTGAATTGCTAGAAGCAGCAGAATTACAATGGTAGCCATTCTGCTTGCTTTTTATTCAAAGGAATCATGAAAATGTGTTAAAATATCTGGTATTTGGGTATTTAAGAACAAAGCGACTCCAGAAGGAAATCAAGTATACCTTGTCTCCCGGTCTGCCCTGCCCCCCAATATTGAACAACACGGCGTGAAATACCGTCCGTAATTTCAGTTGCTCTCTGTCATATTTAATATGCTTGCCTCATAGAGAGGGAAATAAACCACTTGCTGGCCTCGCAAGTTCTCTTCCACAAGAAAAGCAATTAGACATATGTATATAGAATTCAACTTTTCAAGTCGGCCTCCAAATTTGTCCTCAGTCCGTTCTGGTTTCAAACTCTCAAAAACCAGGCACAGGAAGTCCCTATGGCTGAGGACCTTTAGCTCCTGCAGGAGTTGTTAGGTGGGACATGTGAACAATTCTGTCCTTTAGCACCTAATGGGAGACTTGGCCTCATTAAATACGCTGCATTTCCTCTCCCTTGTAATTACACTGCAGTAAGGGGGGAGGATTTTCACTGGCTCCCAGAGGCCTTTGAGTCTTAACCGCATCAGAAGTAAGCTTAGAAAGCCTCCTCGCCGGCAAAGAAAAAAAAAAATGTTGTCAAATTTCCCCATGCTGCTTCAAAGCCATTCATCGCAGTAGTAAGTGAGCCATATTTGGTTGAATTGTAAAAGCCTGTTTGTTCATGTCGCTTCCTTTGGAACTTGAGCCCAATGTGGGCAAAGGACCACTAGTATCATATTCATTTCTGTGCCTGAATAGTTCTAATTGAATTGACAGTCACTCAATGAAGAGATAACTATTTCAGGTGAGAAAGGAAGTTTCTTCTTCCAACAGTCATTCTAACTGTCTAGTACCTAATTTTTTTCTAATCTTGGCCTAAAAAAAAAAAATAGTGTTAGCTGGGTGAGCTAGTGTAAACTTTCTACAGAAGCCATTCATTTGCATATTATTATAGAAGAAGAGGAAAGGAAAAGGAGAGGTGGCCTTTTTTAAAAGGACATATTTGGGGACGCCTGGGTGGCTCAGTCGGTTAAGCATCTGCCTTTGGCTCAGGTCATGATCCCAGGGTCCTGGGATTGAGCCCCACATTGGCCCGGGGGGGGGGGGGGGTGGTCCTTCTCAGCAGGGAGGCTGCTTCTCCATCTGCCTCTTCCCCTGCTTGTACTCTCATGCTCTCTGGCAAATAAATAAATGAAATCTTAAAAAATAAATAAATAAAAGCATATATTTTGTGTCAGGCACTGGCTTGGAGATTATTTTGTTTCACTTAACCCCTCACTAACCACTGAGACTGATATAATTACCCCCACTTATAAAATTAAAAAACTGGGGTTCGGGGACAGTAAGTAATGCCCTCGACTAATAAACAGTAGAGGTAGGTGTGCAATCCAGATCCATCCAGCTCTAGACCTACGTGATCGCCTCTGCTCTAACAGATTTTTTTTTTTATTCAAGGCAGAATCATCAACAGCTTGTGATTTTCTAGTTTAATTCCCTACTTTAAACCTTCCAGTTAAAAAGAGACCCCCACATCTGCCAAAATGAACAGGTAATATCTTAAAACTGCAGGACTTAAGATTTAGAATTAGAAAAACTATGGGATAGAGGCCAAGTAACAATTTTCTCTCTCAAATCCTCAGTTTACTCATCTGTAGAATGGTAACAGTAAGGCCTAGCTCACGAGGTAGCTGGCAGGATTAAATGAACCTCCGCACCTAAAGCTCATAGCACCTTGTCCAACCCACAGGAAGTGTGATTCAGGAAGAGAACCTAGTCATTCCAGCTGACCACTCCTTCAAGCAAAGAGTGTTTAGCATGAACTATTTCCCACACTTTCAGGACGAAAAGGAAACTCATCAAAAAGAGTTTTTCCCCAGATGCTTACAGAAGCTTGCCCCTGGAAGCCCATTACTCTTCTCAGCTGACGGTCACACAGACCTTTCCGGCTCTGCTACTGGCTCGCCATGCCTTTGCTTCCCCATGCTTCTCTGCTTTGGCCTCTCACAGTCACTTCTGTATTTTTGCAACTTAATTCAAATAAATATATACAATAAATGTTGAATTCTATTAAGAAATACAATTGAGTAAAGGCGTGCTGGAAGCAAGAGGAAGAAACAAATGGTTTATGGAGGGCCCTTCTGATCTAAGGCATAATAGAGGTCACGCCAAGGAAATTCATACAAATGGTTCAAATATCTAGACTGCCAGAAACAATCTTGTTTCCACGAACAGCATTAAGATTCATTCATTTAACAAATATCTAATCAGTTCCTACTGTGTGCATGCCCCTGTATTAGCTCTTGCCACATCACGTAAGTCAAAACAGATACGGTCCCTGCCTTCTCTATTTTGTAGCAACGGTGGGAAAGGCCAGCATTTATTTAGGCCAAGAAATATGCAGACAAAAATCACAGCTCTGAGAAATGTTGAGAGAGAGAGAGAGAGAGGCTATACAACAAAACCCCATTTAGCAGGACCTATACTTGCTGTGTTGGTAAGGGAAATTCTCTGAGGACGGGATACTTGATTCAAGATTTGAAAGTTGGCCCAAATGTACACCAACTCATGATAAATCAAATATGATATATTCACAGAGTGACATATTATTTGGCCATAAGAAGGAATGAAGTACTGATTCATGCTATAGCGTGTGCGAACTTTGGAAACATTAGGCTGAGCAAAAGAAGCCAGTCAAACAATACCACATATTGTATATTCCATTTATATAAAATGTCCAGAACAGGAAACTCTATAGAGACCAAAAATAGATTGTGGCTGCCTAGCACTGAGCAGGTAGGGGTGGGCGGGGTGAAATGTAACTGCTAAGACGTATGAACGAGGAGTGGTGGCTAATGAGTAGGGGATTTCTTTTTGCAGTGATGAAATTCTTCTGAAATTAGATAGTGGTGATGGTTGCAGAACTCTGAATATACTTAAAAACACAGAAATGTACACTTTAAGTGGTCTGTGAATCATATCTCAATAGCTACTGAAAAATACCAGAAGGCTGGGAAGATGAAAAGCTGAGGGGAGCAGGATTCTGTGGCTGGAGGAAACATAGTACACACAATTGGCAAGACAGAAAAAAGGCCAGTATGGCCAGGGAGTCAGCAGTCAGTCCATGCTGGACCCCATTGTCATGTTCACATTTTGTCTGTCCAAAGCACACTGGGATACTATTGGAGGGTCTTAAGTAGTAAGGGGGAAATGACAATCAATTTTCCATTTTGAAAAGATTATTGTGGCTGAAATAAGGAGAATATACTGGAGGAAACCAGAGAGTATATGTACAGACAAGAGGCTGTCAGAGTCCAAGGCAAGGGTTGAGGTAACACTGATGGACTAAGGTGGACAGATTAGGATGTTTGAGATCTTAAATCAACAGAACAAGGTGACTAACTGGTATTTAGTATCCAAGAGGAGAAACAAGGGAGAATGTTGGTTCCATGACTCTAGAGCTCCCTGGAGACGCCTGACCTTGAGATATGAATCTGTGAATCACCTGAAGAGAGATTAGTGGAACCCTGGGTGTGCGTGAACATGGCTCAGCAAGAAGAGAAGAAAAAGGCAACAGGACTGCAAGGACTTCCAGCACTGAACAGCCTGATGCTGCATCAATGGAATCGAATCTTAAGACAAACTCAGAACGAGAGTCATTCTGTGAAATAACTGGCCTATGATCTTCAGCTGTGTCAAGGGAAGACAGAAATTGCTCGACATGAAAGAAAACTAAAGACACATGACAACTAAATGTAATATGGTATTCTAAACGGGAACCTTTTGATATAAAAGGACAAGACATACACATATTTATATTTATATAAAGATTGGAGCAACTCGTAAAATCTGAACAGGGTCAACATATTCAAAAGTTGTCATGTATCAGTGCTTCCTTCCTGATTTTTGATGGTTATATCATGGATATGCACAGAAAATATCGTTGTATACAAGGATTATATACTGAGTATTCTAGAGTGATAGGACAAGAGGTTGGCAACTTGCTCTCAAATGGCTCGGAAGAAAATAAAGTTCTTTGTAGTAGTCTTGCTACTTTTTCATAAGCCAGTGGGCAGGACCCATTTGAGAGAACAGAATATAAAGAGGAGGAATCATCAGTGATGATGCAGTGGTGCAGGGAGGGAGTATGAGAAAGGACGGAATGGCTGTTGTGTTATATGGGACAATGAGTTGATCAGAGAGGGAGAATAAGACTGTCAGGAAAGTTTAGAGCTCCTATCAAGATAGCGATTACGGATGAAAAAAGCCATCCAGGCCTTTGAATCCCATTCGAGGACTTAAAAAATGTAGCATTTAAAAATGATTCCTTGGGGACACCTGGGTGGCTTAGTCGGTTAAGCATCTGCCTTCGGCTCAAGTCATGATCCCAGCATCCTGAGATCAAGTCCCGCATCAGGCTCCTTGCTCAGTGGGGACAGTGCTTCTCCCTCCGCCTGCTGCTTCTCCTGCTTGTGCGCTCTCGCGCTCTCTCTCTCCTTGTCACACAAAAATAAATAACTTAATAAATAATCTTTAAAAAATATTAAATCCAGAGTTGTTACTGGCCAGCTGAAACTCAACTATAATATAAACAAAAATTCTCTCTGAATGTCAAACTCAGTGAAATGACATATTTACAAAACTGTAATTTATATTCTTTCTTTTCCAGATCTTGCTAGTCTCCAAGTGAAGAGGACCTTTACTTGATATGTATTCACCTAGGGTCTGTAATTCTCTTAAGATATAATGACTCCAGGTTATTTGAATACTTTCTTTTCTGGTCTACACCAAATGGAGATACTCTTCTGATTTGGTTTTAGCTCAGATGCATTTTGAACGGACACATAACTTGGCTTAGCAAGCAACCAACTTCTGAGACTATGGTCAGTAAGGATTTGGAATATAATGTGTGTGTGTGTGTGTGTGTGTGTGTGTGTGTTCTAAGTTTGCATGTGGGAGGCAGTTAAAGATCTTCTTGGCAATTTAGAGGGGGAAGGATAGTGTCTGAACTCTATCTGCTGAGTTCTAGGGATGTGTACCTGATGTGCTGGGAAATGTAAAATAAAGACGTAGAGTATGATTTTATTTCCATACCAAAAAACCTCCACAGAGACCCCCTATAACTCTGGATCCATGCATATGTACACCTCTGTATTAGTGAGGACAAAAGGTGTGAAAGGTTAAGAGTCTGTTATTGCTTCTTCCATCACGATGTGGGAGCAAGGGCCCAAGGGCAGAACCACAGAAAAAGTCAGAGAAGCTTTTTTTATGCAACATATTAAATGTAGATGTTTCTGCAGAACAGACAAAGACGTTCTTAATTTTGTTCTCAGTATTATTGACTCCCCTCCTGAAGAACTGGGGGAGGGACATTTGTCCCTCTGTCTGGTCCTGCCAAGAATCGTCACTTTATCCCTGATCTCCTGAAAAGGTCTGCCTTTGGGACAGTGTCTTTTTGTGTTCCAGGCAAAGTACACCGTGAGAGGGATACGTTTTACACAAGCCATGGACGTCAAATTCAGCACATGCTCTTAAAGACCTCTTCAGTTAATTGGCTGGTTAGCAAAATGACATGCAGGGTACTTGCAACTATGCAGAATTACAAAGAAAACCCTTCCAAGTGGCTCACGTCACATTTAACCAATTATGGTTACCACTTTTATGGATCATAAAATAAGCTATAAAATGTGGCCCAAACATAATCTACAGCAAAGAGTTTTGAACAAAAGAACAAAGATCTTCGCCACCCTCTTCCCCACAAATGAAAAAGAATCCTGCAAATAGTGCCTTTCTGGCCTTAAGAATGAGTCAGCGTGAGATTTCGCTCAACTCGCAACCTTGAAAGTTAATGAGAGAACAGAAATAACAACAAGTTGGTTTCCAAGAAAACAACAAGGCCCTCAAATGTAAAAACCAAGAATTTTATCTGTATTTGGTCAACAGAGTAGAACGAAGCATGCTCCACGTTTTCAGAAGACAACCATAAGGAGTTCCGTCACATGGTCATCTACCCAGGCTGGACCAAGTCCGGATGTCAGAAACATTCTGCATTCACAGTTAAAGTCATTGTGAAAAAACCAAGAAGCAGAGGAGCTTAGTCTGACAAATACTTGAGTTTTCTAAGAGCCTAGACATCTAGAGATTCCCACCCCTGCTTCACCAAAAATTATCTTCATGCAGATCATAAACTAGAGAATATTGTTTTCCGTCATGGACCCCAGAGCGGTACAAAAAGCTCTTTCTGCAAAGGACCATGACAGCAGCTCGAGACAGTAATTAAATATGGTACCATTATTATTTATGTGTATATAAACACTGCATACTTACATAATATTTATATTATGGTGATAGCTGTCTTTTATTGACTGCCTACTATGTGTTAGGCACTCCGCCAAGTGCTTTGCACGCTTTATGGTATTTACTCCTCAAACAATTCTGTAAGGTAGGCGTTATCTTTCCTGTTTACAGCTGGAAACAGATTCCGATCTGCAATTTGCTTCAAGTCACTGAGCTGTTCAAACTGAGTGCTATCAGATTCTAAAAGTCCACGCTCTCCGGCTACACCTCAGGGAATCTGCGTGTGTTTATCACTAAGCTGGGAATGGATTTGGGCTCCAGTCTACAGTACAACAGAAGACAGCAGAGACTGTATGAGTCTCAGGGCAGCAGGAGCTGCCTCAGGCGAGCAGGAGAGAGGAGTGCCGAACTTTCCTTCAATCCAAATGTTCCTTCTGTTCTGAAATTGTTCAGAGAGAATGAATCCTTCCCCATGATCCGTGTAGTTAGGTCCTGGCTTGCTCATAACAGAATGTCAAGCCCAACGAGACAGTTCTTGCACAAGTAAAACTCAGCTCCACATTTGGAGTGTTCTGCTCAAAAATCAAGTCATTCTGTACCCATCAGACCCTTCAAATTTCCGAGACCTCCTACCGTTTCCTATCTCCACATTCATCATCCCTCGAGCGAGAAGCAGGGTGATTCTTCCTTCATCTCCAAACTGACCTAGATAACTAGCTCCATGTGAACGAGACATGCAAGCCCCCACATTTGATGACTGCCACACGGGGTCCTCTCCAAGTGTTATTTACAGCTGTGCTGTCCAGTTTTGTCACCACCGGCCCAAGTGGCTATTCAGTGGGTAAAATGTGGCTAGTCCGAGTTGAGGTGGGCTGCAAGTGCGAAATACACACCAGACTTCAAAGACCTAGTATGAACTAGATAGTGAACTATCTCACTGGCAGTTTCTTTATATTGGTTACGTGTTAAAATTAATGGATTTTTAACCTAAAATATCCAAAATCTTTTGCCAAAAATAACTTCATCAATTTCTTCTTGCTTTTCAAAATACAGCTACTAGAAAATCTAAAATTTCATACGCCATCTGCAATACAGTTCTGTTGGACAGGACTGGTCAGGAATGCAGTCTCACCCATGCTGTTTAAAGACTGACGAAGTGCTGACTCATATAGAAGTTCTTTAGTTTAATCCTAGAAGGAAGAACTGTAGTTAAAATTGCAGCTGTATTAAATCTATGGTGGACGGAGACTAAGGGAAAACACAGAGAGTAGGTGGGTTTGAAAAAATGAATGAAAGAAAGAGAAAGAAGTCCAAGGAGAACTATGTACTTGCTTTTAAAATGAAACTGCTGATCTGGGTGGTGGCATGAAGTCATTTTCAAAAGAAGGTCAACAGCAAGTTAGAATTAAGTCCCTTCCTAATTCACAAAGTTGAGTCAAGTACAGTATAGACAGAGGCTATTCCTGGACCTTAGTTGAAAGATACTGCCTTTCCACTTGTTTAGCTAATGACTTTCGAATGATAATTATAGCTCATTGTTGTTCCCTCTTAAAGACCATTGACATCCATCCAAAAAATTATAGCTTACAGTTAGGGAATATTTATGTGATATTTATAGCCTGTGAAGAAAACCCTGGGGGAAATGCCAGGAGGGAGGATTATTTATCAATTTCTCTTTCTTCAAGTTTGAATTTTCTTGAGATCCACATCCAAAGGACATTCTGTAATCCTATGTAACACAAATGTGTGAATATAACTTGGCATATTGGTCAGGTTCAAAGAAAAACCCTTTTTTCTTTGAAGAACGGCAGGGGAAAATCTGGTTGATCCCACTGAAAACATAGTAGACCGAAAAAGTCCACTCAAGGAAGTGGCGTTACATACTTGAAACATTTTTTGAAGTGAGCCAAGAAAAATAAAGTAAAATCAAGGAGGAAAAGCTGGAGTTTCAATTTCTGGAGATTGTACTTCCTGGTGATATAAAAACAAAAGTTAAATTCAGAGAGACTCGACGCTGAAGTTAGCATCGCATAAAAAACAATAGAAAATATTTAACTATGTGCATATGTTTGTACACAAACAGAAATAGATATAAACAGACCTTAATTAGCGTTGTAGACTTTAATTATTGTTGTACAGTAATTGGGAATGGTTTTGTTCTGATTTATTCCATAACGCTTACTGTGTTCTGTTAACAACTAATTTTTCCCCCTTACAGCCCGTAATAGAAGGCTTTTACCGCGGACTTTGTTACATCTGCTTCTCATTTAATGACCACTGTTCCGGTCTGTCAGAGCAAGCAGCTACACAACTTCCCGATTCTGGAAGATTAAGCAAATATTTTGACAATGCCTGGATTTTTTTTCTTCCTTTTTTTTTTTTAACAGAATAAAAATAAAAAGAATCTTTTACTTACCCACACAATGTTAGTAGAGTTCTTAATCGAAAGACTATAAAGAACCAAGCGGCGGTGAAAGGTACTTCATGTGGCAAAATACATCAAGCAATTTTCTGTTCCATTTCACGTAAGAGTCCTAAGAATCCTGCCTGAACCACACAGCTGGGGTCACAGGAACCGTTCTGGGACTGCGGGGAGGTCACTGGACCCCTGGGGCAAAGCCACCTGGAGGCTTTTCAACTGTGACTGGCTCCTAGAACAAAACGGAGGGAGGGCTCCTGTTCACCTTGAAAGGCCACAACAGGTAAAATGAAGGATAGGTGTCTGAATCACTAATAAATACCATGTAAGAAAAGGTATTTTTTTATATAACAAACATCTTTTTACACTATGTAACAAATTGTAATGCCACTGACGGCGTGAAGATGAGGGTCATGACTCTTCCTGCAGACGGGGTTACAAACAAGAACAGAAGTACCAAGAGACTGCGGAGAGAGAGGCGAAGTTGGGGGAAGGGGATATGGAGAAAACCCATGAACCCCCATAAGCGTTCACTGGCTCCATAAATACTCTTAATTGGGGAAGGCAGAACACAAACCAACCAAAACACGAGAAAGAAAGACATGCTCTACGTGAGGCGATGGATGTCAACTAAGCCTACTGTGGGGGTCATTTTGCAATATCTACATTATCAAATCACTCAACTTCCATAATGCTACATGTCAATTATAGCTCAACGAACCCAGGGTGGGAGGCAGGTGGAACGAAAGAAATTCTAAGAGGTAATGGCAGCCCTGGTATTTGGACATGCTGTGGTTGTCACTGGAGAGAGGAAGAGGCGTAAGAACAGAAGAACTTAACCAGTCTCTGCCCCTGCCAGCAGTTCAGGAGACAAGTCACAGAAGGAGAAGCAGGAAGAGTCAACAAGGTAAGAGCAAGGAGGGAATTAACACCAGAGGCATAAGCCTCTTCAAACTTCCAGGTGGGGAGCCTGTCCTTGGGGGCTGCACCAGGGAGAGAAAATTCCTGCAAGGAAGAGCTGGAACCCAAAGAGGCATATTCAGCTAGAAAGACAGGGAGGAAGACATGACACAGACGGGCCATGGGAGAGCCTCAGCAAACAGGAAGCGAGAAGAAACAACCCTCCGGAGGAGGCGGGGGTTTTCCTTGCTGCCCTGAGATGGCTTCAGACCTCCACTGGTTTGCATTTACTCTGGAGAGGAAAACACAGAGCAGGACGTCTACTTCAGGAAGCACAAGGCTAAGGCCATCAAGTTCATGGATTAGCCACCCGCAAACTGCCCGTTGTCATGAGTCCCGTGGAGGGCACCCCTGAAACAGTCTCTTCACCGCTAACACCACCGGCTGGGCCCTTATTGGCAGCAAGTCTGTATTTTGCAACGAATATGCCTGATGACTTCTCTGGACGGTTCCATTAAATACCCATTCTCTTTAAAGATAAAGTCCCAATAATTTCCTTTGAAAATGTTTTCACATTCCCATTGCAAGTTATTTATAAAGGCAATACAAAGAAACAAAAGCCCCCAAGCCTTGACTCTAATTTAGAAGTCTCGAAGAGTGCATCTGCCTTAGAGCAGAGATGCACAAAGTTGTGGGATTGAAATCACATACCCCTCTTTTTTTTTTGTTTAGATTTTATCCATTTATTTGAGAGAGAGAGAGAAAGAGAGAGAGAGAGAGAAATCGCTTACCCCTCTCACAAAACAAGAAAATTAACCAACAGCAAAGATCCCGAAGCACAGAACAGAATAAGACATCTTGGTGCAGCTTGACCAGGCCCAGTCGAAACAATCTGACTTAGTAGGGAGGGGGATATCCGTACTTTTTACAAACACGCCGGGTGATTTTGATTGTGATTTCTGACAGAATTACTCTCTGTGATTCTGCATATTTTCATGCAGGTGGTTAAGGAACTCAATTTTGACACATTTACCAAGATGCAACATGGTAAATGGTTTAGGCGTGGGATCTGGAGTTAGAAGATAGACTCCACCACTTCCTGTGTGACCTCAGAGAAATGATTTAACTGCTCTGTACTGAAGTTTCCTTCTCTTCAAAATGGGATAATGGTGGTAATGTGAAAGAATGGAAAAATCGGTAAAGTACTTAACACAGCACCAGGCACATGGTAAGCACCCCAACAATGTTAGTTGCTACTAACGGTGGATTCGTCCAGACGTGCTTCCAACCTAATGAGTCACGTTTGGGAGGAAAAGGGTAAGCTGCAGCAGAGTCCAACTGAATCAGTGAAGGAATGCAGCTAAGCAGATAACTGAATCCGTATTGTATATCCTTCCACTAGTCCCTCGGCAGGGTCAGGTCAGTGCTGCTTTAGAAGCTGTGCAGACTGCCTCTATGATACTAGCCTCCTGTAGCACAATATTCCCTAAAAACCCTCACGGGCACACACACGGCAACAGGGTAGGAAACAAAGCGACTGAACCACCAGGCACATGGTCCACTGCCTCACTCTGTGGGAATCCCATTAAATACCAGTCTCGGAAGAGAGGACCTCGCAATGCAAACCCAGTGAATTCAATGCAACAGGCATTTATGGAACCCCTGTGATGTCTCCAGAACTCCACTAGATGCTGAGGATGGTATCAAGAGACACAAGAAAGCGGCCCTGTCCTCTAGGAGGTCATCAACGAGAGGGCAAGAGAGATGTGAGCCATTTGAAGGCCAAGTGGCCCGAGATGAATTCTCTGACAAGAGACAGAACAGGAGATGGAAGAATGTTCCTGGTACACCGAGGAAGAAGTCATTAACGCCGATGGGGGCAGTTAGGAAAGGCTTCCCTGAAGAGCAGACATAGCATGCCACTGAAAGAGATCAATAAGCAAGTCCATGAAATTGTCTAATGACTTCTTCATTCATGGAAACAACCCAGAAAAAGCCTGAGGGACCATCCCTGTCTCTGCATTAACGTGTGTATGCTTAAGACTTGATTAAATGTTTGTTGTTACTGTATCTATCACATTTTTAAAAACAAGTATGAACATTTATCTACTATTCTGATCTTCAAAGCGGAGAAAAAAAATCTTAGAATACTTTTATAAATGCAAATCCACCAAGTTCACAAAATAAGAATGGCAAATTAGCGAACGTATGGCGGACTATCAGCCAAAGCAGAAGCCTGAGAAGGCCCGGTTTTATGTTGCAGGAAGACAAAACATGAGTTTCCCCCCCTTCTATACGGTTGCCTCATTCTACTGCAATCACTAATAATTTCTTCAGACCAGCACAGGAAACAGGTATTGATCACAATAAGCCACTGCATCCGCAATCACCTGCTACAGCGGGTTATGGTCTCCATGGAAACCCTCCGATAGAACCAATCTGAATTCAATTTCAGAAGTAATGAGAGCAGATAATTTTACACTCAATCAATCACTGTCAGCTGCCGTTATCAGCCAATCAGTCATTATGTCAGTCAGTCACACTTTCCACAAACTTCTTCTGTGGCATGGTCAGGCGAGAATGTTTTGACATCCAGAAGCAACACAATCAAATTGGCTCGTCTTTCATGGCAAGAAGCCAGAGACTGAGCATTGCATTGTGTTTGCAAAAGCAATAAACAGATAGGCCAACCAAAATACACCGCAGTTGTGGAAGAATCTAAGGAGCGATTTCAATAATTGTTACGATGCTTGAGATACAGAAGAACTTTAGACCCAAAGGTCACATACAGACCTTCCTTGTCTTACGATGGGGTTCGGTCCCAATAAACACATCATAAGTTGACAATATCCTAAGTCGAAAAGGCATATAATACACCTAAGCTGCTGAACATCAGAGCTTAAGCTAGCCTGCCTTAAAGATGCTCAGAACACTCCCATTAGACCACAGCTGGGCAAAACCGTCTAACACAAAGCCTATTTCATAAGACAGTGTTGAATATCTCATGCCACCTACTGAATACTGTACCGAAAGTGAAAAACAGAATGGCTGTAGAGATACAGAATGGTTTTAAGTCTCTCACTTGTTTACTCTCGTGATCACATGGCTCACTGGAAGCTGAGGCTCACTTGCTGCAGTCCAGCATCATAAGAGAACATTCCATGGCATACTGAAATTCAAAATTTCAAGTATGGTTTCTATTGAAGCTGCATCGCTTTCACACCATCCTAAAGTTGAAACATCATAAATTCAACCATCCGAAGTCAGGGACTGTCTGTAATTTAATCCTTTCATTTAAACATGAACAGAAGAGAGAGGCGGCGATGTTAGAGTATCTGCCCGAAGCCACACAGCTAATTGGTGGAAAACGCAAAACTAAAGCATGAGTGTTCTCCAAGCCCCCTGCTCTTCCAGAATGTCATGCTACCATTATTAAATGCCTTCTTTTTTGAAGCAAGAGAGCTATTTGAAGGTTGGGTTCCAGTTCTCAGCAGAGTGCCCAGACCCTGTGGGAGACTTGTGGGGCTTGTGTTTTGGAGTCAACTCAAACTTCTGTCTGCTTGGGGTTAGTTTGTCTTTGGCCAAATCCAACTTCCGGTTTCTGAAGGGGAACAAAAGACTCTGAAATACTACAGGGCTACCAAATTATTGTTACAAAAATGACATTTTGATAAATTTAGGGCAAGACTATCAAGAACACATGGACTGAATTTCCCTAAAAATGCATGGGAGAGGGAGGTAAAATCTGAGGGGGAAAATGTGCTTCTGGCAAACATATTTGGGCTCTTGTCAACCTCAAACATTAGAAAAGTCGTCTTGGACTTCTAAAGAACCTGAAAGGCACTTGGTTCAACGATCCTTTGTAAATATAAGTTCAGTCCTGGAAATCCCAAATATTCCAAGATTCCTCCATATTTCCTCTAACGACGCTTTATTGGTTTCTTTTTTCTCTTTTGTACTGCTTTATTGCTTTGCCCATTTCTCAGAGAGATAGTTTTCTGAGGCTGATACTTACATTCTTTCTTGGTAAAATGGATTAACTTGATGGGTCTCAAAGCTCAATGTGCATGAAAACCTACCCAAAGCTGTTAAAAAAAAAAAAAAAGTGCAGATTCCCCAGACCTTTCCTCTAAAGATCTTCACTGAGCAGGTCCCTCTCAAGCAAGGTGCAAGGTGTAATTCCGATACACTTTCTCTGCCAGCCACCTTGGAAAACACTGGTGACTAACGATATCTGGTAAAGGATTCGCATCATTTCTCAATCACGGTTTTTCAGTCACATTTTTTCCCACTTTCAACTTCATGACTTATATTACCTACATCACAAGAACACGGTTTTAATGGCCACGGTCACAAGCTTTGATACATATCTAACCATTTCCTATTAGCTGTACGTAGGCTTTCCCTTAAATAGGTGGATGGCGTGTGGGACACTCTAATACACCCATCTACATTTGTCTAGGGCAAATGAGGTGGAGAAGCAAAGTGGATATAGGTTCAGGGCTGAGATGAGACCAGTAATTGCAACAAGAACTGTTTGAAAGCTTTAACATAAAATGGCTGCTTCACTTCTCTGGTCTGGTCAGCTCGCATGAACCTCAGCTCAAGCCACCCACTTTATCTGCCTGCAAAACACTGACGAAAGGCTTTTGCTTGTTTATTCCTAGATCAGTAAGACTGATCCTGTCCCTGCATTTCATTCTTAGCTCAATTTGTGTCTTTTACTTATGTGTTTTAGGACATTTGACGGCCTTGGAATGTGCTTGAATGATGACAAGCACATTGTGTAAACACTACGCAGACCTTATACTCTGAGGACAGGTTTTTTGTTTGCTTTTCCCATGTTGTATCCCCTGAACATGGTGCATTGCCTGGCACATAGTAAGTACTCAATAAATACTTACTGAAAATATAAATGAAAGGATCGCTGAATGATAGACAAGAAAAATTCACCTATCTGAATAATGTCTGAATAAATCACTGGTTTGAAAAATGCAGAATTTATAGTATTAACCAGTGACTACTCATTTTTTCAAAGATTGTTCTTATTAATAAAACTCTTGATTAGGTGCTGTTTACCCCACAGAAACCAAGAGCAAATATAGTATCTTAAATACACCCTCCTCTGTTATACCAGCTCCCGTACAGATTTCTCCTTGCAGTTTTTCAGCTCGTTTCAATTTGTTATCACTTAAACTGAAATGTCATTGGAAATCAAAATAACTAAATGGTAGACATTGGGGGAGTGAAGGGGAAGGGAATATTAAAAGAAAACCAAAGCACACCTCACCAGGGTATGTACAAGGAGTGCTCTAGAAGCCTATACAAATGCAGCTGTCTTCTAACCACTCTGCTATCTTCACCACAGTCGTCCCAGACTTGCAGCCGCCGTGCGTCACTCAGACAACAGATGCAACTCTTGGGAAGTTTATTTATCTCACTGGTGGGCTTCACAGCCTCATGCCAGGGACATCACAGAAAACAACTTCGAACTTCCCATGTAACAAACAAGAGGAGAGATGAGCTCCATGAGCTTTCAGAGAGAGACCCTTCGCATCTCATCAAGGCAAATCGGGGAGGGAGGCAAAATGTACATTTGTTGACAATCCATTGACAACCTGGTGCTGCACTAAACTCCCCATGCACGTGACCCCATTAGATGTTTCCTACATTTCCAGGAGGTACAAAGTAGTATGCTCAGTTTACAGGGAATCGGGGGCTCAGAGAGCTCCATCGCCCATGGCCAAGCAGCCAAAGAACAGTAAATCTAGGACTAAAGTAATAACAAATATTTACAGAGGGCTTAATCAGTGTCAGTAACTGTTTCATGTGCATTAACTATTAACTCACTTAATACTCATTTTAATCTATACAGTAGATACTTCTGTGTCCTTCTTAGAGGACACAGAACAAACAGAGAGAGGTTAAGTAACTTGCCCAAGGAGTCATAGCTGGTAAGTGGCAGGGCTAGAGCTGGAACCCAGATGGTCAACTCTGGCCCCTACTCTCCTAATTACCATATCCAACCTCTCTCTATAATAGGGTCTAGGCTGGCCTTTTTCCAAAGGCCAAGTTCTTTCCAGGATACAACTTTGATTTATATTTCTAGAGAAAACAAAAAAGACACATCCCAACAGCAGCCTGTTATACTCTTCCAGCACTATAAATCATGTGTTTTATCATATATACAGACATGCTATGTGGTTATAATTAAGGCAACCATATACTTTACTGTCCAAACCAAGACTCATCTAAGAGTGAAAGGGGGTGCTCTTAATAATTACTCAAGCGGCGCCTGGGTGGCTCAGTCAGTTAAGTGTCTGACTATTGGTTTTGGCTCATGATCTCAGGGTTGTGAGTTTAAGCCCCACACCAGGGGGATTCTCTCTCTCCCTTCCCCTCTGCCTCTGCCCTCCTTCCCTTCTAAAAAAGAAAAAGAAGAAATGAGAAAAAAATAACAATTACTCAAGGACTGCAGTTGTAATCTGGAGCTGACCCAGGTGAACAGGGTGCCTGGCTACCCTGGTCATGAGTATGCGCCCATACACACAAGATTAGATACAGTCACTTTCCGACACCTGATAAGATTAGCTGGACTCTAGCGGGAGATTCAATGCCTTCTGACTGTGCAAGCCTACCCCTCCTTCCAGTCTAAGAGCTGCTAGCCCTTTCTTTACCTAACGCATTTCTTTTAACTTGTTTTCTCACAAAAGACTGTGCGTAATTGGTCAGCCACGAGAGATTAATGTGTACCTAGCTGGCTGAGCAGGCACGGTGATATCTCAATAGCAGATGGTGCCAGTGCGGGGACCAGCAGCTTCTCCGTGTGAGCCTTCCCACCTGTGCCTCACTCCATCCCTCCCAAGCCCGCTTCTTCGGGAACGCTGGCCACGCCCTTTATCTACCTCATTTTGCCCACCTAGAGGAACTCTGACTTAGAGTTTTAAATTTCCTCATGAGCCATTTTTTCTTTTGGAAATGGAAATACTAGCAACGACACCCAGACTCTCCCCTTCTGAAGCAATGCAGGCAACATTCAGGGTATGGAAGTACAAGGCTAGCAAGATGGCACAGGAGGGGGCAAGAATAAGGTTATCTGGATCCTTCTCCTTGTTTTTAGTGTGCACAACTGTAGTCAGACATGGAGACTACGCCTCGGGTGACAGGGATAGTCAAGACTTTACAAAGTCCAAGAACTTACACAGCACTTCACATATCTCACCTGACGCTGTGTGGCAGGCACAATTATCATTCCCATCTTAGAGATGGAGAAACTGAGGCTTAGATTTAAAATTTTGCACAACATCCAATCTAAGCAACCTGACCTCAGAGCCAACACTCTCGCCCAGAGTGTCTGACCATTCAAATGCACAAAGCGACCCCAGTTAACAGACTATCAGAGTCAAATGGGACCGGAGAGAATCATGCCTCCCACCTCCTCGCCTCACAGATGAGGACCCCAGCTCTGTCCTTTTTCCTCTTCCAGAAAATATTTACCTTTCAAGAGCTTTGTAAAAATGAAATGAGAGGTCAAAAAGCTACATAAACTAAGAAGTGCTATATAAATGTTAACCACTATTACTGCACCAGCCCTCACACCCTACTTCTGAGTTTATTCTCGTCTAATAGAGCCGTTTAATACTTGGACATCAGGCACAGGGACCGGGTGAACTCCAAGCCCCACGCAAGTGCACAGCATCCGAGGCAAACCTGTCACACGTTATCTCCCCAGGCAGCCACATCTGCCACGTCCCAATTTGGGATAAAGGACCTTTGAAACACCATGAAGACATTGAGCACGGGGCATGAGGAATACAGAAGAGGGCAGGAGTCAAGAAAGCCAAAGGAGTTTATTTTTTCAACGTCTCCAGGCCCTCCTCCCCGGCCTTTTTCCTCCGCTCAGCTGGTAGCACAGGTGGGGGTAGTGACTCAGGAGCACCATGTCCCCTGCTCTCAGCTCCCCGTTTGGAGAGCAGGCTGGAGTGACGAGACAATCTGTAGTCACGCCAGAGCGGAGCTGCGCTCAAAGGGTCTGACGTCAAAAAGAAACCTGGGAAGAGCCACAGAAGTGGAGCCAGCTCCTCCCTCACCCCCTCCCCAACTCACGAGTGCAGATGAAGGAGATTCCCTGTCAGTGAAGCAGGATGGAAAGGAAATCTGAGCCACCCCAAAGCAGGGAGCTTCCTCTGGTAGAAAGAAACCGCTTGAGCGGAGAGATTTCGCTTTTATTTTTTCCCAAGGGGGTGGGGGAATGGAGGTGGTCCAAGTTTCATGTCATTGACACCGCTCCTCACGAGAGCTCTGCAAGTCCCAGGCCCCATGGTGGCACCTCCGGCTCTTCTCAGAGTCACTCTGCTGAGCCACCCAGAGATGAGAGCATCACGTGGTCCTGCACCATCTAAAACAGTAGCCATCTGCCGCATGTGGCCGTTGAGCACGTGCAGTGTGGCCAGTGCAAACTGAAACGTGCTCTAAGTCACAATACCGTCCTGGTATTGAAAGCCATGTGGATACCTCCATCATTTTTATATTGAGTACGTGTGGAAATAACATTTTTGCACATACTGGGTTAAATAGTATTTCTTCAAAATTATTTTCACCTCTTTTTACTTTTTTTTTTACATGGCCATGAGAAAATCTGAAGGTGTGTAGGAGGTTATCCTACCTGGCTCACGCCTTATTTCCCTTGGACAGCTCTAGTCTAGACTCCTTCCCACTGCGATGTGCTCCATGGACCAGCAGCATTGGTATCAACCGGGAGCTTGTTAGAAAGGAGGACTCTCAGGTCCCACCCCTGACCTACTGAATCAAAATCCGCATTTTAGCAAGATCCCCAGGTAATCTGCATGCACATTAAAGTTTGAGAGGCATTGCCCCAGGGCCTAGAACACTACTTGGCCCTCTGCGGGAACTTAAGAAATGATCGTAGAATGGATAAATGAGTGATCTCCGGGAAGCTGCTGCCCACAGGACACTTGGGGAAAGGGAAAGGCCCTTCCCTGGCTTTTTCTATAGTTCATTAATACTGATGTGCTCATCAGATTAGGCACCTTTCACTTTAGCATGACCATGGAATCAGGCCAAATGTGGTCCTTGAGAAAGCCTGGTCCCTAAATCCTAGGATCTGGTCAGAAGCGCAGAATACTGGATCCTTCCCAGACCTACTGATTTGGAATCTGGATTCTAAGTAGACCCCCAGATGAATCGTAAGCATGTTCACGAGTGAGAGGCTGGGGCAGAAGGAACAGGCGCTGTCAAGAAGTGAAGACCAGCACTGTGGAGGGATTGGGCAACGGGGGACTTTGAGGAGCCCAAGCTGAGGAGAATTTTTTCTGCTGGGCTCTCAAGGTACCCAGACCATCCAGCAACAGACTGGGGGGTGAAGAAGGCCCTAGGGCTGAGGGAACAGACAACGGGCCATGGGAGGCCCCACAGCACACTGTTCAGCAAAGACTGAACAAAGGACTCAACCTCCGTTTTGTTCCTTTCTAGACCTAAAATCCTTGACACGAATGGAATGTCTGATCACATTAGCTATAAAACAAGCTCATAAAGCTGATTTTCCCCCCTTTTAATCAGAAGCAAATGCTCAGGGGAAAGGCTGTCGTGGCATGCAGAGAACAATGGGCGCAGCCACCGTCTCGGTCTCCTGGCGCTCGCTCCCAGACGTGCACAGCCCCCGCCCAGCCGACCTCAAACCCCAGACAGTGCGCTAGAGGGTCGGTGGCGGCGGTGCAGAGAAGAGACAGCAGAGGCTGGGGAATCCAGGAAATGGGGAGAGGAGGAAGAGTGATCGAGAACAAGTCAGGCCCTGGAAATTCCATCAGAAGTGGTGCGTGCGGGACGGAAGAACAGTTGGAGGAGAATGTGAAGGTGTGTCCTAAATAAATCTCCCCTTTAATGGGCATGAGGAAGAAGAGGCGTCTATGTGCAGACAAAATAGCAATGACCCCTATGCAAGCTCATCGTTCCTCCATCCCATTTTGGCAAAAACATGAGCAGTTCTTTCTGAGCTCTGACAGTTGTCCTAGGGGACACATTCCCTCCGAAGAGGCAGTGGGATTTAGCCAGTAGGTTTCAATTAGTGATAAGCCTCCTGCAAAGGGGAAGGTGGACTTGGGCACACAGAACATGTGTCACAGCCGCCCCACCTGCCGCCGACCCGCGCCAGCTTGGGGTTCCACCGGAGCGAGCCAGAGGTAAGCCAGAGCGGTCACCACAGAGGTACTCCTGTCCAGCGGCGGGTTCTCCCCAGACCCTCACACCAAGCCACAGGGCTCCTTTGCCAGAGGTTGCTCAATATTTTAAGAGAGTCAACAAACTCCAGCTGGACTGGGCGGGGTGTTATGTAGTAGGACCAGCACAGGCGAAACGGAGCCAGAAAGGCTCTCAGCACCAGCTCCAAAAGGTCTTCCACAGAAAGGAAAGGAACAGCCTCATCTGGTATGAACTCTTCCAAGTTCTTCCGACTTTGAGGCTGATCTGATTAAAAACAAAAAAATAACAAACAAACAAAAACCCAACAACCATAAGATAAAACAAAACAAAGAGCCAACAACAACAGACCCAAGGATCTTCTTAGGTACTCAGAGCCAGCCTCCTGCTAGAAGGCACACCTTGTCAAGGTAGAGATGTGTTTTCAAGCTCAAGGCCCTTCTTTGAGAGCATCTTTTGCTCAAAATGGCGGTCTCAGGCAGACTGAGTCTGCCGGGGCTGCCTGCCGTGCTCGTTTTAGACAACTCTGCCCAGAACATGCGTAGTCCTTAATTAACTTCCTACTTTGAATGGGGCAGCTAGCCATACCGTATGTAGCCAACTGTGGTGTGAACCCACAAAGATTTTCTCTTTTTATTCTAGAAGGGACGGAGGTTCTTTAGCCTGCTGAGAAGTGGCACCCCATGACCTTGGCTGGGCAGCACAGAGGGTCTTTGATGTCATGAGTGAGTGCATTCCACCTCTCCTCATGCCCAGGATCTGAATCACCTCTCTTCCCATCAGCTGGCTTATGGCTGGGGTCCCGCCGCAGCACGCTCCTCTGCACAGGACTGGGACATAAGGGAGGTCTCTCGGGAGACCAACCTGTGTCCTCTGGCTTTTGAAGGACTACAAATGGAAGACCACTTTTCTCATTCCATACCCACATTTTTCCTAAAGAGGAAAACAACAGGCTTTGGGTTTTCACAAGTAGGAAGGAATAAAACGCATTAAGACCATAGAAGTGCCTCTAGAGGGCCTGGTAATAGCAGCCTCAAACGCATCTCTGCCTTCTCAAAAGGGCAATTGGAACTTCTGCTTGGAGTGTCTCTCGCCTTGTTCTTGAGAAATAAATCAGAATGAGGGTGTTGAGAGTGGTCAAGAAAAAATTCAATGAAAAATCAGAGGCATCTTTTCTGCTGCATTGTTCCTCGCAAAAAATAAAAAAATAAAAATTGCCGGTTTTACATTTTTCCTTTTTTGCGGGTCTGATATTACGCAAAACATCCCACTCCCTTATTGTCTCATAATGGTTCATGTCCCTGAATCAACCTGGGAAGAAAAGCAGAGGAAGCATGGGTCTCTAGTCACCATGTTTTTGCCTCGATTTCCCCAGTTACAAAAAGAGGATAGTCATGGACTCAGCAAGCATTTCTTGCAGACCTATTTTCCAGGACAGACCATCCAACCCAAGATACTTGCTCCCACAGTGATAAAATGAGTAACTTTAAAACTCCCCAGAAGGCAGACGTGATTCATGTGTTTATGTAACCAGGGCTTTAGATAGGGCTTTGGAAAAGAGCACAGGCCTACAAGGGACTACTGGCATCTTAATGAAGGGTGTGACCTGTGGGCTCTGAACTGCACAGAGATTCATCCGACAGACATGCACTTGAAATCAGCATCGTTCACGGCTTCTTCTCTTTATATTAAAGCTAAATGACATCAGCAACACCTGAGATGAGAGGGTGCCAGCATCCCTGGTTAAATTATATACAGGTCTACTCTGCAGCTTCTCATCCATAAGCCTTTGATAATTTGTTCCTCAGCTATCCACTTGCACTTACCCAAGTGCCCACTTCGCTCCAGGAAATGAGAGCTGAACACTGCACCCTGCTTTCCTCTTTCCCATTAGCCTGCAGAGAGGACAGCAGCTCAGCGAGACCAGGAAGTGAGAAAGCCACGGGCCTCTCCGGATACAGGGTCTCTGCCTTCTGTGAAAATACACACAAGACCCTTTCCCTGGGAGAACCACTCGCCTTGCCCCGCGCCCCAAATCTGCTGGCGGTGGGCTTCGCCCGTGGAGCCCAGCGAGCACCATGGCTCAGCAGCCAGGCTCTTTCTGATCATTCTGCCCGACGGAGAGGATTCTTCTAGCATGTGCCGTTACAGACATTTCTGAAGCTCAGGACACAAGGAGACTTTGACGTCAGTACCAGGAAGGCCTGTAGAGTCCCCTCAAACAACTCTCATGTGTGTGGGTAGCTTAGGGGGAGGTTTGAATGGGGGCTGGTGGTGGAGGGTGGGGTTTAGGCTTCCTGCTTAGAGTCTTTCCGCTCCAGACTTGGCTCCTCCAGCACACGCCATACCCGGGAACTGAACGGGAGGCAAGACCCAGGTTTGGCCCCAGATGCAGCCAGGGGGCATCCCGCCTCACAACACACAGTCACTTCAACTTCCCCTCGTGCCTTTGTGTGGTGGGGGGAACTCCATCCACAAACCCTTACTCTGAAGCAAACCCGTGGAGGCGGCCACGCCAGGTCATTCCCCTGCTGGATGCCCCTTCCAGTTTGCAGACCCTCTTTGTCCCAACACCACGTCTGCTGAACTTAACCAGGCCGGAAGCACTGACAGCTTAGTGTTTTCGGAAACTGTAGAGAGTTCTCTCGCCATAATTCTCTTGTTGTCGTCAAAAGCAATTACATGTTTCAGATGATGAAAAGCACTGTCATGAAAAGCTGGCACAGCGGCCAAGGAGACAGATGTATTAAGCCACACGGCTTCTAAGAACTCCCACTTATGCTGGAGCTCAACACAGATGAGCACGGCCATACACCCTTCTCCAACATCCTCCCGTGCGGATTCAGTGCCCACACTCCATTCGGATGGGGCGCCAAACTCCTTCCGTGGACACACACTGAACTGCACAAGAATGGGTCAGCATCCAAGTCCGTGTCCTCCAACAAAAATAGCGATTTCATAAATGCCAACAGCCTACCATGAAAAAAAATACAGGTTTGACCGTAATGAGTGGAAATGTAAAAATCCAGCGTTTCTAACCAGCAATGAGAGGAACACTGGTCTATAAATGATAATTGATATGCTATGAAAAGCACATCCCATTC
This sequence comes from Ursus maritimus, assembly GCF_017311325.1. Classification (NCBI taxonomy): domain Eukaryota; kingdom Metazoa; phylum Chordata; class Mammalia; order Carnivora; family Ursidae; genus Ursus; species Ursus maritimus. Next base: position 13,632,097 of record NW_024426119.1, on the reverse strand, counting down.
TGCCAGAAGGAGGAAAACTGTATGTTAAATAAAGTAAAAAGTGCTTAATTGCAGGACTGCTCAGAGCTTTTAATATACCAACGAGCACTGTCAAGTTAAAAGGTGCAAATTATATACGTGTACATGTATTGTTCCCCACAAACCTTCCCGATTCTTTCAAAGTCAAGGATGTGGCACTATCACATGTTCTGTCTACCCTGAAGGTCGTGTTCCTCCTTCCTTCTGTCCTCCGTCTATAGCCAGCTCAGAGGCAGGCTTCTGTGTGACCCGTCCTTCCCACCCATGGAGGGTCTTGCTGCTCACTGTGTGGTTGCTCTATCAGTGAACATGAGCCGAGCATCAGAGCTTCGAGATCATTACACTCTGCACTGGATCTGGGAGCAAGGTGTGCTGTGGCATCCTGCCACCTGTGGGGAAATGCAGAGGTTACGTGATATCCCTAAGAAGGAGTCCTTACAACATGGTGGTTACCTGTCACACATACCTGTTTTGGTCCCTGCTTACCACTTCCTAAATGGGTGCTTTGTTTTGGTAAGTAGTTAGCCTGAGACTTCCTTTCCTCACCAATAAATTGGGATAATAATAGTAACTACTTCTCTGTGACTTGAAGAAATTCTTCATGTAAAGCAATTGGGATGGGGTCCGGCACAGAGTAAGGCTCAGTAAAAGGCAGGTTTCACTGTCGTTACAGGAGACAGCCTCAGACCCAAGCCTAAACCCTAACTCGGCTGGTTCTCAGTTCCACGTTTCCCCCTCCCATACTCCTGCATTCTCCCCACTCTCGTGTCTTGCGTGCGAATGGACCTTCCACGCTAGCTTGTGAGCTCCCTGAAGACAGACACCATAGACGATGGCACAGGGCCTTCCTGGGTTATTGCCAAAATGCTTTATGGTCAATGAGAAATGTATTTACTATCATTATCACAGAAATTCTATTATCCATGGGAAGTGCCTCAATATTGGCTTAAGAAATTTGTTAGAAATATGGATGCTAGGGATAAAGGTTCCCCAAACTATATTCTAGAGGGCAGGAGTTGGCAAGTTTTTCCTGTAAAGGGCCAGAGAGTAAGTATTTTGGGCTTTATGAGCCATGAACTATCTGTCTCATTACTCAGCTCTGCTGCTGTGTAAAACCAGGCATTGACAATGAACGGAGAAACGGACAAGGCTGGCTCTGTTCCAGTGAAACTTAACAGGCAGTAGCCACATCTGACCCTAGCTACAGAAATGATAAAAAGTGTAGTTCAGGGAAATGAGCTGTTGGTCGAATCAAGTGGGTTTGTCGTAGCGCTGAGTTGAAACTTTCAATGTCACGGTGGTCACTATCCAATGTATACACACAGTGATATTTATTCTTCTTTTCTCAAAACCTTCCCCATTCCTCCTAAGCTGAGGATGGGTGGATGTCTGCACATATATATAGATATAGATATACACACACACACACACACACACACATATGTATATATATATATATATATGTATATATATTTGGGGGGAGGAGGTAGGGGCTGGGGGGGTGGGGCATATTGAATCGTGAACCTGAAAGCCTGAGCTCCACTCAGCAGCTGTCTCAGCCGCAGCCTGGGCAAGATGAACTGCACTGTGCAGGTGTTTGTGATGAGAGGCCCTAACACGTGCCTTCTTTTTCTCCTGGAGTCAATCCAATGATCCACTGCTAATGGAATCTTCAACTTGATCAGAATGAACTGTATCGGTGCCTCTGGATAGGAATCCTATCAGGCAGATCATCAAAGCATCCCCCAGCAGTGACAAGCTTGGCTCCGCGAGAATAATACACCAGGGCAGCTATGCCACCTAGTGATGCTTGCATGTACTGTTCTCATCCTGAAGACAGCAGGACAGGCTTCGGGGAGGCCTGGCACTTGCTATTCCTGGCCAACACTTCCACATTCAAAGACAGTCTGAAGTCTCTGTCTTGGCTTCGGGACATTCCATGTGGCCGCACTAGCCAGTCCCCAAGAGGCGCAGAGGATCTGAGTGACGCTGTGCTTAAAGGGAGCAACCCAAACCTGTAGCACTAATTACGAAAGAATATACAGCAGACACCCACTCAGCCATCCCACCTTTCAGCAGTGATGGAAGAAATGTCTTCTCCCACATCCGTACATGGCTGCAATAACCTGTTTCCTTTATGGCACATCCTGGAAGTCTTATGCAGCATCTGCTGCTTTCTCAACTAAACAGAAATGCTATCATCCGCAGTCAGAAACAGAAAAGACACAAGACGGGTGGTGAGGATCTGTTCCTCATTCCACAGTGGCAAGAGTTAGAGGTGCCAAACATTAGTGCCACGTGGGTGTAGCTGATGCACACAGAAACCATCCGTGTTTTCATTAAATGGGTCTATTCCTCCACAGTGGTGGAGGGCAGGGTCTTTCAAGCCTCATCAAGGTTACAGAGAAACTCTGGGGTCAAATTACACTATTTCTCCTTCTTCTCCTTCTTCCAGATTCCTTGCAAGAGGCCCACTGAACAGCTAGGATTCTACTAGTCTGGATGGCAAAGTCTCCTGCGTAATGCTTTTCATCCTTCAAAATACAGCTAACTGTAGCAGTACCACTAACAGTGCTTTCAAGGAGTGGTTCTAGTACCATACAAGGCTGTTATAATAAACTATGGCTGTGTGTTTTCGGTAAGGAAGGAAAACATCAGTCCAGGAGAGAAATGGAGGGTAAGTGACATTTATCAGACTGTAGTTTCTGAAAATGGATTTGCTTCACTAGATCAAAGACGGCCCATTTCTACACATCATGGCCAATTCTGTAGGAACCATTCCACATATTCTGAGCGTATGTTTTGAGACTGGGTTGGTTCCCTCACTGATTGTTTCCCTTCTAGATCACAGTACATTTCCATGCACGCTTATCTTCATCCAGTTCATAAGTGAGACAAAAGCACAGAAGGGAAGCCCACAGGGAAAACAGAGGCTAGGATGAAACTTCAGGCAGCATGCCATGTATAGTTGCTTAAGTTGTGCCCTGCACAAGAGTCCAGTCTGTATCTTCCTTAGCTGTGTTCCTGTTATGGGATCACAAAAGGGACATCTTTTTCTACTCACTGAATGTGGGTTTTGGGGATAAATGGTAGTATGTCATAAATAAAGTGTCCTAAAGAAAAATAAACCTCAAATTGTTGCTTATCACTTTCCGTGATTAAGGATTTAACCAACTACATCACTTCTGCTTTTGTCCCCGTAATGACCAATGCCTGTGTATTAAGAAAGAGACAGACGAGATTGGACTCACTGAATCACTTAGTCCTACATCACTTGGTTTTCACCCAAAGCCAATAATCTTGACTCCTCATATTTTAAAATGCTCATCGTGATGTACTATTACTGTTTGCATACAGCTGTCAGCTGTGAAAACATTTTTCTTTTTTTTTTTAAACAAAAATCTGGCTTTTGCCCCCCTTCCCCCGAGACTCAATGGTGGTCTACTGACTCACACTGACAAAAAGAACAAAAAGCTCCCTTGGCTCCCTCCCTGTCTAGATGTAATTAGGCCTTGTGCAGGTGACCCGTCGGCCGTGGAGAAAGCTCACGGACAGGGTTCACGGCTAGGGACACGACTCCACAGCGGCCACCACGCAGGCTCTGGGCAGTTACAAATGGAAGGCCGCCAGGGGGACCCTTCTTTCCCCCATCACCGTTGACCCTGAAGCTGGGGTCCCGGGACACGCTGAGACCAGGGAAGACAGAACTTCAGCAGCAAAGCTGGGGCAGCACCGTCTTGGAGAATGCCTCTCAAAAACACAATTCTGGTTTCTCCCTTTTTGAGGGGTTCCAGGGAGACAGCACGGCTGATGGTTATTTTTATAGTCAGAAAACAAGTATGTACGAGTTGGGCGTGTATTCAGACAAATGCTTCTCCTGGAAGGCACTTCTCGGAATCTACGCGATAGCAAAGCACGCTCTGACTTCATTTGTTCTTTGAACGCTCCCCAAGCATAACGTAGCTGTTGCATCCTTGGGGGAAGGCTTCCTTCAGAAAATTCAATACCTAAGGAAAAGGGGGAGTGGGGGACAGCTGACTTTTATTTCCTTTGTTTCCCGCCACGCTCTTTCTTTAAAAGAAACCTTTTCAGAGTAAAATGAACCTTATTCCATTTTTATCCCAAAGCTGCTGGGTTGTAGATGGGACTTGGAAATCTGGAGTCTGTTTTAAGCAAACCCATGTGAGTTGAGCATGAAGGGGGAGGTGGGGAAGTGAAAGCAGTGGTGATGGGCGGATGGGAAGGTTTAGGGATGGACTCAGCCAGCGTCATCCCACTTAGCTGTGGCTTTTGACGTGTATGCAGTTTCTCCTGAAGACAAGACTGGGCTTGTCAAAGGAAGGAATAAGGTAGGAAGCAAAAATAACCGTCGGCTGTGGTGTCTCCCAGGCCCCTCACAACACTTGAACTTCGATTCTCCGGCCAAGTGTTCTCCCGTACATACAGAAGCGTTCCTCCTCATCTCTCGCCACAGTCATTCCCTATTTCTAAAACGTCTCCATGGATACCTGGCGTCTCCCCTTAGACATGGAAATCGGGGTAATGGAGACAATGAGGTTGAGGGGAGAGGGGTGGGCACATCCTCAGGACTCCAGCTGTATTTCTTCTCATTCCACCAAAGCACCAGAAATGCCTGACCTTCTGATTTCGGCTCCAAGCAAGACTCAGGGTCCCAACAAAGTCCCTTCAGTGACTATCTGCATACTTCCTGTTATTAACCCTATTATTTTAATACGCTTTTTGAGGAGCTTGATGCGTATGAACAGGATGGGTAAATGATGCCATAACACACGGTTTATATGGAAAAGGCCAGATTCGCGGTGCTGCGCTAATGAAGTTAGGGCTGGCTCTCCCTTTACCTTTGTCACATACCAAATCGAGCTCTCGCACATGGTGACAAACGCTGCCCCCTTGCCCATGCGAAGCCTCCTCTTCTCTTTCCTGGTTTCTCTCGTTTGAAGTCTGAATTCATTCTTTCCATAGTACAGTTTAATACTGTAGTCTTTAAGATGTTTTATGGGTTGGTTTTTCCTTCAGATGTTTCCTCCCCCCGTCCCTAAAGTAAGCACGGCTTCCCTGAGCGACTGGGGGCCACCGTGAGGATTAATATTTATTTTGTGGCTAATGTTTACAGAGCACCTTGAGCTGTTCGGCAGAAAATCACTTCACTTCCCCAAGAAAAGCCCTGTGCCTACCTACTTCTCATACCACGTCACTGGCAAAGCCCGTGCAGGTGTTTTGAATGCCCGGGTCATCTGCTGGGCCATTCTTAGGTTCGCCTTCAAATAAATACTCCAGCTGGTGCTTCAAGGCAAATATCGGACGAAACTACACGGGCAGGGAAGGCTGATCATCCTGAACGTACGTCACCAATCAGAATTTCCTTTCTCTATTTTTAGAACCATCTCGAGGAAAGTGTTTAATAGCACTGGTAACATCTATAGGCAACAAACAGAATCACGAGGGTCTGAGAGATGTTTTCAGAAAAAGGAGCTTTAAATAATTAACATCATGGCACTCTCCTCCCTTCTTCGTCCAGGAGAGTGAATGTCTCTTGGCCTTTATGGGAGGCCATAACTCCAGGCTGTTCAAGATAACTGTATTGTTACTGAAAAGCACACTTTAAATACTTGTCTTAGAAACCCATGCTATTTACAAGTAATCAAAAACTCTTAAATATTCAATTTTCAGTTATCAACTCAAATGCATAAGAAGATCCATACGCTTCTTCCATTTTTTTTAAAGCAAAGGGAAATATTGAGGGAAAACAAGTAAAAACACAAAACTAAGAAGATAAAAAACAACAACATCGATGGTGGACACCAATTTGGGGTCGTGTACTATTAATTTGCTGGCTCTTACATTAGGTACCCTTATATGGGTTTGCCCAGGTAGGCCTCCCCTAAATCCTAGGGTAGGTGTTAACATCCTTACATCAAATGAAGAAACTGGAGACCACAGAGGTTGAGTATCCTCCCCAAGGACAAAAGCTCTGAAGTGGAAAACCTGGAATTCCTATCCGGGTCTCTCTTAATCCCAGGTTCCTTCCACTATTCATGAGGCTTCTCAAATCAAAGAAAGGAAAAAAGGGGAGAAATTAAAGCCTGACCCGCCCAAGGCGACAAAATCCAGGATTCTTGAGAGACATCACATTAACCATATTTTGAGTAAATATGTGTTTTCCTGCCATTGGATCAACTATGATGTGATTCAAACTGGCTTTTATGAAAGCCAAAGATACCAGATGGACTGTCTTTCAATCTGGTGTTTTTGTCATCTAAACACGGTCCTAGAAATCAAAACAAATAGAAACATAAAAACCACTTTTTTAAAATATGGGCCATCTCTACCCTACAATAAAGGCGAAGAATAAAAAACAGTTACCTAAGTCGGTCCTAGAGTAGATTTGGCCTATTTTACCATTAAGAAAGGCAGACACCCATCCAGTTTCCTTCTGCAAAAAGTCACCAATCACTACTTCTGCTGAGTAGAGATAAAAATACCCCCATGTGGTTGTCCAAAGGGATTCTGACAGTATCCCGCCAGTTCAACCTTTGGAGCTGCCTTGCTTCACGCTCCCTGATGTTTTTTTGGTGTGCCATGAAAAGGCAAGGCCTTTAATGATCTACACTTGACAAGACTTGAAATTAACCTTTTAGTGAATAATTCACATTCAATGCGAAACAACGGAAGCCGTGGTGATGTGACATTTTTGGTAGGTGAGCACATCAAAGGCGTCTGCACCCAAGGGGATCTCAGGCTGCCAGGTCGCCTTAGACTCGACAGGCAGAGGGAGACAGAGTAAGGACGCACCAGCAAGATCCTCTACACTGGGTACTCTCCATAACCCACTTCTAGTTCAGCCTTACGCACTTCGTTATACCTGACCTTCTTATGGTCAAGTATAAAAGAGAAACCCCAGAATATTATTTCTGATTGCCAAGCCCCCCAAAGCAGAAATTCATGAGCATGTGACTTCTAGCCCCTCCACACTTAACCGCGATTTTCCACCAGCATTTCTCAGAATGACCATGTTTAGTATTTTCTGCCAGGACGGCAACTGCCTGCAGCACTTCTTTAGATGACATGAAGCATGTCTGAATGGGAAGCACATGAAATCAGGAGTCCACTCGCAACACTGTGGTATAATAATGCAAGTAACAACAATTATGCTCATCTCGAGGTGGGGGGCACCCACCTTCTTGTGCCGCCCACAGAGTACAATGGCCACCTCGGAGGCATAGACATCTGTAGAAACCTCTAGTTTCTTTGCCCCCCCCCCCACTTTTCTTAAAACAGAGAGCTCCGGGGATTTTAATAAAAACAAAACACACAAAAACACATTTCTCTTTGTATAAGGCCACCTTCGCAACCCATCACTAAACTCTTGAGTCACCCAAATTTATTGAAGAATCGCTGTTCTAATAGGTAACTTGGACCTCCAGTGTCCCCCAAATTTCTCTCTTCATTCAGGGATCCATCCTTCTGGAGAAACGCTTATCACAACACCTCCCTATGAATAGGAAAGCTCCAATAATGAGCAGTTAGTTCTAAACAAAGTTTAAGAAGACAGTCAGTAACGGATTCAGTGGGACTAGGGGGTTGTATGGGCCATCCTTGCAGGAGTATGGCTTGCTACTGACTGGACAGGGTGTTTTCTACCCTTTTATGGCTAGAGAAGTCAGGAAGGCCTCGAGGAAGACGATGGATTGCACTTAGACCTTTATGGGGCATCTGGATGGCCTGGAACGGAGAGGAACAAGAGCAAAGCAGGGGACAGGAGCATACAAGGCACGACATGAGTCAGTGAGAAAAAGTGCTGGCTGGAAGGTCATACTTCCAGTGAGGGGCAACGTAGGTCAGAAAGGAAGACTGCAGCCCGACTGGAGATCAGGCTGAGGCTCAGAGTTCATCCCCAAAGTCATGGGGAGTGTTCAGTGATTCTAAGCACCCCTTCCCCATTTACTGAATGAGTAACTGTGCACGAGATGCTAGTTGGGGAGGAAGGAAATGTTTTAAAGCAACACTAACGTTGATACAGGGGTTCAGGATGGACTGGAAGGAGTCAGTTCAAGGGCAAAGAAATCAGCTTAGGAAGCAAGGAAGACAATACACACGGAGAAGGTAGGAAAGCCCTGGGTTCAGACAGTAGCAGAAGCAAGTGAGGGAGTAACGTGAGGAACTTCAGGAAGGTTTCAGACTCACCGAAAAGGTGAGTTGGGGAACAGAGAATAAAGTTAACAAGAAGCCAGGTTTTACACTGGGGTGACCAGCAGAATGTTCATGCATACCCTACAGTGATGTTTACTCAACAGTAATTCATGATACTTAATTGTCATGGTGAAGAACAGCTCATTTTATGTTCCCTGACTCCCAAAAAGTTATCGCAATGCACCTATTTATTACAAGACTACTGTATGAACAATTCTTCTTGCTTCTGGAAGAACAGAGGTTTGTAGAAATCTCCCTTACTCCATTCAAAATCTGCTTTGAGATATGTTACTATAATTTACCTCAACAGAATCTTTCCTCCCATGGGGAAATTAGAGCCCAGAATTTCCCGCTATTCATGGGCTCTAATAAAAGATCCTTCTTCTCAATTTTCTTTACCTATCCTGTCCCTAAATAGGAATTAAGCTAAAATCTGGGACAAGCCAAATGGTATGGAGAAGAAAAGTTAAAGCAGATTCAAAGATCCAGTTTTAGAAGCCAACAGGTCTAATCAAAAAAGAAAGGGATTTGTTTACTTTCAGTAGTGACATAATTCATAAAATATAAAAAGATGGAACCAAAACATCACAGTTGTGTATTTGAAAAAAAACATCCAAGTCTTTCTGGAAAGTGCCACCTGACTATTAGCTTTGGAGGCAGAGGGTGCCCATATTATCTGATTAATCTTCATCTCCTAGTGCAGGGTGTGGTTCCAGAGAGATACTCAGTTGATGCTTGTTAAGTGAATGGATTGTAAACTAACTTCTTGCAGTTTTCACATTTCTTAGCAGCCCCCCTCCCACAACACCTGGCATCCCATGACGCAAAAGTGAGCACCTGATAATCATGTTCCCTGGTCCTATGGCATCCAGACTCTCATTTCACATATCCTCTTGGCTCACCTTTCCCTCTCCATTCTGCTCACTGTAGGAGCCTGCTTCTCCCTGGCCTGGTCCCAGGTGGTTGCCATGACAACACACCCTAAGAGCAGGCACTTGACAAGGGCCTTCCCCGGACATGCCAGGGCAGGAGGGAGTGTGGCAGACCCTGAGGCCCATAGCAGGGAATGAAGTGAGGAGATTCCAATCAGTTGACAACCCCTTTCTTGGCCATAGACCACCACTGGCTGTGCCCAACTGGGGACTCCATCATTAGAATTTTTGGCTTTCTCCCCCAAACAGCACATGACAAATGTGGCTTGGGAGAGGTCACTGGTCACATCATTTAGCAATTTGTAAAAAAAAATTTTTTAATTTATTTTTTAAGATTTTATTTATTCATTTGAGAGAGAGAGTACACCCAAGCTGGGGGGGAGGAATAGAGGGAGAGAGAGAATCTCAAAGCAGACTCTCCACTGAGTGTGGAGCCGGACTCCGGGTTTGAGCCTATGACCCTGAGATCACGACCTGAGCAGAAACCAAAAGTTGGATGCCCAACCGACGGAGCCACCTAGCCCATCTAGCACTTTTTATTAAAACAAGCAAAAGACTAGAATCCAACATCAAAGACAATTTAAAATATCCAGCCCGAATCTAAAAGCAGACATGCCCCAAGTCCTTAAGAGGGAGGAGCTATCTTTCTTCCCCCTGGAGTTATTTGCCATAGAGGACAGGGCCGAAGCGCTATCGCGGTAACGCTGGTGTAGCCGGCAGACATACGTGTCATGTGCTGATGTGGGGCATGGACGGCGTTGGGGGGGGTGTTGCTGGCACAGGGCAGATAAGCTTCTGGCCTCATCCCTCATTCTACAGTAAAATTCCCAGATTTTAAGTTTTCTTATACACCAGCCCCGAAGCCTTTTGTGATTTATTCATCCCTAGATAAAGTGAAAATAATTGAGATTTACACAGCCTTTCTCTAATTGCAAGAGTTAAAAGGAAATTTAAGCCAGTGCTTTAGTTGCTGGGTAGGAGGAGGCCTGCAAAAAGACAGGTTCTTATGAATCACTGTATCAGCCCCTGGCATACAGTAAGTGCTCAACAAATGTTGATGCGTTGAAGAGAAATGCCAGAGGGGAAGCTGGCACCCCCACCCTGAGGGACACCGCCACCTCTTCACTGGGTCTTCCCTGCTCGGCACACGTGACCGTGCACAAGGTCAATGGCACCTCTTCAGCAGGGACAAAGGCTTGCGCCCACGCTCAGCTTTTACCATTGTGTTTGGCCAAACTGCAGACCTGAGCTGGCGGCCCTGGGCCGTGCTGCCCACTCCTTGTCTCTTTCTTAGCCTCGTCCTTAAGATCCAGCTCGGGGTCTTCTGGGGGTGGGGCTCTACTCTCAGCCACCTTCCCGTTCTCTGCAGTGCTGTACTGCTTGGGTCACACTTCATTTGGAACTTCCCAGGTAGAGTAAGCAGCCCCTTTCGCCCCACGTAGAGTCTCCCCCTTCCCCATTTAGGTGATAAACTGCAGGAGTGCCATAGGGTGGCCTCTGGCCAGTCATGCTGATGATCCCAGTTCCCACACCCGAAGCAAGTTACCCCAATGCTGACGAAAGGAAGTCAAGTATCCACCTCTGCCGCCTTGGCCGGACAGGGGGGGCATTTCTCCGGATTGGTGTTTCCCTGGAGAAACCTCTGGGAACCCTAAAAACCATGTCTAGTCAAATAGAGAAAAAATTATAACCAAGTCTAGTGTGGAAGATGCCCGTGGTCAGCACAGCAGTGAGTGGGGGGTTGGGGGGGGGAGACCTTGGCCTGGATGGAATCGGGGGAGAGGTCTCAGAGGAGGGGGCTTGAGTGGGATGTTGAAAACCAGCAGAAGTGAGCCCAGCAGAGCAGAGCTGGGAGGGTGCTTCCGGCAGAGGGAACAGCTTGGATAATGGCTCGGCATGTCTGTAACTACTGCTTCTCAGATGAGCAGCCTCAAGAAGTCCCTGGGCGGGCTTTGCATTTCGTGCGTATGATAATTTATGCGCTTGGTGTCCACACTGGCATTCCTATCTGGAGTGATGACAGTGATTACACTCTCTCCTCTCCCAAATGCATGGGGACAGACAGGAGCTCTGCGTCTGCAGGGAAATGTGGTCTCTAACACCGAGTGAGGGTATTTACACGCTGACTATCGAGGTTTAGGGAGATGCAGCCCACAAAAAACCTGGGAGGAAATATGTGGTAGAGTACGACATCCCACTCCATCCCACTCCGCGTGAGCGCTTTTTCCATACTTGATTTTTGTAACTTATTGCCAACATCTGAAAAGGGTAGAATTTCCACAGTTCCAGTAAATTACCCAAGACTGAGACCCAGAGCACAACAGGAGAGTTGTGAAGAATGAGCACTCAAATCAGGTGTGTTGATCAGTGTGCTTTAAAGTGGAGCTGCTGTTGTTCCTAACTGAAAAAATCAGCCTTCACAGAAAATACAGATTCTCACCATCTTGGGTTATGTTATCAAAAACAAGCTTATACGAAACATGGCGGCAGCGGGGGGAGGTTGGAAGGCAGACAGAAGACTATTACTGCCCAGGGAGAACACACTAGAACAGTTATACTCTATTCATACAACTTGATTAAGCAAAAAGTTACATAATCTAGAACCCAGTGTAAAGTGAATATTGAATACACTTTATCTTTTGTCATCTAAATGTAAAGAGTTCATTCAGATAAGGTTACCTGAACTCGTATCTGTACAAAAGGAATTTTTGCGGTTTCTCAACAGATCAACTTTAATAAGTCCTGGAATCAGACTGGCCTGGGTGAAATCTTTGGTCTTCTATTTGCCAGTTGAATCTCCTTGGAGAGGTTCTTGAAAGTTTCCCAAGGCTGCATCTCCTCATCTTTAGAACAGGGACAGTTCCTTCCATAGATCTGCCGAGAGGATCAGATGGCTAATGTGTATAAAGTGTTTAATGCACTGCCTGGCTCACGGTATGTGCTCTGTAAATAGTAACTACTGCGGTTATAAAATAGTAAGACTAACTGGCAGCTTTTCACCTTAGAAATCCCAGGCCATTTCAAACCAGGTTTCCTGTGAAAATGAACCAGCGTTACAAAAACAAAGCAAAAGCGTGTCTGGCCTAGCTCTTGAAAATACAGAAGCATGGCCCAGTGCTGGTCCTGGACCTGATGTACATTTTGGTGACACCTTGGGCACGGCGCTTCACCTTCCTGCGCCTCCCCCTCGCCTCTGTGCGAAGTGTTAGTAGCCGTAGCTAGCGTTGGTGATGTCTCAAGTCCCTTTCAGCCATAACATCCTGGAGTCAGCCTCTAGGGCAGCTGTGATGGCAAAGGTCAACACAGCACATTTTATGAACGTAATCAGAGGACAGAGTGATGGGGCCCATTGGCTGCATTACGTAATCAGCCCTCTGCCTGGAGGGAGGGAGCGCCTGTGTGCGGTTACACAATCGCATTCCGAAGCGACAGGCACCGACTCACATCACATCCTTGAGGACAACTTTGATTCGCCTGAGCTACTGTTTCCACCTAAGAAAGCTGTCTAGGTAATTTTAGTCTGTTCTTTCTTAGCACCATCTATTCGAACAGCTCTTTATTTTTGCAATACACAGGGCACATTTGCATGGCCCATTCAGATAAGCCATTTGCATGGCTTTATATTAGAGAGCTGCTTCCTGTCATACTTGGGCAATAAACTAGTCCTCACACATAGCCTAAAATCCTAGTGCAAATTTTAGGGTTCACAAACTTGAGAGTGTGTGAGAGCGTGCATAGGAAGCTTGTTAAAAATGCAGACACTCCCCCTTTCGTCCTGATTCTGTAGGTCTACTGTGGTTCCCAGGGGTGTGCCGTTTCATAGTCTCCCCAAATTCCTCTGATGTCGGTGGTGCAGTGTGAAAAACATCCTTCAGGATTCATCATGGATAGTTTCGGAGAGACTATGCAGATGGCTGAGCGAGCACCCTTACCTGAACTACGGCTTCCCCTGGTCATCAGGCAGCAGGATAAACTATTGCACGATCTGCTCATCCCCTTTTCTGGCACAGGAGTAAGATTCTAGTATTTGAGCTGCAATCTGACTTGGGAGCAATTAGGACTCCCGAAGTTCCCCACCTCACCCCGTGTCCCCTCATCCTTAATGCTGCTTCATTGCTTGCCCGGAGCTAGTTACTCACTCTTCCCTACCTGCCCCCATAGATACTAAAAAAGAATCCACTCAGTGTTCGGAGTACATCCAGCTTGGAGAATCAGAGTCCAAAACAATTTTTAAAAGGATGTATTTACAGCTCCAGGAGGTTTCACAAACTCTCATCATTCAAAGCTCCGTTCAAATGTCACTTCTTCCAGGAAGCTGTCCTTGAAGAGGAACCCCCCTGCCATAATGTTTTCCATTTCCCTTTAGGTGCTAACAAAAAGATATCCCTGGGAAAACCTGAAACACAGGTAGCAGGTATCCTAATGCACCATAACTGCTTTAGACTGTGAGCTCCTTGCTTGTAGGCACCATATTAACTTTACATCTTCAGCTCCCCCCTGCCTAGCCAGGGTCACTTTTAATGATCTGGATTCAACTGCCATTTCCTCAAGAGAGCCTGCCCTGATCCAAGTCAACGCTTCTCACTATAGCTCATGGCACCATTCTCCTCTCCTTTGCAACACTTAATGCACCTGCCATTTCCCAGCATTTCAGGACTGCCTGATCGATGTCTCAGTCCTCTACAAGTTCCATGAGGGCAACAAAGGGGACCGACATAAAGTACTCAAAAAACATCTCTCGAACGAATGAAAGGATTCAGAGGTCAACAATGTTGCCCTTGTAGAGGCTGGTAAGAGCTGGATACCTGGACAGTTCCACCTCGGACAGGCTGTTGGGTCTTACGTGCTTCCTGTTCTTGCATTCAAGGAATCTGGCATAAACCTCAGGCTGGTACAAGTTTGACTGCAAAACTGGGGGACAAGGGGACTCTCAGAGCCTAAGAATGGTATGCCAAGATCTTGTTTTCACTACATAATCCATTTCCTTCATGCAAGACTCTGGTCTGAGTTTACTCTGACTATATTACATATTCTCCAATGACTTCTCCATTCTATCCAAAAGCAGAGAATTTCTCCACCATGGTTGGTGCTCCCTTCAAGAGTGGTTGCAGGTTGCTTGAAGTATCTTAGTAGAAAGCCAATAACTGAATCGATGTCCCTCTTCTGGAGTAGGTTTTGGGTCCTTGTGCTTACTTGTCTGAGAAATTTACTAAGCCTGGTACTTTTTTTTTTTTTTTTTTTTTGGTTTTAAGCACTCATGTTGCAGGAGTTTACTGGTTCTCATCTACATTCCAAGCTATCTATCAGCTTTTAAAAGAGGTTAATGGTTCCAAAGTGGTAGACAGGCACTATGGAAAGAGAAGGAGATAGGAGTTATTAGCCCTAATAACATCAGGACAAAAACCGGAGAACGTTAAGTGTTCACTACAAAATTAGGGTTTCACCAGAAGAAACTAGTTGTTTGGGGTTTTGTTTCGGAGCAAATTTTAAAGATCTAGGCTGCCTAGGACCTGTACAATAGTGAGAAAAAGTGGCATATTCCTCAAGAATATAGGACACCCTTTCAAGAGGTTCCAGGTTTTTGGTTTCTGTTGTTGTTTTGTTTCAGACCCAAGTAGGTAAAACTATGGTCTCTCAAGTCCAGAGGTCCAAACCTTCCTTCTTCTAGAGCCACATGCCATCAACAAAAGGGTTCATAAGACCAGGAAAAAATGATGGATAGGATAGACTTCACTCTGCTGAGGCACGGTCATTTCCGGCAGTCACATTAAAGTACAGTTATGGAAGGGAATGAGTTTACATTTGGTTTCAATATCAAAAGGCCAAAGACTTAGCCAACATACTTCTAGTTCTCCCAGTTAACTGTTACTGACATGTCATATTTATCTCAATCTAAACTTGTAAACTCTAATTTTTAATCTGTACAATGTGATTTAAATGTTCTTCTACCAAATATTATAATAAAAATAAAATACCAATGATGTGGTTGATGACAATGAGGGTGATGGTAGCCATGTGTTAAATTCTTTACAAAATTTCAAGATTTAAGGTGAGCGTTCACATATGAATCTCATTTAATAATTGTTAAACTACTTTAAGATTGTTATTTCTTCCTTTTTCAGCAAGAAAATCAAGAGTCAGAATGACTAGAAATGCCTGTGGTCAGGTAAATAAATGGTAGAACAAGGATTTGAACACTGGTGCTCTTCTCCAATACACTCTTGTTTTACCCTCAAAGTATGTACTGCCACCGTGTTTGGTGAGTAAGCCTAGGTTCACACTCTTCTACCCGCTATGATCTTAGAGCTCTCCTTCCCATTCATTCGCCACTTCCTAAATAACGTATATTTATTTGACTCAAGTGGTAGAACTCAAATCCCTTAGTTACTTCAATCATCCCTCTCAGAACCTTCCTTGGTTTGGCCACAGTGTTCTTAAGGTGCACTGGTCCAGCTATCCATTACATTATGTACGGCCACAGACACGCTTTTGATTTTGATTCTAGTACCCTCCATGATTACATCCAGTACTTGTTCTGTCTTTTTGGCCATAACCAACTTCTGGTCAGTCTTCCGAGCATTGTCTGCAATGATCTAAAAGCCCATTTACTGGGTTAGTACCTCGAATTCTGGCTGCTCATCTCCAAGTGCAATTTATGCTATTTTTTTCATATGCTTTGTTGATACAGATGCTCTTCTGCCTCTTTTCAGCACACTTGGCCCATGATAGTTTAGTATTTTGCTGCTAAAAAGATCCGGAACTTTCGCTACACATACAATTAGGTAAGAGTTAAACTGGATCGTCCCCCACCGATGCCTAAGTGCCTGTACTGTTTATAGTTCTCCATTCAGAGAAAGGACATCGTATATCAACCCATTGTTTCCTCTCTGTAAGATCATCTCCACCCCTGAGAGTGTTTCCTCTGATACCATGTTCATTAACAATTATAGTGGGAGGAAACATCTGAAAAAAATCACTATGTCAATTGCTTTTATTTGCCAAATTCTCATGATAATTGCTCAATTGTTCCACATTCTTTGACATCTCGGGCTTGCCTTTGACTTCAGAATATATCATTGTGCTTTGCATCTAAACTACACAAGCAAGGCAGAGTACGTGGCCGCATAACTGTCCTGTAAACCCGAGCCAACCACTTAGTCAATCCAGACCATTCTGGGTACGATGGGATTACTCTGCTTACATCAAAAGTCTTGGCCAGTGGGAATGACCACACTGACCCACGGATCTATGTGGGCGTCCTCTTCTTTGGTTTAGCTCATCTAGCTCTAGGTCTGCACCCATCCCCCAATAAAATAGCAAAACAATGGCAGCTGAAGCCATTCCTCCACTGGGTAAGATGTAGAAACAAGTAATCTTGGAAAAACAAAGGGAAATTAGTCCGATAATGAAAAAGCACTGAAAGCAATTTACAAACCATTCCCCTGACAGCATATCAACTCTGAATATACTGTACATAACTCAGGGTTGGTCTCTTTTTGATTCCTCCCTTCTAATCGCATATCTTTCTAGCAGCAATCCTGAGACCTGAATCTCTTTTTCACTGTTTCAGAAGGATATACAGTACCAAACACGGCTATGCACTGAATGAAGTTAATGACTTGTATTGTTTATTCAATGGAATGCCTCTGGTAATTAAAAAAATAAAAAGGTTAATCAAGGAGCTGTGAAACCAAATATTCAGGGAATCCAAGCACTTGTGTGAAACCTAAATCTGTTGCTGCGTGCCCTTCAATAAACAGCCTCGGTGATCACCACATAAAAAAAGGGAACTTCCGTGGCAAAACTATTATTTCCTTAAGAACTCTGCAAGCCAAGAAAAAACTTTTGCAAAATCAAATTGGGTGGAGGATCTAATACACGGGAGCCATGATATCCCAAAGGAGAGAAACACACGTAGAAATTTCAGAAAGGATAACAAATTTGTTTAGGAAAGTCACAATGAGAGAGGGCAGACAAAATAAAGACAAAGGATGTAGCGCCCAGGGAAAGAGGAAGGGGCTAGTGGAAACAGCTGGAATTGTTCAGCTGTGTCAACATTCGGCTGTTTTGCAGATTGACTAGCAAAGTGTCATCTGAAACCAATTACATTCCCAAAACCCCACGGACCCAGTTCATAACATTGATTAATCCACATTGTGAAAAAGTCCCCAAGCAAAACTAGAACAGCTGTCAGTCCTTGGAGCTCAAAATACAGCAATTGCTTAAGAAAAACAAACAAACAAACAAACAAA